>NC_043706.1:24097886-24252545 GCF_006229205.1 Suricata suricatta | reverse complement strand
GGGGGGGGGGGGGGGGGGGGGGGGGGGGGGGGGGGGGGGGGGGGGGGGGGGGGGAGGAGTTGGCTGCAGAGAAAGAGAAACAACTAAAAGGCAGAGTAGGGTCAGAATATTTGTGACAAGCTTTGAATGCTCAAATGTGAGGAGTTCCTAAGTTCCAGGGTAAGGAGTGTCATCTTCTTAGCCTGTCTTTAAGTAGAAATTACTCTCAAGCGAGTGGCACTCTGTAGGCCAGCATTAGAGAGCGGAATGCCACCTGGGCTGGTCCTCCTCTCATTACAGACCTCCCAATTCTTGGTCTCCCTGTAATCAGCGCTCGCTTACCTGTGCGTGATTACCAGTGTCAATGACAAGTTGTTTGGGAGAAATAAGCCATTTAACATGCACTCTACTCTGAAATATGGTATTTTGGTTGGGATTTAATTTGCCTGTGGCTGCAGCTGAAGATTAAAAAAAGAGAAACAGCATGGGTCTGGCATAGAGGCTAAACTCGCAAAGTGTTTGTGTGTGCCGTTCTCAAATGGACATAGCCCTTCACTAAATGTGAAGACATCTCAGGCTTCTCACATGAGCTGATTACATTTGTTGAAGCAGATCTTAAGTAAAACGTAGTGCCTAATTCTTGAAGGCAGCTTTTAAGTCTGAGTGCTACAAAATGCTGCAATACAAAATGAAAATACGGAGCAAACACAGGACCTTTTTGTACTATTTTTTCAACCTCCTGAGAGACTATAATCATTTCAAAATAAATGTTTTTTAAATGGAGCAGGGTCTGTGGTTAAATACATTGGGAAAATGCAAAGCATTATGTCCTTCTGGTGGAGATTTTATAAAGCACATGGTTTTCCAAAGGTTCTGAGAAATCCTGCAGCAAAATAACATTCATTTGGGGCCTGGGGGGTGACATAAGACCTAATTCCACATATAATAGATGAATATGACATGGGCTGAATTATTTGTCTTCTTCAGGGGGTCCAGACCGAAAACAAAGTGTGGAGAGGCCATGGGTGGAATTCATAAGGGCTCTTAGCTGTTCCTGCTGATAAGTAGGCTTTGAGCCAGCCTGTCCTGCCAAGCAGACCATCCATGGGCTCAGACACCTAGCATCTTACCTACTACCCACACACCCCCTTGGGAGGCCTGGGAACCCTGTGACCCACTCTACCCTGTAAAGACATGAGTGGAAGTGAGTAGAGCAGATGTATGGGCCAGGGAGGGGGTTAGAATAGCTGGACCAGAGAGAAAAACACTCTGGAAAAGTAATGAAAGCACAAATAAGACCGGCAAATAAAGATGTGTATGTATAGTGAGGTGTAGGGGACTAAGATAGTACTTGGCTTTATGAAGCATAATATTTAATTGACTGGGTGTATTAGGATGGATTAGACCAGGATGCAATGAACTATATTGCAAAGAAGAATCTGAGTTTCTTATTGGAGCCATAATATACCACAGGGATTCAAAAAACTCATAAATGGGGGGCAGAATATCTTGAAAGGCAAAGGAAATTGTTTTAAGGAGGATCTTGAAGAATGAGTAGAATTTCAAAAGTGATGTCCACGATTATATCAGTTAAGAGGGCTGCCAATTGCAAGGAATAGAAAATCCAACTGACAGCAGCTTAAAGGTTAAAGATGTTTTGTTATCTCACATGAAGTACAGAAGCCAATGGATGAGTCTCAAAAACATGCTAAGAAAAAAAAATCGACACCTCAAAGACTGCATTCTATGTAATTCCATTTATGTTGCATTCTGGAAAAGGAAACAGCAGTGGTTGCCAGGGTCTGGGATGGAGGTAGGGAGCAGACTACAAAGAGGCTCAGTGAACCTTTTGGGGTGAATGAACGTTCTATATCTTAACAGTGGAGGTTCTTACACTACCATCTATGTCTGTCAAAACTCGTAGAACTGCGCACTTAAATGAGTTAATTTTTTTGGTGCATGACTCAGTAAACCTCATTTTAATACCAACAGAATATATATTCACTGTAGCAAACTTGGGAAATACAAAACACCCAAAGAAAAACATTACAGTCACTCACAGTGTTGAGGCACATCCTTTCAGTATTTGTTACAATAAAATTGGGATTTTACTGTCAGTGTTTTATAGTCTTTTTCTGAAACTTAAATTTTGATGCCTTAGGAGTATTTCATTAGATGGATGCACCAGAAGTCACTCAACAGCCTTCATTTTGAGGGTATTTGTAGTGCCCATTCTTTTCAGATTGTAAATAATCCTCTGCTACCTCAGTCCTTTATGTAGACCCATAATATTCCCTAATTGGTTATCCGGTGGAAGGGCATGAACAGATTCAGCACTCTTGACACGTACTGAGTGGCATATTCTTTTTATTGTCCTCAAGGACAACAAACCATCACCTTGGAAAGGTAGATTTTATTTTTAGGTAATTGAAACTCATGTGGAGCAACATCTCGAGAATGAGGAGACATGTCTTAGGAATGAAGAAACAGGCAAGCTGAAGAAACAGGCAATGAATGCTATGTGAGTATTATGACCAAACTTCCTGAAAGTTCCATGAACTGCTTCTAAAAGCAGTTCCAGAAGAAAGGGGCTCCAGTGTTGCTCAGAACAATCAACAGCCTAAGTGTAAAGGCAACCCCTTTAAAGAACAAGTTGTAGAGGTTCCTGGTTGGGTCAGTTAGTTGAGCATCATGCTCTTGATTTTGACTCAGGTCATGATCTCACAGTTCATGGACTCGAACCCATGTTGGGCTCTGTGATAACAGTGTGGAGCCTGCTTGGGATTCTCTCTCTCCCTCTCTCTGTGCTCTCTCTCTCTCCCAAAGTAGATAAACATTTAAAAAAATAACAGTTCTCAAGAAAATAGAGAAATTCCATACATTTGCTCCTTTGCTAATATATCAGTATTATAGCTTCATACTTGTATCTTGGCTACGTGTGTCTCTCTATGTTGTATAAGGCTGATTTCTTTCCATGCATATGGGATACTTATTTACATAACTACTACAATGACTTGTTGAGGAAGGAGGTACAGAATTTTCTAGATTCACTACCATGCTCTCATTACAACTCAGTGCCAGGGCATGAAACCCATGCCTGCAGGAGCTTCTCATCTTGGGCACGAATCGTTAGGCCTCCCGGGCTCTGTGCCATCACTGTGGGATGAGTCACATGGGAGTTTCACACAGGTGAGTGTCAGCCCTCAGGTAAGCTTAGCTGTCTCCTTCCAGATGCACGTATTAGTTTGTAAGGACACCACTTATTGGATTAGAGACTTACCCTACTTCAGAATGAACTCATCTTAATTTCCCTGCCAAGGCCCTATTTGCAAACAAGTCCACACTCACAGGTACCAGATTAGGACTGTAACATACCTTTTGGGGGTACACAATTAAACCCATGACGACTTTACTTTCTTTGTCCCAGTTAAGCCAACTTTTAACAATTTCTGTAACATTGTTTTATAAATGCACATCAAGGATCCGCCTCCTGATTGATTCTGTAAATCCTGATTGATTAGATAATCATCATTTCTCAACTGGGGGCAATTTTTCCCTTCAGAGGCAATTAGCAATATCTGGAGATATTTTTCATTGTCACGACTGGGGAGGGATGTTCGTGGCATCCAGCAGGTGGAGGCTGGGGGGCTGCCAAACACAAGACAGCCCCCAACAACCACGTGTAGTCCAGAATGTCAGTAGTACCAATGCTGGAAGGCCCTGATCTAAACCAACCCTCCCCTATTGGTTAGGACTTCAGCATTCCTTATAGGGACACAGGATTCAATCCATCACATCTCTCACATGATATCATTTTGGCCTCAAGCCCAATACTGACATCTGAGTCATTACCATGATGATGAAAGGGTGCTCAAACACAAGTCAGGTCTTACTCTGGAAATGGACAGGAAATGAGAAAGACCTATTTTAAGTTGTGAATATTAATCACTGATAATAATCAATACCGACATTAAACAAAAACCAACTGTACTAAGAGCAGACACAAGAAAAAGGTATAATACCAGGTTATGTAGTCTAGGAAATGCCACTTCATTTGGAATAAGGTTGTGTTTTATGAAATTAGGGACAACATCTGTCTTCACCACAGTATTGCCAGCATGCAGAATGGTGGCTGGTACACAGTAGGTGTTTAGTAAATACATGTTTGGTGACATACAGTGTCTCAGGGAGGAGTTTTGAGGAAAATTCTTTCCTCACCTTTTATGACTGAAAACATTTTGAAATAACTCCAATTCCGTTTCCTGAATGTCCTCAAAATTGTATTTGTGTGAATTGCTATGTGTACAGATTATAGAGTAGAAGTGTGTGTGTGTGAAAAGTATAAAGTATTAGAACTCATATAAATATACATAAATAATCATATAACACTCAACTTTATAAACCCCCTAAGATAGTAGTGAAGAGATGTGAAGCCTAAGCTGAGGCTAAGGTGGAGCCCAGAGGAGAATTGTGAAGTAAGAAAGAACAATCATGAAGTCAGGTCCTGGGGTGCAGAGAAGGTGGTTTAGGGGGTCCCACTAGTGCAGAAATGGGTCCTGCCCAGCTGACTACAAAATGGGACTAAACTGTGGAAGCTGGGCTCATGCTCCTGGCCAATGCCTTCTGTCTTCTAAGCTGGTGTGGGGTCCCTCTCCACCCACTGTCCCCTCTGTCCAGGAGACCAGTCCCGCTGCTGGAGGGGAGCTGCTGGTGCCTGGGCTGCCTGGACAGAAGGCCCTTCACCAGCCCCAAGGAAGCCAGCTGGCACCTTCTCTCTTTGTCTGTCTCCTTAACCTCTTTAACTCAAAAGGCACCTCAAGGAGAAGGTAAGGGCAATACAAGACTTAGAGAATCCCAACGCATTTGCCTTTGTTTCCATTAATTCTGAAGTGGCCTTGGGGAAATCTGTCTGCAACAAAGTCCACCCCATATAAAGAATTTTCCCACTGATGTGCTGGACAAGGGCTTTAACCTAAAATCAACACCTTAATAGTGGGGTTTTATAAAGCAGGGCTAGGATTCCCCTTGGCAAGGTCTGCAGGAGAAAGTCCTTGCCTATCACATCCAATTTCAGGTGCCCCCACATGCCTTCACTTGCTTCCAGAGGCACCCCATGCTTACACCCGGCAAACAGCAGCTCTCTCATTGCCCGGTCCCCTTCTGCCATACAGCCTCTTGTATCTCTTGGCTCTAAGCGTTTCTGTGCAAACCAGCCCCACCTGATGGCCAGCACTGATTGTGCTTTGTCTGCAGGGGTTTTCTGGCCATGGGAGCTGGCTCCACCCTCTGGAGGGGCAGGCAGGAGGGGGCTGGGAATTCACATTCTCAGGAAGCCTTCAACCACTAACAGACAGGAGCGGGTGTATCAATACCCCAGCTCCCTCTTTTCATCCCTGGGATAGTTCTGAGGTGTGTGTTCTATTGAATGTGCCAATGCAGATTGGATTCAAGATTTAACCCAAAGCTGACCTCCCCTTGAAGTGCAGGTGGATTCTGCCCTGGGGAATGAGGCTGACCAATGGCTGTTGGTGGGGCAGCTGCTTCAATCCCATATCTGCTGCAGCCTCCTCGTAGCTACCCCATTAGGCCCCCCAGGGCAGGAATCCCAGCCCTCAGCCCTCACCCCCTGAAGGATTTCCCCCCTTCCCCGCTGCCAGTGCACTGGGGCTTCTGAGACCCTCCTTAAACTCAATAGAGCTACAGGGACAGAAGGGCTGAGGGATGTTGTTTTGCTACAATACTAATAATAATAAATGTAACTCTAATTATGTGCTAGTCACTGCTCTGAGTATTTTACTTGCATAAATCCATGTAATCTTCCCAGTAACCTTAAGAGACATGCACCTCTCATTTTACAGGTGACAAAATTGAGACAGAGATCAACTAATGCCCTATGCAACACAGTTAATAAGTACAGCTAGATTAAATGCATTTTTGTGCATCTGTTTGAAAGGTTAATCCTTCACTAATAATACTGTTTCTATAGAGAAATGCTTTCTCATTTATGAACAATTACTTCCTAACAAAACTTTAAACACAATCAACCTCAAGACTTCCTATCAACATTTAATTTTTTTAATCTTTAATGTTTATTTATTTTTGAGAGACAGAGAGAGATAGCGCATGAGCAGGGGAGGGGCAGAGAGAGAGAGACACAGAATCAGAAGTAAGCTCCAGGTTCTGAGCTGTCAGCACAGAGCCTGATACAGGGCTCGATCTCATGCACTGTGAGTTCATAACCTGAGCTGAAAGTCTGACATTTAACCGACTGAGCCACACAGGCTCTCCATCCTTTCAACATTTTACTAGTGAGGTTTCAGGCTCTGTAGGACCTTGGTGGGGTCCTACTTTCCTCCTTGCCCCTCATGTCCCACCACCCAGGCACTGCTTCCTCCCTCGCCACCACCCCCACTCATGCCAGGACACACTGTCATAAGAAAGAAAATATTTTAATGTCTTCTCACTCAGATAACTTTTTGTGGGAGCAGATTTTTCTTAAAGGAAGACATTGCCATAAATAATATCCCTAGTTTACCAAAATTTTGATGATGTAGGAGTCACTCAATTGTTGTACAATAAAAGGGGTCTGGAAACAGTAGCACCTGCTAGGTCATCATTAGTAAGAGGACAGCAGGCAGAATCCTAGGTGGACAGGGAGGTCAGAGATGGAAGAAATCTGGCTGCAAGACATGCCCAGTAGCAAGATGGGCTGAGAGCAGGGTGTCTGAGTGTAAGAATTCCTGAAATGGTGAGGGAGTTTCACGGGAGTGAGTGTAGCATGGCATCCTCAGCTCAGTCAGGCTTTATTAAGGTTGTCTTTCTGTTTAAGAAAGTCTGATCCATTATTTTAATGGAATCAATCAAATGGTGCTTCTCACTCGGGGACCCAGTTTTCTTCAGGGTAAAAGGACAATTGTGCGCACGCTTGGAGCTTTTCCGTCCTAGATTCTGTGAGTCAGAGGAACTTGTCAGTGTGCACAAACATCAGCATTGAGCCACTTGTTTAATGCATTTAATCTTGTTTCAAGAAAGTACTGTGAGGGCTGCACAGTCAGAGCACAATTCCCAAGGAGAAATGATTTAGTAGAGTCACGAGAAAGAAGCAGAACCCTTTTTAGGACTGGTGGTGCACTAAGGATGCCTGTCCAGGCAGCTCTGGAAGGAACAGCAGGATGCTGTCATACTGGCCAGAACTGATTTGTGAAATGTTTGGGGTGTGCATGCACGTGTGTCTGCATACGTGTGTGTGTGCCTGTGCACGTGCTCGTCCATAGTTGTTCACTATAGTGTTTGTTTGTTTTTCCCAAACAAGCTCCTGGGTCAGCTGCCTGAGGAGACAGAGTGGTCTGCAGATGACTTTCCACGTCTGGGTCCTGGGGGCTCCAGATGCGCCATGCTAGCGTCCAGCCACTGGTGACTAAGCAGGGAAGAATGTGTCCAGCTGGGCGTGCCTCTTCCGGCAGATGTGGATAGAAAGAGTTGGATTCTCTGCTTGTAATGCAAGCCTGTTCTCAGTCTCTAGAAAAGTGATTCCCCTTCAGGTGTGTTCAGTGGGGAAATTCTGGTGGGGGGTGGGGGAGGGCTGAGAGTGGGAGGTATGTTCTGTGGCATCACAGGAGACCTCCTTCAGGCTTTCCAAACCGCACAGTATGGCCAATGTGTCACCATCACCCAGACCATCTAGCCAGTTTCTGTGCATTGCTATATACCGTGCCCACAATGGATTCCAGAGCACTGTACCAGGCCATGTAGACAAGGCCACAGAAATCATCTCAGAGGCTGAGCATTCCACCTGCATGTGGCTACAGAGAAGTGGGGAAAGCAAGACCTCCTTTGCCTTGTTATGCACCCTCCTCATGTCACTCAGGCCCCCAAACTCACAGCTGCTCAGCCCTACAGGTTCTGAGCCTGAGCTCCTGACCTCAGGCTAAGGATTTTAGAAGTCATGAGCCAGGAGCTCAGGGACTCAGGCCCAGGGATGCCCTGCTTCTGGTTCTATTCAGAACCTGGGCCCCGATCTTAGTGCCCAATGTCCCCTTGTTTCTTACACCAAAGTTCCCAGTCAGGTTAACTGAGCTCCAGTGAAGTTTGCCCCTACTCAAGATCCCACCTGAGACCCCCTGCTCTTATCTTGCTTCCTAGGACCAGCTTTGCCACTGCCCAAGTTTCCTGTGTCATTTGTCACCCCTGGTCCTTCTATCTACTCCCCTGGTCCCTCCTAGTCTGGCATGGACACTGCCCACTCCCTGTCTCTGGGTGTTCTTGTGAATCCTGCCCCAGCTCAATGCATCATCTGCCCTTTTGGCTTCTGCCATGCTCTGGCAAGGGGGTGGGGCAGACTTGTCACTGGTCTTGCTGGTCTGCCACACCTTCCCGGCCATGTGTGCTGGTCCTCAACTCAACTCCTTCTTGGGTTTCCCTGTAGGCCATGCAGGGCCCTGAGGATATCCTGCACCTGACACAGGAGCTGCAGGGGACATGTGGGCCACTAACCTCTGGTTCTCCTGCCAAACTGATCTGCCCAGCATGACTCACTATGACATGACACTATGTCATAGACACTCCGTCATAGAGGCACACCCAGTGTGACCCACTATGACATGGGCCTTCTGGAAGTCAGGCTCCTCTGGATCTCAGGCTGGAGACAGTAGCTGAGCCAAAGTCTCTCTGCCCAGTCCCACCCGCAACCACCCATCTGCCCCACTAACTAGAGATCTGCCTACTCACCTGTTTCTGCTCCTGTCATCCCCACAGGCACAGGCTGGGCTCTGCCTCATGTAACAATGTGCTCACGACAGACAGACTAGTCTCAGCTGAGAGCACAGACTCTGCAGTCAGGCTTCCTGGGGCCATGATCCTTCTGCTACACACGGGCAGCATGGGCCAGCCCTCTGCTTAACTACTCCTTCAGCTTGTTTGCTTGCTTTCTTTATCCTCAAAATAAGGATGAGAACAGTACTTACTTCATAGGTTCATAATGAGGATTAAATGTGTTAATACTTGTTAATAATTTAGAGTAATATTGGTACCAACACATCAATGTGATAAGCCCCTCCTCTCCAAAAAAAACCTTCATGAAAATGCTTTGTCTCAACAAAGCTTAATTTTCAAGACTTTGGCCACCATATCCTATTTTGGCCAGAGAACATGAATAGTGACATGTTCTTTCATGTTTTTCCCTTGCTTTCCCAGCCCGAAACCCACTCTGGGCCCCTCAACACCTGCCCACACCCAGCAGTTCCCACTATGGAGACCGTGTTATCTGCAGAACAAAATGCAATTCATATATTTCAGAAATACTTCCCCTGCTGGATACATGTATTAAGTGAGACTTTCCATAGCGTGGTTTCAGGTCATTACTGAATAGAGCAGGAGCAGTTCACTTTTGAGCAGTGTTGCCAGCCTTTTGGGCCTCAAGCTCTCAATGGAAATCCTTGTTAGTTGTTTCCAGGTTGCTTTTGTTTTTCGCTTTTCTTCCTTGACCAGCAAATTCCTCCCTTTGAAGACATCTGCTGAGTGGTTATTGAAGCAGAAGAGCTTCAGTTCTGTTTTCATAGGTTGGACTTCAAATACCAGTTCTTTCTGTCTCTTAACTAGGAAAACTTAGGCAGAAAGTGAGAAAGGATTCCAGGGAAGGAATTTCAGAAGAGCCAAAGGGAGAGAGGGAGCACAAAAAGACCACGAGGTGTGCCTTGCCCTTCTCTGTGGCCACTGCCTGCAGGGTTGGAGAATCCTGAGATGTTTCCTACCCCAGGAGATACAGGGATTCAATAAGAGCATCAAAGTAGAGGGCATGCAAGATTCTCCCTTCCATTACTTCTTGATCTGTGTCCTTACTTTCCTAATACGTTTTTATATGGGATCACAAAGGAATGGTCCAGAATTCAAGGTGGCCACAAAGCAGCTTCCCTGTAGTGACCATAACATCTCTGGTGTGGTGCAGAGTTTGGGTGTTAGGAGACAGACCTTGACTGAGAAGCAGGCTTTAACTTTCCCAGTTATATGACCTAAGTCAAGCTACTTAGTCACCAGGAGCCTCCATTTCCCCATCTGTGGAATGGAGAAATTGATGTTGTATTAGTCCTCTCAGCCTGGGTGGTTAAGTGACAGAAATTTATTGCCTCACAATTCTGAAAGCTAGAAGTTTGAGGTCAAGATGTGAGCATGGTTGGGTTCTGGTATGAGGTCTCTTCTTGGCTTGCAGATGACTACCTTCTCACCGTGTCCTCGCATGCCTTTCTTCAATGTACCTGTGTGGAGAGAGAGAAAGAGGAAAATCTTCCTCTTCTTGTATTGACACAAAGCTCATCATGAGGGTCCCACCCTCATGACCTTACCTCTCCTTGTTACGGGGGTCTCCTCACTTATCAGGACTTTGGTTTTCCATGGCATCGCTTACCACCACCAACCACGGACTGGAAGCAGGCAATCCTTCCTCTGACTTGTCGTCTGAAGGTAAGTAGCCTCCATCACAACAACTGTGTCACTCACCTCACTGTGTCTCCTCACACAGATATTTTATCATCTCCCATCACAACAGGAAGAGGGGCAAGTATGGTAAGATAGTTTGAGAGAGACCAGAGAGAGACAACTTCACATCACTTTTATTATAATATATTTAATACAATGTATTACTATAGTTATATAGCACATAACTTTTATTACAGTATATATACAATATATAGTACAGTATGTTTATGGCTGTATATGTTATACAACACACAGTATTTATTACAGTATATATTATTGGAATTATATACAGTATATATAATTGCTCTATTTTTTATTAGTTATTGTTCATCTTACTGTGCCTAATTTGTAAATTAAACTTTATCGTAAGTGTGTACTTATAGGAAAAAATACAGTATATTATAGGGTCCTATCTGCAGTTTCAGGCATCCACTGGGGGTCTTGTAATGGATCCCCTGCAGATAAGGGAGGACTACTGTACCTCCCAAAGCCCTGGTCTCCAAATACCATCACATAGGGGGCTTAGGGCTTCAACATATGAATTTTGAGGTGTACCAACATTCAGTCCATAATCAGTGTCTCCCCCACAAGGCCGTTGTGAAGTCTGAGACCCTGGCTTATAGCAAACATTCAAATTTTCATTCCCTTGTCCTATCCACCAGCAAGTGAATATTTTTTTTAGTTTACTTATTTATTTTGAAAAAGAGAGAAAGAGTGTGCATGCACATGTGAGTGGGGGAGGGACACAGAGAGAGAGAGAGAGAGAGAGAATCCCAAGCAGGCTTGGAGCTGTCAGCATAAAGACCAATGTGGTACTCAGTTTCACAAACCATGATATCATGACCTGAGCCGAAATCAAGAGTCAGTTGCTTAACCGACTAAGCCACCCAAGCGCCCCCTGTAAGTGAATCTTAAACATTAAAATCTAGCTTTATTGGAAGTGACACAGTATCCATCAGTAGGGGACTAGTTAAAGAAGCAAGTTAAACTGGCTGAACAAACACAGTGGATAGCATGCGGCTGTAAAAAGGAGTAAACTTTTTATTTCATGTGTACTGACTAGAGCGATCTTCAGTAGACACCTCAGGTCAGCAAGTAAAGGTTTAGAATGGCACACACAGTGTCCAGATGAACGGATAAATCGAATTCCATCTTACATCACGTGACAACTTCCAGAATCCAGATGTATAGGAATGAGAAGACCCGTTGAGCAGATCCAACCACGGGGTTGCATGACAGCTCCCCAACTCTTGGGTGGAGCAGGCAAGGCCAGTGCTGTTTGTCTGTCTTTCCCACTTCTCCAGGAGTCACCTGTCCTCTGCTGGCCTGTGACACCCCACATGATGCAGACATCTCCACCCCGGTGACACAGCAGAAGGGAGAGCACCTGGAAGAGCAGCTCCTGGAATGGAGAAGCACCAGGGAAACCCTGGCTGTCAGGGGAAGCATCCTCTGTTGGTGCCTCATAGATAGAGGTCCCAAAATGCATTTTCAGCTTTCTCCCAGCTGGACACCCTAAAAATTTCCATTGGAAAATGCCTGAGAAGTGATTGAGATCAGGGCTTCTCAGTCTCCAAGTGCACTTGAATCCCCTAGGGATCCTGTTACAATGCAGATTTGGATTCAGTAGGTCTGGGTAGAGCCTGAAACTGATGATGATGATGCCTATGGTGCTGGCATCTCCTTCT
This sequence comes from Suricata suricatta, assembly GCF_006229205.1. Lineage (NCBI taxonomy): Eukaryota > Metazoa > Chordata > Mammalia > Carnivora > Herpestidae > Suricata > Suricata suricatta. The sequence goes on along the minus strand of NC_043706.1, from coordinate 24,240,408 downwards.
CAGCTTATGGATGGGGGAAAGGAAGCCCCTTGAGACAGATGCTTCCCCACAGATTTCAAATCCCGCCTCTCTGCTGAGGGGGCACTTTTCCTATTGAGTCAGCATGCCGTGAACCTGAATAAAAATGGACCCCTTTTAAAAGGAAAAATAAAACAAAACAAAACTCCACACTTACAGTCTCAAGAATGTGCTTTATTCTCTATTCTTTATAGCTTATAAACTTTTAGCCCATTCTAAAGTCTTACTCTATAAAAATGTCTTTCAACGGCTAATTATTATTCCAAGGGAGAAATTCTCTTTTTAAAACTGGTAAAATATTTTTTATTATCACTGAAATGAAAGCACAAAATTAAAAATTCTCAAAGAAGAATGATATAGATTTCTAAACAAACACAGAAAATTTCCCAAGGTATTTTTAAAGAGAGAAAGTCAATACAGAAAAATATAGCATGTTCCATTTATGTTTATAAAAACTCATAAACTCATCTGTGTATATCTATGGGAATATACAGGAAGGTTGTGTGTGAGTGTGTGTGTCTGTTTGTGTCTGTGTGTGTGTGTGTATGTGTGTGTGTATTATAAAGAAAAGACCTAGGACAATGCACACAAGTTTACAACGGTGGAAATCTTGTGGGAGCAGAATGGGATGAACCAATGATTAGAAGAGATTTTGGCTTTATCTGTAATATTTTAATTTTTTACAATAAGAGTATATTCACAGTCTTTATACAATTAAAATAAATAAAAATATTTAAAACAGCAGAACATTTTTTTCATAGAACTTGCATTCCCCTTGTATAAGCCTGTGGGCCCCAGTTCAAGAACTCTACTTCTCTGGACCCTGCTTTCCTGCTGGCTCAGCTCTCTCCTCGCCTTCGCCATCACCCCATCACACAGTGTGGTAGAGGTGCAGGGGCTCTGGAGGCAGATAAACCTGGCTTTAATTCAAGGGATGTCAATTTACCACTCACAGGCTGGGAAACTTTGATTAAGTTACTTAACCTCTCTGCGTTTATTATTTTTTTTATTATTTTTTTAACTTCTTTCAGTTTAAACTCTTCACCGAGTGCTCGCTTCGGCAGCACATATACTAAACTCTTCACTGATCAAATGATGCTCAAGCATCATTTCCTTTCTGACCATCCACCTTCTTTCGTTCCACCCTAAGCTGGACCAGAATCATCTATTACAAATTTTCCCAAAATGTCTCTTCCCTTTAGGGTACCATCTCAGATTATAATTTCATGTGGATTTGTTGACCACAGTCCTCTTCCTCCCCTGGACTATGAGCTCCTTGCTAATCATTGAATTTTCCACTGCCAGCATAGTGATGGGCACCCAGGAGAGACTCAATAGATAGGTAGTTAATACACAAATGAATAAATAACCTACTCCACTGGGTTACTGGGAATGGTAATTGTGGTAGATTAATAGTAGCTGCAAATTTCTTACCATTTTTTTCCTCCCCTTGAATCTGGAACAGCCCCATTATTCACAGTAGCCAGTGTAATAAAGTGGATATGATACTGTAATTTCTGAGCCTGGACCTCAACACATTTGCAATTTCCACTTGTGTATACTTGGAATCCTTGGAACACAGCACACCTGATGAAGCATTTGAAGTAGTCAAGTGGAAGTGAACTGAGGACCCAGGGACTGCAAGTCTGGCTGGGCTCCCCCACCAAATAGCAGAGCCTGATGTGGAGCTTGAATTGATGAACTGTGATATCATTACCTTAGCTGAAGTCAGACACTCAGCCAACTGAGCCACCCAGGTGCCCCTACATGGTTGGCTTGCTTTGGAGGAGCTTTCCTGACATCCGCCAAGTCGCATGGCCCCAAGGAGCCCTGCCTACAGTCAAATGTGACTGCTTTAAAACTATAGCAATTGTAAGTTTTATGCAGCTAACATGAAAGCACCCACATACATGAAACAGTTAATAACAAACAAAATCTATAGTAATACAGTAATAGTAGAGGACTTTAACATCTTACTTACATCAGTGGGCAGATCATCCAAACAGAAAAATCAATAAGGAAACAGTGGCTTTGAATGACATATTGGACCAGATGGATTTAACAGACATATTTGAAACATTCCATCCTAAAACAGCAGAAATGCCCATTGCTTTCAAGTGCACACGGAACGTTCTCCAGAATAGATCAGTTATGAGGCCACAAAACACAAAACACTTTCTGAACACAATGCTATAAAATGAAGTCAACCACAAGAAAAAATCTGGAAAGACCACAAATATATGGAGGTTCAATAACATGTTACTAAGCAATGAATGGGTCAACCAAGAAATCAAAGAGGAAATAAAAAAAATACAGGGAGATAAATGAAAATGAAAATACAATGGTCCAAAACTTTTGGGATGCATCAAGACAGGTTCTAAAACGGAAGTTTACAGCAATACAGACCTACCTCAAGAAGCAGTAAAAATCTCAAATAAACAAACCTTATACCTAAAGGAGCTAGAAACAAACAAACAAACAAACAAACAAACAAACAAAACTCCTGAAGGATAGAAGTAATAAAGATTGAAGCAGAGATAAATGGCATAGAAACAACAACAAAAAAAAAATCAGTAGAATAGATCAATGAAACCAGGAGCTGGTTCTTTGAAAACATCAACAAAATTGATAAACTTTTAGCCAGACTCATAAAATGTGAGATATAGAGAGTGAGAGAGAGAGAGAGAGAGAGAGAGAGAGAGAGAGAGGAGAGAGAGAGAACTCAAATAAATAAAATTAGAAATGAAAGAGGAGAAATAACAGCCAACCCCACAGAAATACAAGGAATTGTAAAAAAAAAAAAAATTACAAAAAACTCTATGCCAATAAGTTGGACAACCTAGAAAAAATGGATAAATTCCTACAAACATATAGCCCCCCCCCCAAAATGAGTAAAAAAGAAAGAAAGAAAGAAAGAAAGAAAGAAAGAAAGAAAGAAAGAAAGAAAATGTGAAGAGACTAATTACCAGAAATGAAATTGAAGCAGTAATTTAACAACACTCCCAACAAACAAAAGTCCAGTACTACATGGCTTCACAGGTGAACTCTACCAAAGATAGAAGAAGAGTTAATACCTACTTTTCTGAAACTATTCCAAAAAAACTTCCAAATTCATTCTATGAGGCTAGTATCATCCCAATACAAAAACCATATAAAGACGCTATAAAAAAAAAAAAAAAGAGAGAGAGCGAACCACCAGCCAATATCTCTGAGGAACATAGATAAAAAATCCTCAACAAAATACTAGCAAACTGAATCCAACAATACATTAAAAAATAATTCACCCTAATCAAGTAAGATTTATTCCTGGGATGCAAGTGTCGTTCAATATTTGCAAATCAATCAGCATGATATATCACATCAATAAGAGAAATAATAGAAAAGATCTGACCATTTAAATAAATACAGAAAAAGCATTTGATAAAGTACAACATTTATTCATGATAAAAACCCTCCACAAAGCAGGCTGAGAGGGAATATACTTCAACATAATAAAGACCACATATGAAAAACCCACAGCAAACACCATATTCAATGGTAAAAAAAAAAAAACTGGGAGATTTCCCCCTAAAATTAGAAACAAGACAAGGATGTCCACTCTCACCACTTTTATTCAACATAGTACTGGATGTCCTAACCACAGAAATCAGACAAGAAAAGGGAATAAAAGGCATCCAAATTAGTAAGAAAGAAGCAAAACTTCCACTATTTGCAGATAACATTATACTATATATAGGAAACTCTAAAAACTCCCCCCAAAAAACTACTAGAACTGATAAATGAATTCAGTACAGTCTCAGGATACAAAATCAATGTTTCATTTCTATGCACTAATAGCGAAGCAAGAGAAAGAGAAATTAAGAAGACAATCTCATTCACAATTGCACCAAAAATAATAAAATACATAGGAATAAATTTAACCAAGGAGGTGAAAGACTTGTCTGAAAACTGTAAAGCTTTGATTAAATAAACTGAAGGTGACAAAGTAGTAGAAAGATATTCCATACCCATGGATTGGAGAAACAAACATTGATAAAATGTCATACCACTCAAAGCAATGTACATATTTAATGCAATCCCTATCAAAATGTCAACAGCATTGTTCACAGAACTAGAACAATCCTAAAATTTGTTGAGAACCACAAAAACCCCTTGTAGCCAAAGCAATCATGAAAAAGAAAAACAAAACTCAAAGAATCACAATTCCAAACTTGAAGTTACACTACAAATCCATTTCATTCAAAACAGTATGGTATGGCACAAAAATAGACACATAGATCAATAAGACAAAACAGAAACCTCATAAGTAAACCCACAATTATATGGTCAATTAATAGTTGATAAAGCAGGAAAGAATATATAATATGTAAACAGCCTCTTTAACAAATGGTGTTGAGCAAACTGGACAGCAATATGCAAAAGAACTAAACTGGGCTGCTTTCTTACACCATACACAAAAATAAACTCAAAATGAATTAAGGACTTAAATGTGAAACCTAAAACCATAAAAATCCCAGAGGAGAGTACAGCCAGTAATGTCTCTGACACTGGCCATAACATTTTTCTAGATGTATCTTCTGAGGCAAGGGAAACAAAAACAAAAATTAACTATTTACCAAAATAAAAATCTTCTGCACAGCAAGGGAAATAACCAACAAAACTAAAAGGCAATCTACTGAATGGGAGAAGATATTTGTAAATGAAATACAGGATAAAAAGTTAGTATCCAAAATATGTAAAGAACTTCTACACCTCAACACCAAATAACCAAATAATCCAATTTAAAAATGGGCGAAACATATGAGCAAGACTCTTCTCCAAAGAAGATATCCAGATGGCCAGCAGATACCTGAAAAGATGCTCAACATCACTGTCACTCATCATCAGGGAAATGCAAATCAAAACCACAATAAGGTACCACCTCACACCTGTCAGACTGGCTAAAATCAACAACACAAGAAACAGCAGGTGGTGCTGAAGATGGAGAGAAGATGGAATCCTTGTGCATCATTGATGGGAATGCAAACGAGTGTAGCCACTGTGGAAAAGAGTATGAAGTTTCCTCAAAAACTTAAAAATAGGACTACTCTATGATCCAGTATTTGCAGTATTGGATATTTACTCAAAGAATAGGAAAGCACCAATTCAAAGAGATATATGCAGCTCTATTTTATTGCATCATTATTTACTATAGCCAGATTATGAAAGCAGCCCTAGTGTCCATTGATAGATGAATGGATAAAGAAGATGTGCTATAGGGGAGCCTGGCTGGCTCAGCTGGTTAAGCATCGGACTCTTGACGTCACCTTAGATCATCATCTCACAGGCGAGACTGCCTTTTAGGTCATCTTCACACCAGGCCAGATTGCCTCTTTGGTCCACTTCATCTTCTGTGTCGAGCGCCCGAGGCACTGATGAAGGTTGAAGTCAACTGCCACAATTTTTCTCTAATAGGTAACATACACTGTTATTAGAATTTTTTTGATATTCTTGGGGCGCCTAGTTGGCTCAGTCAGTTAAGCATCCAACTTCAGCTCAGGCCCTGATCTCACAGTTCGTGAGTTTGAGCCCCTTGTCAGGCTCTGTGTTGACAGCTCAGAGCCTAGAGCCTGCCTTCAGATTCTATGTCTCCCTCTCTCTCTGCCCCTCCTCCGCTCGCACTCTCTCTATCTCAAAAATAAAATGAAAACATTAAAAAAGAAAGTTAAAAAAAGAATTTTCTGATGTCTTTTTTTGAGCTTTGTGTAAATTTGAAGTCACTGAGTATCTTTATGAAAGTTCACGGTGGACGGTGACTGTGGGTGCTGAAGTCTGCCTCATTTTGTCAGTGCTTGTGGCCTACACCCCTTCGCCCAGACTGTCCAGCTCTGGGCTGGAGCGCTCGGGCCGGCTCCAACACACCCACAGGCTTCCCTGGCGGTTCCCTCACCGAAAACATGCATCTTTCTTGCTAAAATAATTGGTTTCTTGCCATATGTCAAACATGCTGGATACTGTGGACACAGAGAGGAAAAGACATAGTTTCTGTCACTAAGGAGCTTTAGTCTGGTGGGAAGGCATACATGCCCCAAATAGTATAAAATAGGGGCAGTTTTTGCCTAGGAATGCCAGGACTACAATGTCCAATTGGTGCGCACAGAACCATGAGACAGAACCAGAGTCCCCCCTCTTTTACTTATAACTGACTCCAAGCCAGCCTGGCATCCTCTCAAACTCTGGTGTCCCATCCCAGATACAGAGAGGGTTGTGGCCAGGGTGGGGACATTGAGCTGGGAACCGCGTGATTGCACAGACCGTCCTGAGTCTTCATGTACACTCACTCGGGTTATCTATTTATTTTTTGAAAAAAAAATGTTAATGTTTATTTATTTTAAGAGAGACAGAGTGCAGCAAGGAAGGAGCAGAGAGAGAAGGAGACACAGAATCCGAAGCGGGTTCCAGGCTCTGAGCTGTCCGCACACAGCCTGACGAAGGGCTCCAACACAGGAATTGTGAGATCGTGACCTGAGCCGAAGTCAGACACTTAACTGATTGAGCCACCCAGGCTCCCCTGTACTCAACCAATTTAAATAGGGACTCTGGGGCGCCTGGGTGGCTGAGTTGGTAAGTATCGGACTCTTGGACTCTTGGTTTCTGTCTGGTCATGATCTCAAAGTTTTGTGAGCTCAAGCCCTGCATTTGGGCTCTGTGCTAACAGTGGGGAGCCTGCTTCGATTCTCTCTCTCTGCTCCTCCTGTGCTCACGCTGCCTCTGTTTCTCTAAAAAATAAATAAATAAACTTAAAAAAAAAAAAGAAACTCAATAGAAACCCTAACAGGAACTGGAGAAGATGCAGAGCATTGCATCTGACGTGTGTGCATTAAGTAACGCAGAGCTCGGGGTACCGCGGACCAGCTGAAGGACTCAGCCTCTCCCGAGCCAGCAGGAGTGCGCAGACCAGCGTCATCAGGTGCTGCTGGCCCAGGAGCGCTCTCTCCCCAGGGTGCACTCTAGAGTTTGGAGAGAATTTGACAAGGCCCTGCCCCCCAGGGGCGGAGCCTCATATTTCAGTCCAGATGGAAACCTCCCTGCATAGCACTGAAAACAGAGTCTCTGATTTTCTACTTTTGTTAGTTTCAGTTTCCTCTCTTACAGTTTATGATGCATTTACTTTTTGCCATTGTTTTATTATGTACTTTTATGGTAAATTGTCTCAGGCAGGAAATAAAGAGATAAACAGAGGAGGGAGGGAGCTATGACAGACAGATATTGATAGAGAAATAGATGGATGGCTGATAGCGTCAAGCTGGCATGCGGAGAAGAGGGTGAGGAATGGGCAGAAGAAAACAAAAGAGAGAGACTCAACAGGACAACGTTGTGACCTTGTATTCACCCCCAGCCCTGCCCTCAGGAACTTTCCTGAGCATTCAGCTCTTGAAGGCAGCTGAAGCCGCCCACGGCTGCGTGCCAGGGCTTGGCCTTTCCATTCCCGTGTGCAGGCAGGGAAAGCTATGCTCACGATGAAGGCAAACAAGGAAACAGCCAAGGTATCCTAAGGGCTCATCCAGCGGGGCAGCTCCTAGAAGAGGGGTAGTTACTGTCAAATTGTCTTCGGGACAGACTCACAGCCGCCCCACTGGTGGAAATGGGGAGCTGGCAGACATCACTACAGCTGAAACTGAACACTGAAGGTCATTCTCCAGAATCACAGAACCTCAGAGCTGCGCGGTGAGGAGTTCCAGGGAGATGGTGTGATTTTGCTTGGGTCAGGATACATGCTGCTATTTCATATTTCACTATTTTGGTCACACACATGCAAAAATCTGGAGGGTTTTGTGACGAATGAGCAAGCAAATTGTACGAGAGAGAGTCCCGGTTTTGAGTCTTGAACTAATGCTTTATCCTATATTTAATGCATGCCTATTGGGTGAATGAATGCCTGGATATATACAATACTATACACACCTCTGCATTCCAAAATTCTGAACAAATCAGACGTTTGATTTTATAAAGTCACAATAGAATTGGTTTTTAATATTTCAAAGTCTGGGTTTTAATATCTCAGAACTTCCCAAATTGACACCTTGTCCTCCCTCATACCCCACCCCTCCCTCTCCGGAGTAGTCTCATGGCCCCACTACCTTAGTCTCTGTAGTTCGTAATATTTATTACCAAGCACTTGCTTAGAATTATTACTTTCATGGACTCCATGATTTGAAAGTTTTTGTGTGACAGATTATATTTATTAAGAAATAATTTCTTTTCCAACATGTCATGGAGAAAAAGTGGCCCCCAAATTCCTTTTCCATCCCTTGGATGGGAGAGTTGATTTGACCACTAGGATAGAGTGAAAGAGAACTTGTGAGATTTCTAGATAAGACCTCAAACAGCCTTGAAGCCTCCGCTTCCTCTGTCTTGGAATATTGCTGTCCTTATAAGAAGCCCAGGCTCTCCTTCTGGAGAGCCTATGAATAGCCCGGCTCACCAGCAGATGTTGGAGTGAGGCCATCTTTGACCTGCCTGAGTAGACCCTCCAGACGGCCACAGCCACATGAATGATCCCAGACAAGCCTGGTGGAAGTACAGCCCAGCTGAGCCCAGATCAAATGGCAAAGCCTTGAGCAAATATACAACTGTTGCTTTATGGTACTAAATTTTGGGAAGGCATGTATGCTGCCATAATAGATAACAGATAGATTGTTACTGGAAGTGAGGTACCAGCGTAATAAACACTGTGAGTATGCGGTGTCATCTCTGGGACCAGACAGGCTGAGTCTGGAAAAAAAACTAGGTGACACGTGTTCTGCAGTGGTGGAACAACAGGGGAAAATGTCTTGTGTAGCAACTTAAAATATAGAAAATGAATTTGATAAACTTGTAGCTCTGGGGAAGAACATCTCTACATAGAATGCTGAAGGTCAGTGAATGTTTTTGCTGAATAGAAAAAGATACTGCAAAAGTGAGGTAAGCTGAAAGAAGTTGTGAGTTTGCAAGCAGAATTCACAGTGAATATAGAGGGTCCAGGACTTACAAGGTTGGAAAATCAAACTCAGCCCAACAAAAGGGCATTCATTGTCCCAGAGCAGTCTGACCCAGTAGTAGATCTGTCTCTGGAAACCTGGACAGGTATGGCTCAAGAATACTGGATTCATGGAGGGGCGCCTGGGTGGCTCAGTCAGTTAAGTGTCTGACTTTGGCTCAGGTCATGATCTCATGGTTTGTGGATTCAAGTCCCGTGTTGGGCTCTGTGCTGACAGCTCAAAGCCTGGGGCCTGCTTTGGATTCTGTGTCTCCCTCTCTCTCTGCCCTTACCCCACTCGTGTTCTATCTCTCTCTGTCTCCCAAAAATGAATAAACATTAAAAAAAAAATTTAAGGAATATCAGATTCATAGGAAGCCCACAAAGTCTCTACAAGAGTTGTATTGGCAAAAGCACCAAACTGACAGTGGCTGAGACAAATCAAATCTGAGAGATCTCTAGCTCCCCAGCATTCTATGGGCAGGAAGCAGAATGAGAGAGGGGCTAAGCTACCATCACACACCCTTTCTATGGAAACGGAAAGACTTCTCAATGAGTTATAATGAGTCCAGAGGGCAGAGCCCAGAGCCCAGAGAACAGTGGCCCTGAGATCCACTCCCAAGGAGTGGAACTAGGCCCTAAACACCGAACATGCCCAACCCCCATGCCCAGACTTCTGTGTTCTGGACTTCAGAACTTCTGTGTGCACCTGACTGTCATGTGCCCCAACCCTCCTCCTTTTAACATGAGGGCCCTGTTTCCCTGTTACATGTTGGGTAATGAGAGGCAGGCCATTTGGTTTTTAGCTTATAAGTCTCCAGATCAAGAGAAACTGCCCCTGACAAGCTGCCTCCAGGGAGCCTCATGTGTATCTGGACCTGCTCCAGAGCACGAGATGACAGATTTTAAGCCCAGTGCCCTGTGGGGTGAGCCTTTAGGGACTCTTAGGCTAAGGGAGTGCTTTTCGGGTATGGGGACAATGTAAATAATTGTGGTCAGAGTCGAATGGGGTGAATTAAAAATATACAGAAATTCTTTGCAGCTCTTCCCGTCAAGAGATGGAGTTTGTGTCCCCCCTCCCCTTGACTCTGGCCTGGCCTTGAGACCTGCTTTAATTAGTAGAAAGTGCTGGAAATGACACTGGACAACTTCTAGGAGTGGCTGTAAGAGACCTAACACCCTACATTCCTGCTCCCATGGAATCTGCAGCTCCTGCCCCCACATAGAAAACCAGGCTCACCTGGCCACAGGCGGCGGAACTCAGGCTCCCCAGCCAACATGGCGGCTGACTGCCAGACCTGAGGCCATTGTAAACCAACCAACGCCCACCTGATCCAGGCAAGACCGTCAGAAGAACCTCCCAGCGGATCCCAGCCCAAATGGCTGAACCACAATGGTTTGGACAAATAGTGGAATTTGAGCAAGTAAATTGTAGTGATTTATTTGAGCAATAAGTAGTTGTTATTCAACCGAATTAATGATTATTATCAGAAGCTACTAAATGAGGGAATGCTTTGTTACATGACAAAAGATCATGAAGACACAAGAAAATAACCCCTGTTGTCACAATGGTACAATGGTAATCTGTTTTCATTAAATCCAAAGAACTGTGGCACTGCGGTCAGCACTTGTAGGAGTTCACTTAGGCCCCGTTCCTATCCCTGTGGATTCTGGGAACACCTGGGAGCCTTGGAGGGCATCTTCACCTTCATTCTGGTACCTCAGCTTCCCAAGGTGTTGCTTAGGGGGCTTAAGGCATGATCCTTCTCCAGGTCTGGAAGTGTGGGCATGCTGAGAGTCTCAAACATTGAGGCATACTAGAAGTAGCCATCCAAAGCCGTGCTTCTGGAACTTTACTGTCCAAGTGAGTCACCCAGTGACCTCGGTTACATGCAGATTCCTACCGAGAGTCTGCCTTTCTCACTGGCCCCAGGTGATCTCAGTGCTGTCGGGCCGCAGCCCATGACCAGCAGTCTCCGCCCCACCATTTATTAGAATTGCCTGTAGAACTTCACAAAATCTGGATGCCTTGCTCCTTCCTCAGAATTTCTGACCTCATTGGCCCGACGTGTAGACCAGGATGGGGTTTTTGAATATTCCTTGGTCACTGCAGTGTGCAGCCTAGGTTGAGGATGGACTGGTCCTGGCACCTTGGGAACGGGGTGCCACCCATACAGCCAGCCACTGCCCCTTCTGTGATGACTGCCTGACCCCTCCCCTCCAAAGGAGCTTCATTCACCCCTTCACCTTAGTTGGAACCATCCAGAAGGCTGCCAGAAGCAGCAGGGCCAAACCATGTGCCCCGACTGAAGGGGAACTTGGGACTTAGAGCACAGAGGTGCCCAGCTGTGTGACCTTAGTCCCAGCCCTGAGCCTCTCTGTCTCACCTCTTCACCTGTGAAGAGAGTCTTTTGGATTCAGTAAGCTGGTGAGAGACAACGTATGTCAAGCACTTGGCTCTCTGCCAGACTGGGTAAATGGGAGCTCCTATTCATAAATGCAGAAGCAAGAAGCCAAACCAGCCAGGGACAGAGGAACTGAGAGGGAGCGATATCTGGGGTCAGTGTCTGCCAATAGGAAATAGCCAGACTGGAAGAGATCCCTCCTGGTAAATGCCCGGCCCTTCCCTTATCTGTGATCGGTTGGGCGTATTAGCTCTGCCCTGCCAGGGAGCCCAGGACCTGAAGGACTTCCTGTGAAAGACTCCAAATGTGAAAAAAAATGAACCATTTCAGAGTTGAAGGTCCTCTTTGCAATGTACTTTTTCTGTGTTTTGGTGTGAAAGAAATTCATTTTTAAAAACAAAACAACCTTCATTATATAAGGGAGAATGTGGAATAAACACATCAACAGGAAGCTCAGAGATGGCGGATTTATTTGTTCATGTTAAAAGGCAACTTTGTAAACAGTTCTTGTGAGGTTGGCTTCGCTCTGCTGCTCACAAAATATTATAGTCTGTCACTTGATGAAGACAAACAATCCCAGAACCTGGGACCTTCCAGACACTAGTCTGGGGGTGTTTTTGGTTTTTCAGGGGGTATATCATGCTAATGTTTGCTTGCTGGTGGTGACTATACTGAAGGGGGTGGAGAGAGAGAATATGGCAAGGAAAACTAAACTAAAGAAGACAAGGAGAAGATTTTAAACAGGACTGTGCAGAATCTGGGAGATGGGCTCCTGTACCTAAGCCCTGCTTCCTCCTCATACTTTTTCCTGCTCCTCCTCCATTCCTGTCTTCCCTCATCACACTATGTTTTAAATTACAAAAGTATCCAATATGGTGTATGTCTCAAAGTAGAAGGTGAACGTTCTCATCTTACCCAGCTCCTTGAACAATGGTCCTCATGTTTTAGTATGTATAAGGACCACCTCAGTCAAAAACCCAGGTTAAAAAGCACCCACCCCTGAGGGCCAGATTAACCAGATCTGGAGCAAGGCTGAGATTCTTCACTTAGAGCAAGCCCCAGACCACCCCAGTGATTCTGATGCTAGTGGTCATTGAATTCTGCATTAAGATTAGATGCTTTGAGCTAACTAGTACCGCCTGCTATCAGGAACGTGGTGTGCGCCTTTCACACAGAAGCTTGCAGAAATGTACACATGCCGCATGGCATGGAAAATACACACACAACACACAGACACACAGACACAGGACTACACTACATATGGTATATACTTTTCCCTGCCAGCCCACACAGCCATGAGCCAGGGCCCCCATCTGTCATAAAACCAGCATTTTACTAGACATATTAAGGGGAGGTTTAGAACATGCTTGTAGACTTCTTTCTGTAGTCTTAGTGTCTTCCCTACCTTGCAAAACCTGCAAAACCCACACAGAGTCGAATAAAATCACACCCGTTGCCGGTGACATGCTAGACTTGCTGGCTGGTCTTAACCACAGCTGGCAATGGACGGGGCTTTCGGCTGCCCTACAAATAGCCTTTAACCTTTCCCTTGTGGTCAAGAATATTTTGTGGTGAGTAAATACACCAATAATGTGCTCTGTGACTTGCTGGTCAGAGTATCATGACTGGCTCTCTGATAGAACAAACTCCGTCGCCCCCTGAGGACTGTGGAAAGAACAAACACCGCAATGTCAAACAGGACTGAGTTCAACTCGATGCTCCCTTTCATCAATGGTATGTTTGAGCAAGTCAATTAATATCTGAGTCTCAATTTTCTCATCTGTTAAATGGACATAACAATGCTTCACTCACAATAATGTCATGAGGGTTTAATCAAATGACACAGAGAGAACTTGGCCCACAGTAATCTTTCCACAAATTCATTCATTCAGTAAGTATTTACTATATGCCTGTTTATTGCTCCCCGATGCATTGTTTAGCCAGACCTTCTTTCCTTGGCCATGAGCAGTGTTAGATGCAGCCGTGGGAGCTGGCACAGAGGCAGAGTGAACAGAACTGACAGACATGTGTGCCTTGATGGAATTCATATTCTGGTGGTGGCTATCCTTATATCATTATTATTTCATGGCCATCTACCGCAATAATGCTGTAAATTAATTTTTTTTGGTGATGGAAGTAAATGATGAGTTGGATGTGTAGGCAAGATATCCAGGCGATTTCTCTAGACACTAGGCTCTATGTGTGTCTAAACCTTATTGGAACAAATCACAAATAATTCAGATTTACAGGTATGACCCTTAATCTAAATGGATTTATAGAAATAAGTTAGTCCTATACCCACCAAAGTGGCCAAATCCTTTAAGTGGAAGGTGAGACAACACCCCTTAAATATCCTCATCTTTCTTGGCCAAGTCTCCCATTGACTTGGCTTTGGTCAATTGGTCAATTGGTCTCCCATAGCCAAACTCAAAACCAGCCAGCTGAATTGTCCACCTGGTCGACCAAAACCAAACAATGCACACTATGGGGATAGTTCCTGGGACTGAATGGTTTGTTTTACTGCATAAATTTTAGACTGTTTAGTATGTATTCAAGAAGTTGTGTCCAGAAATTTTCAAAAGAAAACCCAAGAGATAATCAGGACTCCAGAAAAATGAAGAATGTTTTTGGGGTAGTGAAAGCCAGGAAAAATAATTTTTAAAGCTTTTTTGAATGAGACTGTGTTATTTCAATTCTTTGTGTGTGTGTGTGAATGACTAATTGTAATTCAGTCACAAGTGACAGAAAAAGTGAAAGACAATTCCGTGCACAGTAAGTTTAGATGCTATGTTATATGCAAAGCATCTAACAAACCCCTTGATGGGAAGAAAGATATGTACAATTCCTACCAAAGGAAAATTGGGGTACTTGAGCAGCTCAGTCATTAAGCTTCGGCTCAGGTATGATCTCACGATTTGTGGATTTGAGACCCGCACGTGTGCCGCATGTGTGCTGACAGCTCAGAGCCTGGAGCCTCTTTCAGATTCTGTCTTCCTCTCTCTCTGCCCCTCCCCACCCCCCACACAACTGTCTCTCAAAAATAAATAAACATTAAAAAATTTTTTTAATTAAAAAAAAGTCTGTTTCTTCCCACTAAATAAATACAGAATAAACATTAAAAGAATATCGGCCTCGAGGTGCCTGGGTGGCTCAGTTGGTTCAGCGTCCAACTCTTGATTTCGGCTCAGGTCATGATCTCTCGGTTCACGGGATGGAGCTCCACGTTGGGCTATGTGCTGATGGCCAACAGTCTGTTTGGAATTTTCTCTCCCTCTTTTGCTGCCCCTCCCCTGCTCACTCTCTCCTTCTCCCAAACTAAGTAAATAAACTTAAAAAAAAAGAAAAAGAAAAAGAAAAATATTGGCTTGAAGGAGGGTTACATTTGTAACTGCCCAGAAACTCTCATCCCTGGGTCCAGTACTGTGGGAATGAGATCTGTCTTTGTGGGATAAGCATCTCATCAGATGGCATTAGGTCCTCCTTCATTCATTAATTAAAAAATGTTAACCCATTTTGCACTCCTTTATTAATTAAAATCAATCTTTTGAGCACTTACTTTACAGTAGGTTCTAGGAATGCAAAATGAGTTAGCCTCGCCCGGCCCTCACCGAGCTCAGAGACTCGGGAAGCAAGAGCTACAGAACAGCGTGGTATGTAGGACTCCGTGAAAACCCAGCCCAGCTGCAGTGCCCAGCAAAGGCTGGCAGAAAGCTGGAAACGCAGCCCAGGCGATGCATTATTTAGCCAGACCGCCCTTCCCGCTGCCGTCAGTCAGGTGTCAGGTTCCACCAAGGAGAAGAGCCAGCAGGGTGGCCACACTGGGAGAGAGTAGAAAGCTCTTCGGGTCTGTAACGGGTGGGCACTGACTCCAGAGGGGACTTCGATCTCCTGGCGCTCTCTTGTTTTGGACCAGGGCTTGGTAAACTTTTTCTGTAAAGGGCCAGATAGAAAGTATTTTTACCACTGTGAGCCCTGTGGTCTCTGTAGCAACCACTCAACTCTGCCTTCGTAACATGAAAGCAGGTCACCGAATAGATGTGGCTGTGTTCTGGTGGAACAATGTTTACTGAGGCAGGGGCCCAACGGGCTGTGACCTCACGCTCCCACTGTGGCCCCTGACCCAGACTTACCAAGTGGCTTCACTGTCCCCTGCTCCAGGCCTGTTGATTTGCTGACACAAATGCTCTAGGGCAGCACAGGCTTGTGAACGAAGAAAACAGCACTTCCTCCATGTATCGGCCGGATTTATGTGCACGGCGTGTATCTCAAGAGCCCCCTTCTGACTGGGCTTCAATTCTGACATCAACTTTCACCAGCCGTCTAACTTTAGGCAAAGCACGAACCCTGTGAACCTTGTCCTTCTCTGTGAATCTGCTCCTGGTCAGACAGCAAAGGCTCACGTCAGATTTCCTTCCTTCCTTTGCCAGCAGCCCACACACCTGCCTTCCCTCCTCCCTAGGAAGTATGTCCAGGGGTGCCTGGGTGGCTCAGCCGGTTAAGCATCAGACTTTTGATTTTGGCTCAGGTCATGATCTCATGGTTTGTGGGATAGAGCCCCGCGTCTGACTCTCTGCTGACACTGCAAAGCCTGCTTGGATTCTATCTCTCCCTCTCTCTTTGCCCCTCCCCTGCTCATGCTCTCTCTCTCCCTCCCCCCGTCTCTCTCAAATAAATAAATAAAAACATTTTAAAAAAATGTGTCCAGAAGATGCTAGTTCTTAGGCTGCAAGGCCAAATTACCATTTGCCCTGGAGTAGCCCTTTATTCAGGAGGAACTTTATAAACATCAAGAGACTATTTTTCCAAAACCCGTTTGAAAAAAAATCCCAGGCACAATAAAAGCACATTGTGCTCTTCAATGTTTGCTTTGAAGAAGTGTTTTTCCACTGGTGTTTTAACTGAAGGGTTTTGTTGCTTCCTTCATTTCTCATAGTGGTTCTTGGCGATGGAGCCCACATACCGACTTTTCACCCTTTACTCGCTCTCATGGATAAGACTTCATTGCCCTTGGGAGTTGGCCAAGCAACCAAATAGCTTCTGTCTCCTGTGTCTCAAAATCCTCAAGGCGGTGCAAGCTGCATTTTTCCAGGACCAGGACAGGATACCAAAGTGATGATGTCATAGCCCCAGCAGCCAGCCCCTCCGTTTCCTGTTTCTTTCCTCCTGACAGACTCATGAATCATATCGGCTTTATCATTTGACTCCGAGCTCATTTCCCTGTTCTACAAACGCTGGAGTTCGAGGAGGTGGGAGCCAAGTGTAATCAAAACATGAAGTCCCAAGTCGCTTTTTCTTTGCAAAACTGGAACACATGTTCTCTGGTCTTGAAAGGAAGCATAGCATTTGGCTGCATTTGGAGTTTTCCAGTCGAGCACTCCGCTCCCTGGGTCAGACGGTGGTGATCTCATCTGCAAACCTGGCTGCTCACTGTGCCCTCGCTGTGCCAGAGGCGGGCAAGGTCCCGGGCAAGGTGGTGGCGGCGGGGCCTTTGTGTGTGCCCAGCATTGGCACTTGGCGCAAAAGTAAATCCGGGAGTGTTCTAAGACCTTTACAAATGCAGACGCAATCTGTGATCCTGGTTTGCCCTTCTCCCCCTTAACATTTCTCCTCTGTGTCTGCACCATGGTGCCTCCACATCCTGTCCTCAGATAAAAGTTTTGGTAGGAGAGAGGCAGTCTATCTATGATTTTGAAACTGACTCACCAAGGACGGTCTAGGGAGGGTCCGAAGCAGGAGTTACTCAGCTACTCAGCTCGCTGAAAGGTGCTAACCTGCTTACAGATCATTTATCATATAGTGCTAAATTTATTCAGCAAGTGTTGTGTGAGCCCCAGCTCTCAGAGTCTTACTTCATAACCCTGCGAGGTGGAGTCACCTGTATGTAGTTGTCACATTGCAAAGGAGGAGACTAAGGAACTGAGGGAGAACTTGACGAAGCTCATGTGGTTAGTGAGTGCCCAAGTCTGTCTTAATGGGAGGATCCTGAACATACGTGGGTGAGTGCGTGCCATATGATACAAGATTATAATAAGAATATCAGTTTTTAAAATTCATGTACATAGTTCAGAAACTCCATGTATATTTTAATACAATAATGATGTGTAATGAGAATTGCCATTTATGTTTACTGGAGCCATGCTGATGTGGCCTGAATATACACAACTTAGTACACAGACAATGTAAATATGCCTTATGCAAATAATATTACTGTTTAGCACTCCAGGAGCCCCTGTGTCCTAGGCTGGGGCCTGCATCCTTGGCTGGTTCCACAATGGACCCCTCAACAAATTCAGGAGTTGCATGTGAAAAGGGAGTGAGATCTTTTATTTCTAGTTATGACTCCACACGCTGGTGCTCCTGGGCTGCGATGTGACTTTGACCAAATAATACTGACTATTTTCTGCAAATGTTGGTGAGGCCAGGCTTGCACCCATTTAATTGGCTTTCTCGAATCTTCTTTGGAGCATAGCTATTTTGAGAAAGCTTGTGACAATTGAATTCGGATTCTCCCTGCACCTGTCTAAGAGGAAGAGGGATTTGTTGGCCAGGCGGCCTGTGGAAGTCAGACAGTAGCTTACTTTAATTAAGATACTGTGAGTCCCCTTCAAGTGACCAATTAGCCCAGTGAACCCTGCCTTTCAGCTCCCTACCTCCCCCCATCTCTGACATCTATGCCTCATTTTCCAAGGGGAAGTAGGCTGAATTTAATTTTGACTTTAAATGAGAGGCTGCAGATCATAAGCATATGTTTTGCATTTATTTTTTGTGTTTATTTGAACATATAACATTAAGTGTACCCTCTTCATCACTTTTAAATATACAGTTCTGTGCATTATGTATATTCACATTGCTGTGCAAGCAATCACCACGACTTCAGATCTTTTACATCTTCCCAAACTGAAACTCTGTCCCTATTAAGCATGAACACCTGCCCTCCCTCCGCCCAGCCCCTGACAACCCCCACTCTACTTTATGGCTCTTCGAATTTGACTGCTCTAGGGACCACATGTAAGTGAGATCATCCGGTATTTGTCCTTTTGTGACTGGCCTGTTTCATGGAGCATAACGTCTTCAGGTTCATCCATGTCTTGGCATGTCAGATCCCCTTCCTTTTAAGGCTGGGCAGTGTGTGACTGCACGCATATGTCACATTTTGTGTATCCATTTCTCTCTTGATGGACGCTTGGGTTGCTTTCACATTTTAGTTATTACGAATAATGCAGCTGTGAGCACAGATGTACAAATATCTCTTCAAGACTCTGTTTTTAATTCTTCTGAGTGTATACTCAGAAGTGGAATTTCTGGATCATACAGTCATTTTATGTCTAATTTTTTTGAGGAACCTGTTGTGTTTATTTTCTAAAGGGCTACAGAAGATGGATACGTGACTTCTCACATTCCTATGGTCAGATTTTTTAAAAAATCACAATAAAGCTCAGTTTCATTAATTACTTCAAATCTGAAGTAATTCACTGATAGAGCCTCAGTTTTGTTTTTTCTTACTCATTTATCCACTTCTGTGAGATATTTTATAAGCTTCTTTCTCTTTAAGATCCAATTAAATTAGGGTCTATTATTCTATGACCAGATTGTCTAATGTAGATGATATGGTCATATAATGCATACCCAGTATTATCTATGCATACCATATAATATATTCAGAATTATAAAATAATAGAAGCTCTACTAGACTTACTCCTTAAAGAACATTCTAAGCAGTGGATTATTGCTTGCTTTCTATCCCCATGGCACCGCTTACTAAGACAGTCTATGACCTTTCATTTTCCCATTTACTCACTCAACAAATGCTAGGCCCTTTGCCATCTGTTGTGGGCACCATTAGTCAGCATTGCCTGTCTTCATCTGGGGGACCTGTGTCTGTGCATTATTGCTCTAACCCCCAGATTGCATATGCAAATGGCCCCAGAAATTAGAGCAGGATGAAGATGGCTCCATGAGCTGGAGAGGCCATGGAGGCTTAGAGAGCCCGTGTCTTATCAGAGGGGTAGCCACTTGTTACTCTGTGGGAACGCAGACCCAATTTTCCAAATTGTCCTAACTCCCAGGAATGGCAAGAAATCTGGATTTTAAACATGGAATCTTCCAGTTTTAAAATGCTAACAACTTTTTCAGAAAAAAAAAGTAACAGATCGCACAGGCCAAATGAAAACACATTTGCAGGTCAAATGCAGCTCGTGGGTCACTAACTTTGAACTCTCCTTCAGCTGAAATGCTTTCCTGGATCACAAAGGCCACACCTTGTTTTCCCAGGGTGTCTATCAAGAAGGGATGAATGAACCAAGAAGTGAAAATAGAGCTGGGTTTCCAAGAAGCTAATGGAGCTCTACTTCTCAGCCTTGTACTTGCCTAGGCCCCTTCTCTGGGGCTATGTAGTTGGTGTTTTCCAAAGTAAGAAGTTTCCACCACAAGAACTGCTCTCTCTTTCCAGTCTGACTTCCCCTGTCACATTTCCCCTTATCTCAGGTGGCAGTGAACTGGCCAAGGAGATTCTTGGGAAACTGCTAAGGGAGGCTGAGCTGAAGACACATTTAGTTTGAGTCGAGAGGGATGTATTTGTGTGGTTAGGACAAGTAATGTCCATGGGCCACAGCCAGACTTCCCCATTCTGACCTCTGACTGGCCATAGGGTGAGAAGTCGGCAGGACCAAGTTGTTAGACCCTCCCCTGGGCCCAAGCCTCAGAGTCTATACCACTCCTGGGATCCTGCAATTTCCTGCTAACACCTGGGGTTTTCTCTGGCCTCCCATCTGAATCTACCCTCTTATGGATGATAAACCACCACTAGGTGTGCTCCCCTGGGCTCAAGACGGACTATGAGGTGGCTGTTTCCAGGGAGCATGAATGGAACGTGAGCCTGCATACATGTGAGGCCCTGAAACGTGTTGGATGGAGTCTGGGGGGGTAAAGAAAGGGAGGGGCCAGCCTTCAATGGGAATCTCAAATCCAAATCTAGTTTTCCCGGTCACTATGAAGGTATATTTTTCAAAGAAGGAGAAAAAAACATATTTATTCAATAGCTTATTCATGTGATTTCTAATATTTAACATATAAAACCTTTAAATATTTAGACCTCCATTTGTGCTCAAGCCCAGGACCGCACAATATTAAGACTGTTCCCGGGTTCCAGCAACTCTTACCCATAGTTGTTTGTGTCATCACTGTTGTGAAACTGTTGCTCTAAAAACTTAGTGGCATAAAACAACCACCTTATTATGCTCATGGATTCTGAGGGACAGAAATTTAGACAGGGCACAGCTTGTCTCTGCTCCACAATGTCTGGAACCTCATCTGAGGACACTCCACGGTAGAGGTGACTCTGGAATCGGGTCTGGTGGTTGGCTCTGGCAGTCAGCTAGGATCTCAGCTGTGCTACGGGCTACAGCACTTAATGTGGCCCAGGTTTCCTCAAAGGATGGTGGCCACAATGGAAGTGAACGTCTTATATGGTGAATCAGGGCTCAAAAGGCAAGAATCCCTGATGTGCCAGCATGGCTCAGTCAGGGAAGTGTCTGACTTCAGCTCAGGATGATCTCTCCATTCCCAGGTTTGAGGCTCACATTGGGCTCTGTGCTGGCAGCTCAGAGCCTGGAGCCTGTTTCAGATTCTTTCTCTCCCTCTCTCTCTCTGTCCCTCCCCTGCTCTCTCTCTCAATCTCTCTCTCTCAAAATAAATATTTAAAAAAATTTTTAAAAAAGGCAAAAATCCATGAGGACAAAGTGATAGATATAGAAGTAGTATTCTGTTGGTTACAACCAAGTCACAAGCCCATCCAGATTCAAGGGGAGGAGACATAAACTTCATCTCTCAGTGGGATGAGTATCAAAGAATCTGGGGGCTGTGTTTTAAAACTATCACTTAGGTTGGGGCACCTGGATGGCTTAGTTAGTTAAGTGTCCACCTCAGGTCATGATTTCGATCCGCAAGTCAGAACCTACTTTGCCTTCTCTATCTCCCTCTCTCTCTACCTTTCCCCTGCTCTCTCTCTCTCAAAAATAAATAAACATTAAAAAAACACAAAACCCTTTAAAACTACCACTCAGGTGAAAATATTGTTAGCCACTCTGGTGTTGCAATGTCTCCCAAGAATATATCTACTGGCAATTGAAAGAGCATTGCAAGGAAACTTGATATCTCTTTGAAATTTTAGCTCAAAAATAAAGGAAATACAGTATGGTTTATCTTCATATTTCAGAAATCCTAAAAATCTGTGTACTGGTCATGAATTTTTGAAGCTATAAGAAATTTTTCTAAAGTATTAATGATAAAAATGCTTTTGATAAACTGTTATAGGAAAGAATGTATTATGTCTTTCTATTGTCTAAATCAAAAATATCATGAAATTATTACCCTATCAAGAGACAATAAAGAATGTGCTGCCCCAAAAGTGCAGGTGTTTAGACTGTTACAGCATCATATGCACATCTTAAAGAATATTCAGGACACAAAGTGGTAATTAATCCTAAAGAAGGAAAGACCAACACAAGAAAGTGTAGTCCAGGATAATTTAAGGGAAAATGAGGGACGGATAGGATTTCAATAGGTAGAAGAAAAATGGAGGCCGAGGGCAGAGCTGAGTCTACTGGTCAACCCATATTGCCAGTTACACCTGACATCAGTTCTGATTGGCTCAGTCTCCACTCTGATTGGTCAGTGCCTGCCACAGCAGTTGGTAAATGTTTTGCACATTATCCCTGTCAGTTAGAAGGGACAATATTAACAAAGACACAGAGAAGGAATAATCTTGGCCTGTTTATCAAACGGTAAGGAAATTAGACCAGCTTGAGTCCAGCTGGGACAGTTATGGGAGGACAGCTGTTTAATTACAGTAAAACCAATTGTGAAGAATATTGAATGTCAAGCAAAGGAATTTGTACATAATTCTGCAACCAGTGGAGGGTAATGAATCATTCTGTAAAGTAAAATGGAGATTTTCTGTGTGTTTTAGGAAGATTACAGCAGTAGTAGAATGAGGGGGAAACTAAGGAAATCTTTTTAGGAGATAGTTGTAATAATTCAAGCATGAACTTATCAGATGTTAATGAGGGAACTAGTAATTTGGGCTTGTTTGTGTATCACTTCTTTAACTTTGGTTTTGTATGATTGGCTGAAAATGGACTATGTATTGAAGACCTCTACTTAAAAATGCCCCACTTAAAATCCTCTGGTCTCACCTCTTTCCAGGCACTAATGTTGATGCAGGGGGCAGTTCTGTTCAACCGGCTTTATGCTGAAGTGCCTTCTGAGTGTGTCTTCTCCCTTCCCATCCCTAGTTTCTCTGATGCAGTGGCGAGCTGGAGCATCCAGCCAGCCCACTGGGCACTCTCTTATGTACAACTGAGGAATGCAGGGTTATTAACATCCTCTGGAGCAACCATCCACTACTGGGGATGTGTGCTGTAGGGTAAACGCTTTCCCTTTTCTCCCCACCCCACAGTGATTTCATGGAGCTTCCCAAAGTTCCTGTGGGGTCGAATAGTCACCACATCGATGGCCACTTGGATTATATTGGCTTTCCTTCTCACTCTTCACCTGATCCTGACACTCCCCTCCTGCTCCCTGTGAATATCCCCCCAAATAAATCACCCATGCACAAGCCTTTGTTTCATGCTCTTCTCTGGGGAAGCCGAGGCTGAGCTAGAACAGGATCTTCACTTCGAGTTCTTTTGAGGCCACCATGGTGGGATCTCACATCATGTTCTGCTCCCATTAGAAACATCAATATGGCCACTAGCTAATATCTCCTTTTCACCTTTTAAATTAAAAGAATGAGGCTATAGAGCTGATGCAGTCCCATGTACTAAGCAGAGGTTGTTTTCTTTGTTGGTTTTGTTTTTGTTTTTGAGAGAGAGCATGAGCAGGGGAGGGGCAGAGAGAGACAGAGAGAGAGAATCTTAAGTAAGCTCCATGCTAAGCTTGGAGCCTGATATGGGGTTTGATTCCATGGCTCTGGGATCATGACTTGAGCTGAAATCAAGAGTTGGACGCTTGACCCACTGAGCCACCCAGGCACCCCCTACGCAGTGGTTTTAAGCATGTAGAGAGTAATTTGGAGTTCTGGGAAAAGCAGAGAATTTCGAGTTAAGAGATCTGGATTTGAGCATTGCTACTTACTAGGTGAGGGAGCAAGGAAAATTATCTAACTCTTCTAGTTTTCAGTATCTCCACCTATAAAATAGGAAAGTTAGTAACTACTTACTTTCTTAAGGTTCCTATAAGTACCAAACAGGAACAATGTATGTGTGGTACACTTTTGCTAATTGGGGTGCTCAACTTACATTCTCCCTTCCTCTTAGTTATGCGATCTCAATTTTGTTTGGATGAATATCCACAGTTTTCTAACACATCCCATGTTTCACACTGTCTCCCACCTCTCTGCCCAGCACTAGGGTAGGCTCTGATTGACTAAATATGAAGAGACCATTGTCATTTTCCTGGAAATGCTGATTGGGAAAAAGCAAAAAAG
Organism: Suricata suricatta; assembly: GCF_006229205.1. Classification (NCBI taxonomy): domain Eukaryota; kingdom Metazoa; phylum Chordata; class Mammalia; order Carnivora; family Herpestidae; genus Suricata; species Suricata suricatta. The sequence continues at coordinate 24,216,503 of NC_043706.1, read as the reverse complement.
AGATCTGGGAGAGAAACTCCCGCAGTCCTCTGAGAGAGTAATCAAAAAAAAAAAAAAATCTCTCTTTGCCCTGAATATGAATGAAACAGCATGTAACTCCTAGAAATCTGTAGACATCATCTAGTGGCCTTAAGGAGGGCCAGCCTAAAGATGAAACAGAAAGGAACTGTGGTGAGATTACTGAACTTCTGAACAAAGCCACATCCAAAGCTTACATGACCTCTGGTCATTTCAGATAAGTGAGTCATTTTTTATTTAAATAAGGGAGTCAAGGGGCGCCTGGGGGGCTCAGTCACTTAAGCATCTGACTTTGGCTCAGCTCATGATCTCATGGTCTGTGGGTTCGAGCCCTGCGTTGGGCTCTGTGCTGACAGCTCAGAGCCTGGAGCCTGTTTTGTATTCTGTGTCTCCCTCTCTCTCTGACTCTCCCCTGCTTGAGCTGTCTCTCTCTCTCTCTCTCTCCCTCTCTATCTCTCACAAAAACAAATAAAACATTACATAAATAAATAAGTGAGTCAAATATTTTATTAAGGCAGTTTGAGTCAGGTTTTCTCTTACCAGGAATAGAAGAATTCCCAGCTGATAAAGTATGTAAAAAATGCTTTATAACTTGCAAATCACTATAAAAACGTTAGTTTGTACTGTTTTTATTATTACTGGTTAGCAACAGTCCATGCAGCAAGTTGAGAAAAATTCCTCTCCTGTTTTCATTTTAATCCAGTACAAACTTTTGGGAAGAAATTTAAATCACTGCCTTACAGCAATTTCAGAAATAGGTCCCAGCTAGATTAACTATATAGAGAGAAAGAAGCAAATGTAAAAAAAAAAAACAAAAAACAAAAAAAAAAACAACTATAAAACTGACTGAATTTTAAAATGTATATTGAACTCACAAGTCATAAAAGATTAAACTGTCAGAATTGGCCACATAAAAATAAAAATACAAAAACTACTATAATTCAGGGGAAAAATTACCATAAACAAAGTTAAAATGCAAAGACAACCTGGGGGGATTATATGGTAGATAAACTCACAATATATAAAGAGTTCGTATAAATCAATAAGAGGAAACCTCCTCAATAGAAAATAGGTAAACGATTTCATCACAAAATTTAAAGACCGTAAGAAAAGATGCTAAACATAAGATCAAAGAAAGTCAAGGGTTATCATTAAAAGAGATTACTAATAATTGTGATAATTAACACATATTCAGTACCAGGCTCTATAAGAATTCTCTCACAGAGATGTAGGTATAAGAATAATCATGATAGAGTTAAAACAAATGAAAACAACTTAAATGTCAAGCAACAGAAAATTGGTAAATACATTATGATATATTCCTATACTGAAATACACTGGCACCATTAAAAGGGATCCAATAAGCCTTTAAGTGTTAACATGGAAAGAAGCATAATACATTGTTGAGTTCATCAAACAATGTACAGAATGATCCCATTATATTAAAAGACATATTTACATATACATTTATGGTCTAGAAGTAAATGCCAACTATTAATAATAGTTATCTCTCAGGGACAGTTCAGTAAGTTAAGCTCTGACTTGGGCTCAGGTCATGATCTCACGGCTCATGGGTTCAAACTCCAAGACGGGATCTGTGCTGACAGTGTGAAACCTAAAGTCTGCTTCAGATTCTGTGTTTCCCTCTCTCTCTGCCCTTCCCCAGCTCACACACACTTTCTGTCTTTCAAAAATAAACTTTAAAACAAAACAAAACAAAAGTTAATGGTTATCTCTCAGGTATAAAATAACCTAGAGACCATTTTATGTAGTTTTTATAAAATGTATGTAGTATAAAAATATTTTTATCTTAAATAATTAAATGAGTGTGAATCAGAAAGATATCTGGATTGGGAAATACGTGGCCACCTTGACGGTTAAGTGCATTCCTTTTGTCTTTAGCCTCTAAATGCTGATGAAGCATCTGGCAGATGATAGTGACTATCGTGAAGAGTGGAAGGCAAGAGGAGGGACAGCATTGACAACCACACTCTAGTGTTTCAAAGCTGTGCATACAGCAGCACTGGAGGGTGGAGAGGCCATAGGGAAAGGCTTCCCAGGGACGTATGAGAGAAGAAAACAGAGCTTCCCCAACCAAGAAACTAGAAATGGAGAAATTTCACAATCAGCTCCAGGTGAAGTCTGGGACTTAGTTTTTTATGATCACTCTCCTAAATGCCCGCCTATAGTGATCCTAATTGGCTCCTTGAAAACTATGAGAAGTAGTCATTTTCCATGTTCTGGCTGTGAAGCCCAGAGGCTTCCCCATTTCCTTTGCCACCAAACCGGGAATTTCTTGTACCTGATCTCATCTCTTCCTGGTTCTTTGGAGTTGCCTTTGGACTAATTTTGATAACATGTCACACTGCTATGAACAGCCAAAGCCTGATATGATCCTATGAGGTAAGGCCTTTGGCTGAGTTGACATCTCCCTGTCCTTGTAGGAGGATTCTCATACAGAGTCATGACACAGAGGCATTTCTTTCTAGGAAGTAATTTTATTTGGTGCTTCCTAGAAACTATATATGGGTCATTATATATGAGTTGGGTTTATACCCAAAGAACTAAGCCCTGAAGGCCACATGGCATAGTTTTTTAAATATATTTTCAACTTTTTTTGTCTCCCATATATGGTAACACACAAACATGTGATCTGATTAAGTGGTCTCAGGTTACAGGGTCGTGAGGGATGTCACTTACGCATATACCCAGATTGCCTTGAGGTGTTTTTTTTTCCTTTACATTCCCTAGGGAGGGGACCCTACCACACCCCCACCCTGAGAACCTAGAGTTTGGAGTTCTAGATAACAAGCACAGGGAGGAATTACACAAACAAATAGGCTTTCCGCTCCGTCATCCATGCCTTGTCATTGACTTAGATGAGTTACGAGAAAGTTCTTTGGTTGAATCGTAGGCTATATAACTCAAAAGGATCAGGCAGTTTCAGTGTGTAATGTTTCAGACGAGAAAACTGAAAACTTAAATAATTTACCCAAATTCCTCCAAGGCCATGACAAACTTTGGAGCTGACGTGAGAATCCAGTCCTCCTCACGTAGCGTGGTTTCCACATTGCCATGCCACATCTTTGGCCGGCATGTCTCCAGTGGCAGAGTTTCAGAGTTTCAAGGATTTATAAAGAGTGACCTTTTACATCTTCACTCAAAATAGAGAATTGGAAATGAAGCTATGGCACTGAACACTTTTACTGTAATGCCTAGGATTGTTAATGACAAGAGTACTTAAGTATAATAGAGTCAAACAATGTAACTTTTGTTTATTCACCCATTTATCACACATTTATTCAGCATATACAACCTGCCAGGCCCTGGAGCAGGAAAAATAAAAGCACACAGCAGTATCAAGGAACCATATCACCTGGCAGTGGTTTTAAGCCATACATCCTTATCCAGTCAGTCTGGTCCAGCCCATAGACCCCTGACCATTGCACTGGTCTTGGCCACCCTTGTACAAAGAATTACTACATCAGTGCAGAAGACTCTCTTTCCTGCAGACCCTCTGGCAACATTCACTTGCAATAAGCTCTTAGAAGCAGCCCCTGTAGATGGTGGGCTGATGGAAATCTCTGAAAGTCAGGACATAAAGAAGTGTTTACTTCTTACATTTCATCTACCACTTGGATTTCTGCATCCTTTACAGCATTCACAGGAAGTCCTGCCAGTGGCATCATCAATTAAAACAATACCTAGTCCTAACCCGTGGAATGATTATAGACAATTGCAGTGAATCAGCAGATTCCAGCTAGTAAATTTTGGTTACAAAAACATGGTTATATGTTAGTAAACTCATAAACTACCATATGTGATGAACAGTTGTCTGAGAATGGGCTTTCCTTGTATCAGAATGGCTACCTGTATACTTCCTGAAACGTGTGGGGAAGCACCAAGGCAGGCTGGCCACTGACATCACTGATAGCCAGTTGTGTTGCAAGTGTCTCAACATTTGCCAGAGTCCATGTCTACTGAAAGAAAATGTGCATTGAAATCAACAACAGCAGGAAGCACCCTGTGGAAAGCTCTCTCCTTTGTTACCTGTAGTCCCTGAGACCACCTTCAACATGCTAAAGGCAAAAATCTGTCTCCACCACAGATTCGCATTATAGGGAAAAGTTACAGACTCATTTTTTATTTATTTTTGTTTAATTTGAGAGACAGAGTGTGAGCAGAGGAGGGGTAGAGAGAGAGGGAGACAGAGAATCTGAAACAGGCTCCAGGCTCTGAGCTCTCAGCACAGAACCCAATGGAGGCCTGAAACCCATGAAGACTGAGGAGATCATGACCAGAGGCAAGGTCAGATGCTTAATCAACTGAGCTACCCAGGTGCCCCCAGACCGATATTTTTTTTTAAATCTAGGTGACAATTTGGTCACTTATAACCAGGAATGAAGAAAGTTCTTTAAATAAAAGGGAAATGACATCAGAGGGACACTTTTAACTTTAGGAATGAAGGAAGAGAAACAGAAATGGCAAATTATTTGGGTAAACATAATTAACTGACTCCTTGAGTTCTGTAAACTGTAAACTATGGTTGAAGGCAATAATTGTAACATCTAATGGGTTTTCAATGCATGTAGATGCAATGTATACAATAACTACAATATATAGGAAAGAGGAAAGAGACGTATATGGTGGTGAATTTTTTACATTACTCTTAAAGTAACAAAGTATTAACTCAAATAAATTGAAAAATAGAGAATATATGTTGTAACCCCCAGTATAATCATTACAAATCTATAAAAAGATAAAGTAAAAGCCTCACAAAAAAAGGTATGTTAAAAGCCTCAATAGATAAGTTGAAATTGAATACTAAAAAGTAATAAAATAATAAAAGTAGAACTAAAGGAAAAACAGAGAAATGAAAACAGGTGAAAAAAAATAACAAAATGGTAGACCTAAATTTTAACATTTCAGTAATAAATATAAATGGCTCCTAAAATACCAGTAAAAAGACAAGGATTGCCAGAATAGTTAAAGAAAAACACTCAACTATATGCTGGCTATGAGAAACTCATTTTAAATGCATTGACATAAGTTAAAAGGAAAAGATGGAACAAAGATATTACTTGAAAACACTAATAAAAAGAAAACTGTAATTACTATGTTAATATCAGACATAGTAGACTTTAAAGAAAGGAAAATCACTGGGATAAGAAGGGACATTTGATAAATGGGTATTACTACCAACAAGTCCTAAATGTATATGTACCTAAGAACAGGACTTTAAAATACATTACTTAAAAATAGGTAAAACAGAAAGGAAAAGTAAAAAAACCCACAATTATAATTGGAGTCTTCAATACTTCTCTTTCAGGAGTTGATAAAACAAGTATATGGAAAATCAACAAGATATAGAACTGAACCAACTGATCTACTGACATTTTTAGAACACCTCCAAGGAACAACAGAAGAACATACATTCATTTCAAGTGTACATGAAACATTCACTAACATAGACCATATTCTGGGTTATGAGAAAAATCCTCATAACTTCAAGAAAATAAAAATCACACAAAGTATGTTTTCTGTTCACAACAGAATTGAACAAGAGATCAATAACAAAAAGATGACAAGAATATTTTCAAATATTTGTAAATTAAAACACACACACATACACACACTCTTCTAAATAAATAATCCATGGGTCACAAAGAACCTCAAAAGAAATTAGAAAATAGTTTTAGTGTTGTTTTTTTAGAGAGCGCTCATGCACACCTGCACATATAAGTAAGTAGGGGAGGGGCAGAAGGAGAGGGAGAGAGAGCCCAACATAGGGCTCCACCTCAAGACCATGAGATCATGACCTGAGCTGAAAGCAAGAGTCGGATGCCTAACAAACTGAGCCACCTGGGCCCCTACAAAATGTTTTGAATTGAATGAAAATGAAAACACAACATATCAAACTTTGAGGAATCCATTTAACATAGTGCTTTGAGAGAAATTTATAGGTTTAGATACTTATATGAGAAAGAAGAAAGATTTCGAATAAGTAATCTAGGCTTCTACCTTAAGAAAAAGGGCAGAATAGCCCAAAGCAAATAGAGGGAAAGAAAAAATAATGATAAGAGCAGAAACCAGTCAACCTAAAAAGAGTAGCAGTAGAGAAAATAAAAGAAAAAATTCGTTTCTTAAATAGATCAATAAAATTCTGTAAACTTCTAGACAAACACAGAAAATACAATATAAAGAATAAAAAAAGTAAATCACTATAAACTCTATGAACAAAAAGATCATGAAAAATACAAAACTATGTACATAATTTTGACTACTTGGATGAAATGGATGAAGGCCTCAAAGGCCACAAACTATCAAGACTCACCTGAGAAAAAATAGGCATACCTTAATAGTTCTATCTATCTGTGTTAAATAGATTGCAGTTTAAAACCTGCTAAAAAAAGAAAAATCCAGGCCCATACAGTTATATTAACAAATCTTACCCAATGTTTAAGAAAAACACCCAATTCTGCACAATCACCATCATACAGGAAATTCTAGTCAATGTGACAAGGCAAGAAACAGAAACAAATGACATACAGATCGAAAAGGAAGACATTAAATTGTCTCTGTTCTCAAACAATAGTTGTTTTTTCAGGAAACGATGTCTATATGGAAATTCCAAGGAATCTATTAAAAAAAAAAAACTTGTAGAATTAATACATGAGTTTAGCAAGATGGAAAGATATAAGGGCAACAGAAAAAAATCCATTTTATTTCTATATATTGGCAATGAATAATTTGAAATCAGTTATTTATTTATTTTTTTAATGTTTATTTATCTTTGAGAGAGAAAGACAGAGTGCGAGCAGGGGAGGGACAGAGAGAAGGAGACACAGAATCTGGAACAGGCTCTAGGCTCTAAGTCATCAGCACAGAGCCTGATGCGGGGCTCAAACTCACGAACCACAAGATGGTGACTTGAGCTGAAGTCAGAAACTTAACTCACTGAGCCACCCAGGCACCCCCGAAATCAGTTTTTAAAAATTTACAATAGCTCTAAAAAAAGATAAATAGTTGAGTGTAAAACTAACATGCAGAATCTATGTGCTAAAAGCTACAAAGTGCCAATGAAAGAAATGAAAGGAGACCTAAATAAATAAAAAGTCAATGTTTGTAGCCATACAACATTCATCTCAACAATACAGTTAAGATGACAAATCTCCCCCAAATTGATCTATAAATTTAAAGCAATTCCAATAAAAATTCAAGGACTGTGTATATAGACTAAGTGATTCTACAACTTATACGGGAAGGCAAAAGGACTAGAATACCAGGAAGTTCTTGAAAAAAAGATTAACCAATTTTAAGACTTCCTATAAAGCTGCAGTATTCTAAAATAGTGTGATATTGGGGGGCCTGGGTGGCTCAGTCAGTTAAGCATCCGACTTCAACTCAGGTCATGATCTCATGGTTCGTGAGTTCAAGCCCCACATCAGGCTCTGTACTGACAGCTTGGAGCCTGAAGCCTGCTTCAGATACTGTGTCTCCCTCTCTCTCTGCCCCTCCCCTGCTTGCACTCAGTCTTGCTCTTTCTCTCTCTCAAAAATAAACTAAAACATTATAAAATTTTTTGAAACAAATAAAATAGTGTGATATTAACAAAGGAATACACATAGTTCAACGGAACGAAAGAGTCCATATAGACCCACACAATATCATTAATTGATTTTTGAAAAAGGTACAAAAAATATTCAAAAGAATAGTCTTTTAACAAATGGTGGAACAATTAGACACTGATATGCATACAAATTAACTTTGACCTAAACTTTGTATTTTTTTTAATTTTTTAATGTTTCATTTATTTTTGAGAGAGAGAGAGAGGTAAACACTGTGAGCAGGGGAGGGTCAGAGAGAGAGGGAGACACAGAATCCAAAGACAGGCTCCAGGATGGAGCTGTCAGCACAGAGCCCGACACAGGGCTCGAATCCATGAACTGCGAGATCATGAACTGAGCCAAAGCTGGACACTCAACCAACTGAGCCACCCAGGTGTCCCTAAACTTTGTATCTTAAACCAAAAAATTAACTAAAAAAAATTTACTTAAAAAAGGTCATATGGGTCCTTTCCGTAATTTGGCTATTGTTGATAATGCTGCTTTAAAACCAAGACACAGACTCTTACTATAGAGAACAAACTGACAGTTACCAGAGGGGAGGAGGAGGAGGATGGGTGAAACAGGTGATTGTGATTAAACAGTGCACTTCCGGTTATGTACAAACCAGGTGTTACACATAAGGGTTGAATCACTAAATTGTACACCTGAAACTGTTAACTAATGGGGATTTAAACAAAAACTTGGAAGAAAAAAATATATAAAATGGGTTTCACAATCAGGTAAAAAAACTATTAAAGTGAGTTTCTTGTAAAAAAATGAAAATTAAAAAATTGACCATAGATCTAAATGGAAAATGTAAAACTATAAAAGTTTGAGAAAAAGCTCAGGAGAAAATCTTTGTGACCTTAGATTAGAAAAAGAACTCCTAAATAAGACATCAAAGGCATGATTCATAAATGAACAACTGACAATTTGGACTTCATCAAAATAAAAAGCTTTTGCTTTGCAAAAGCCACTTAAAAATGAAAAAAGAATCTATACTGGTAGAAACTATTGCAAATCACAAAAGTGAAAAAGATTTCTATTCAGAACCAATGAAAACTCTAATACTTAATAGTAAGAAAACAACTCAATTTAAAAATGAGACAGAGCAATTAGGCAAGAAAAAGAAATAAAAGATACCCAAAACAAAAAGAAAGAAGTAAAACTGTCACTATTTGCAGATGACATAAAATTTATGTAGAAAATCCTAAAAAAATCCACTAACAATATTACAATAAACAAATTCAGTAGAGTTTCAAGATACACAATCAAATTTTAAATAATCTGTTGTGTTTCCAGACATTAATATCAAACTAGCCAGAAAAAAGATACTAAGAAAACAATTCCATTTACAATTCCATCAAAAATAATAAAATACCTAAAAGTAAATTTCACCAAGGAAGTGAAAGATCTGTATACTGAAAACTATAAGACACTGATGAAAAAATTGAAGAAGACACAAAGGAAAAAATATACTGTGCTCATAATTGGAAGAATTAATATTGTTAAAATATCCATGCTTCCCAAAGCAAATTTGGGAACAAATTCAATGCAATCCCTATCAAACTTCCAATAGCATTTTTCACAAAAATAAAACAATCCCAAGTTTGAGTGGCGCTGTAAAAGACCCCAAATAGCCAAAGCAGTCTTGGAGGCACCTGGGGGGCTCAGTCAGTTAAGCGTCAGACTTCGGCTCAGGTCATGATCTCACGGTTTGTGCGTTTGAGCCCCAGGTCAGGCTCTGAACTGTCATCACAGAGCTCGAAGCCTGCTTCTGATTCTGTGTCTTCCTCCCGCTCTGACCCTCCTACCCACTCATGCTCGTTCTCTCTCAAAAGCAAATAAACAAAAAACCAAATACATAGCCACGGCAACCTTGTGAAAGAAGAACAAAGCTGCAAGCATTGCACTCCCTGATTTCAAACTATTTTCCAAAGCTATATTGGAAAAAAAAGAAAAAAGTGTAACAAAAAACAAAATTTAAGCAATTAGTTCATGTCTTTTTCTTTATTTGAGCTCAAATTAAAATGATGGGTGGTAAGAATGTATTCCGTGGGTTGTTTCTTCTTTTGTGGTTTAGTTTTACTCCCAGAAACAGAAAATACAAGTCAGCAGAGAGGTCAGAAGTAGAGGGCAGGGAAAGTCTGACCTGTTGGGAGCCGGAGTGTTAATAGTTCCGCTTCTGTATTTCACAACCATCCTGTTAATTGGGTAGTATCTTCCACGTCTATAATCTATTTAGGGACTAAATCCTAACAGTGATGGACCGAGCAACATACATGATGGTGAGCACAGGTGATACCAAACCTCCTCTGGGGTGCTGGAACCCTGGAGGATCATAAAGGCCTTAGGAAAATTAGTTACCAGTCCAGCTTTCCATGAGATCTAAACTCACCGAGTGGTTAGCAGGTTTGAAGTGTGAGTGCAATTTACAGAAAGCTCCAGGGCACTGCGGGTAGGTGGTTCCCTAGGCAGCAGAGTGGGTGTTCCGGAGCTCTGGCTGCTGTGAGGGGGTTCTCTGGAAAATGACTGAGAATGAAAACAAGTTCACACAGAGTCAAGCAGTACATTCTGTTGGGTGTAACGATGTTGTCAGGGACACGGTAAATAATCCAATGAATATATTAACACCATAAGTGAGATCTCTTGGTTTCTGGTTTGCTTTTACTTCAGGGTTCCTCAAGGGTGTGTGGTCCTTTCCTTTTCGCCCAAAGTCAGGTATTCCGATATTTTCTGACCTCAGAATTTCATTTTCTGAATTTATTGGGCCATCATTCCCCATTCACTTCCAGTGCCAAGAAGTAGGCATCTCAGGGTGATCTCCCCTCAACTGGCTTCGTTGTTCTATGAATCCTCTAAAGCACCTTAGAAGCAACCCCAGGAACAGGTTTAAACCTTTGTAAACACAGTGTCCCCCAACATGTTGGACCCCATGGCACTACTGGGGGCTCAGTGTTGGCTCGAAACAGTGTCAGTTATGGCTGTCATTGACCCCCAGCCAAAGGTCCCTCAAAGTGACAGGTGCTGCCCTGACTGATGAATTCTTCATCTCATCCATGATCACTCCCAGTTGGGAGGAAAAAAACATGTTTTTCATTTTAAAAAATTTTTAATGATTATTTTTGAGAGAGAGAGAAAGGACGAGTCAGGGAGGGGCAGCAAGAGAAGAGGACAGAGGATCCCAAGCAGGCTCTGTGCCACAGACAGAAGAGGGCCTGGGGCGGGTTCAAATTCACCAACTGTGAGATCATGACCTGAGCTGAAGTCGGACACTTAACCAACTGAGCCATGCAGACACCGCAAAATAAAGGTTTTGAGAGAATTAACCAATCTCACGGTTATCTCTTTGCTATAATCTGAACCAGCCACTTTTGGCAAAGCAAGAAGAGTGGCGTGGTGTTTAGATACCAATAATCCTCATTGACAACGTTATCAAAAACAAGCGGAAACACTGACAAAGGGCCAGAGTTGGTTCTCACCCCCACGTGGCTGATGATGGGACTAGACCCACCTCTGACTTAGAGACTTCTCTGGTCAATGTAGATGCCACATTCACTTCACTTTAAAAAAAAAAAAAAAAAAAGCATCCTTGGAAACACTGTGAGTGACAGTGTGGTAGTGTAATGGCTTCTACATGTTTCTACATAAAATACACTTTCCTTTACTACTTTTCCTCTAAGTGTTCAGCGGGAGGAGAGACAATCCTGACTAGTTAAGAGTATTTTCCCTTCTGGGTAGACAACTGACTTTATTTTTCACTGACCTTTTTCTATAGATATGAGCTCCTTGCCTCGCCTCCCTCACCCGTTACCTGTCACGTCCCTTCACTTCTCCGCAGATACTTCTAAAAGCTGTGTTTCAAGTGATGCTTTGCAATCTTAAACAAAAGATGTGTACCTTTTAAAAAAAATTTTTTTAACATTTATTTATTTTGAGAGACAGATCATGAGTAGGGGAGGGGCAGAGAAAGAGGGACACACAGAATCGGAAGCAGGCTCCATGCTCTGAGCTGCCAGCACAGAGCCTGATGCGGGGCTTGAACCCATGAACTGTGAGATCATGACCTGAGCTGAAACCGGATGCTCAACCGACAAAGCCACCCAGAAGCCCCAGCACCTTTTGAAAGATAAAGAGAGTAAGAACGTCCTCTCCTATTTGCCCCTCACCCCAGTTGGCCTCCACCCAGCCTACAGCCATGGAGGTACCGGCCAAAACCCACCCCAATTCCATTGCAGATTAAACTGTGAGGAAAATAGGGGCGCCTGGCAGGCTCAGTTGGTGGAGCCTGGGACTCTCCATCTTGGGGTTCTGAGTTTGAGCCCCACGTTGGGTGCGAAGATTACCACAAAATAAATCTTCAAAAAAACTGTAAAAAACATAAAAGCATATTATTACATGTGATATTTGCCATAGGTTTCTCAAAAATACCTTTATCAAGTGCAGGAAATTCCCTTCCAGGTCTAGTTAGCTAATTTTTGTTTAGTTTTCACTGCAGGTATCTGAGATGTTATCAGTGTGGTTAATTACACAGATATTTTAGTGTCAATCTTTGAATAAGGCCTACTTTCATATGCACGTGTTCATTAAGCGGCTGGATTCAATTTGTTAATATTTTGTTTGAGATTTAAGATTACCATATAATTTAATTCCTTGCATTTTAAAAATCTGGTTTAAATATTAACAACTTCCATAATAATACCTTCTTTCTCACAAGAGTTGGCCAGATACTTCAATTTATTATAGGAAAAAATTAAATCTTCACCCACCATATGAAGAAGTCAATAGATAAAGTAAAACTGATTAGCCACAAAATAGCAATGTCAGAATTACTGAAGAATAATAAGAAAAGAAATATGAGAAGCAGCATCTGATGGGATTGAAAGGAACTGCTTCTAGAGAAAAGAGCAATAAACCTGGGAACTGCTTGATTTGCTTTTGTTTTATTTCCTTTTGTTTGTTAAAATAATCCTTTTAGGGAAGCCTGGATGGGTCAGTTAGTTAAGCACCTGACTTCGGCTCAGGCCATGATCTCATGGGCTTGTGAGTTTGAGCCCAGTGTCGGGCTCTGTGCTGACAGCTCCGAGCTGGGAGCCTGCTTCAGATCCTGTCTCCCTCTCTCTCTGCCCCTCCCCTACTTGTGCTCCCTCTCTCTCTTTCTCTCTCTCAAAAATAAACATTAAAATTTTTTTTAAATAAAAGAAATAATCCTTGTAGAAGTGCCTGGGAGGATCAGCTGGTTAACCATTTGACTTCAGCTCATGTCACCATCCTATGGTTTGTGAGCTGGAGCCCCGCATTGGACCCTCTGCTGTCCGCACAGAGCTGCTTCAGACCCGCTGTCCCGCTCTTCCTCTGCCCCACCCCTGCTTGCTCTCTCTCTCTCCCTCTCTCAAAAATGAATGAATATTAAAAAAAAAAGTAACAATCCTTTTAACAATACTTTTCTTTTAAAACCATGAACATGGGGCCATTTGGGTGGTTAAGTCGGTTAAGTGTCCAGCTTCGGCTCAGGTCATGATCTCGAGGTTCGTGGGTTCGAGTCCCATGTCAGGCTCTGTGCTGACAGCTCAGAGCCTGGAGTCTGCCTCGGATTCTGTGTGTGTGTCTCTCTCTCTGCCCCTCCCCCACTCACACTCTATGTCTCTCTCTCAAAAATAAATAAACATTAAAATTTTTTTTAAAAACCATGAATATGTATTACTTAGATAAAAACTAAGGAACAGATTTAGGTTTCCCAAAGCTCAGAGGCATTTATGGTGCAGAATCTGTTTTGAGATCTGTGACCCCTTCTTTCTTTTCTCTAGTGAGCATATATTGAAGTTGTGGCTTGTTTGTAGGCTCTTTCCAACCAGTACATTTTGCATTTCCCTGTCTCTGAACATGTGAAACTTCTTCTTTCCACCTTGTAACATCCCCAAAGATCAGATTTCTCCCAAGCAAATGTTGGAAGACATTTTTAACCCCCATCCCCTATTAGAAAGCCTGCAATAAAATCATTTTTATATTCATTTAAAATATCCTATGAAGGACTTCTGGTCTGGTGACAGAATTCTGTAGAGGTCAAGTACTGGATGGCTGGGGGTTTTTTGGCATCTGGTTGAGTGAGAGAAGGTGTGGCTTCGCTTGGACAACTAATTCAGCAGACACTGATGGCTACTGGAGGGGTCCTTGCGCCGTTAGGAGGCACGCCCTGGACCTAATCTGGGATGACTGGGAAGAGTGGCCCTTCATGACGTTGGTCCCCCATCCAGTTCACGGCAAGGCTGACTCTGGAGAAGAGCTTATATCTGCTGCTTGTTGGATTGTCATTTTAAATCAGAATTCAGACTAATGAGAGGTAAATTGAAAACCAATCATGACAAAAAGTATTCCTTTTTTATTTGTTCTTTTCTGTTTGCGATGGACATGGAGTCTCTTTTTTCTTTTCTTGTTAAAACAATTAAAGCAATAGATTTTGAGTTTAGTGGGATTTTAAAAGTTGCCACTGTTGGTTTCCATATGTGCTTTACCTTGTCGCTAAGCTGGAAGGAGGTGACATTTTCTCTAAATTAAAATTTGCATATTTAATTAACATTTCAGATTCCTTGGAGTCAACTGTTGCTCCCTTCCATCTACCGGTGTTATTGTCATTGTTGATACAGTGGAATAGTTGAAAACAGTAGACTTTAGCTTGCTGGGTTACTTTTCATTGAGGATCGAGGTCACAAACAATGGTCATCTTGGGACCTGAAGGGTGGGAGAAGTTCTTAAAATCAGAACTTCAGACTCTAAGGATAAATTTGCTTCCTTCTGTTATTTGTTTTACTTGTTAACCTTTTGGAAAAATTTTGGACTAACTCTTGATTCTGGAGGCTGGTTGGCTATGGTATTTGAAGACTGTGATTGAGTTAAGAGGATGGATGCTAGATAATAGGAAGAGGAAAGATGAGGTTTGGGGACTCTATTGACATTTAGGTTCTGATTAGATTGGAAAAGGGCAATTATAGCTGATGTGGCCATATTACATTTGATTGGATTAAAGTGTGGCTGGTTGGATTATCTAATTGAAAAAGGAGGTGGCCAAGCAATCTGATTTATATTATATCTAATAAAGACAATCATACAGGGAGCCTGGAGAGAAGAGTGTATTGGTAACTTTGTATATTTGGGGGTGGTGGTAGCACTGGCCACTGGTGGTGGTAGGCCACTGAAGGGATGACCCTGAAGATGATCTTGAGGGCTGACATAGTGGAGAGCAGGGTTCTAGGAAGGGTATGTCCAAAGGAACCAGTTATGAAAGGGTATCTTGTACTCAAGAACAGTAAAATGTCCCAGGTGGCCACTGTATGGTGGAGTGTTGGGAAATGGGTGGGTGGGTCTGGTGATTAGTGACCTAGTAGGGAAAAATTTAACTTTCCAGTTTTATCTCAAAAGAGAGAGTTGGAGGAGATTTTTCAAGAAAGGGAGTGACATCATCAGGTGTATTTCTTATGAGGACCACTGGATTACGTATAGAAGACAGACAAGAATGAGCATACACTGGGGAACCTGGGTGGCTCAGTTGGGTAAGCCTCCGACTTCAGCTCTGGTCATGATCTCATGGTTCATGAGTTCCAGCTCCGTGCTAGGCTCTGTGCCTACAGCTCAGAGCCTGGAGCCTGCTTCAGATTCTGTGTTTCTCTCCCTCCCTCCCTCTCTCTCTCTCTCTCTCTCTCTCTCTCTCTCTGCCTCTCCCCTGCTAATCCTGTCTCTCTCTTTCTCAAAAATAAGTAAACATCAAAAAAATGTTTAAAAACAGAATGATAATATACTGATGATAGGGCACTGATGAAGAGGCTTCAGGTGGGAAAAAAAAAAAAGCACAATTCTTGATTAAGGCCAGTGGTAGGAAAAGAGAGAAAAGGAAAACATATGAAAGGGTTTTCTTAATTGGTTATGTGTGAAGGACAGTATTCCAGGAATATACTTAGATTTCTTGTTTGGTCAAGTTGATGAGTGATAATACCACAATATTTTCTCCTTGGCACACAAGTGCCATATTTTACTATCATATAATAAGAGGTTTCTTCTTGAGGTTGTGCTTTTAGAAGGGTGAGATAAAAGGCTGGCTTATATTTCCCAGCCAGTTTTTCTAAACATGCTCCCATGAAGCACTGGTTTTGAGAAAAGTGAACAGATACTCTGTAAAGGAAGAAACATTGAATAATCCAAAAAAAAAAACTTTTGGGAAACATGAAATTCTACACTCCTCTTGGAGAGTCACAGTGGAAACATATCAGAGATTCACAGTAAAAAGACTCTTAAACTTTCTTTGACTCTAAATTTCCCATAGTTACTTGAGTTTAGAACTCTTTTTTCACAGAACACATATTTGGGGGGATCTAAGTAGACCAAATGCAGTATTTGTGTTATGAAATTTGGGTAGGATTCAATTATCCATGAATAACTGTTTGAATCAGAAGACAGAACTGTATCCAGTAGTGTGCTGCTAAACATTTACTGGCCAAACTAGGGAAGATGGGGGAGGTAGGAGAGAGTGGAGATGTGAGAGATACTGGAGGAAGCATGAAATAGCTGTCTTGGAGAGCAAGACAGCAGACTCCCTGAGGCAGCATGATAGAATTACCAGGCAGTTTTGAATCCCCTTTGGAGGTTTGAGGTCATGAACTTCAAGTGAGGCTAGCCAACAACAGCAGTGCTGTTTTCCTCAGTCCTGGAGTTTAGGAGTTGCAAAGACAAAGGCTACATTTAACCAGGATTAGAGCTTTTCCAGGCAAGAATAACAGGAAGGAAAGGAGCATGAGAGATTGAGATCCATGCAATGTCTGGTGGGTGATGAAGAAGCAAGCAGAGGGGGTATAAATGGAGAGGTGCTGGGGTCTTTGGATCGGAGGTCTCGAGCTATCAGCGGACAGTTGGTGTTGGGGTGCCAGAGTAAGTAAACTGAAAGGAAAGAAGGTGCTAGAGTTCAGATTTGGGAAATGGGGCACTTGCTCATAGTGACAAGAGCTAGGGCATGGCAAAGGAAGAGGACATCAGAAGCGAGAAGGTCTAGGTGTCTGGAAGGTTCTGCAGATGACATCCAGGACTACGATGAATGGAGGATGGAGGAGAATGGCAGTTGAGCCAGGTGCTGATCCTCAAGGATTCTGGAGGAAAGGGAATTCCAGAGATGACAGCAACCGCTGGGGTAGTATTACTGGGTTGCATGAGCTTCAAGGGAGCTGGGAGTTCTAAAAATATAGAAGAAATGTTTTTTAAACTGCAAAGACATCCCACTTTTAGAGTTTGAGATGATGTGGATGTCAGAAGACATGGATGTGGATGTCCTCCAGGAGAAATGATCTCCTCAGAGAACAGCAGGCTTCCAGCGTGAGACAAGAAGGTAAAGGGAAGGTTCCCAGAGGTGGCTGAGGATTTAGGAGAGTTTGCTGCTGAGGTGCTGCCTTCCAGAGGGAAGAATGGAAGAGTTTGGGGGGGTGAGGATGATTGGATGAGACCTTGTCTAGAGTTTGTGGGGGTGAAGCTTCAGAGAATGATGGAGTGGTAGTGAGGGCAGGAGGCAGAATGGACTGGTTCTGAGAGAAGATGGTTGGCTCAAGTTGAGTCAAATAAAATTAAGGAAAGGCTTCATTCTGCTTTGGCTGAAACACCAAGAAGCATCCCTACATGCCTTGTTTTCCACAGCAAGCAGGGACATATCTACACTGCTTCTGCACACTTTAGTGTGGGCATAAGGTGGACTCAACAAATACTCAACGCAGAAATCATTCTCAAGGGACAGCAACTAATTTGGTCCTGCATCACTCTTCACATATTAATAGGATCTTAGCTCACATTACTACCCTCTAGGAAAGTAACTAAAAATGCTTCCGTCTGACTGTTCTCCCCTCACTCACTTACCTCCCCAGGAAGAGCTGTGTGTCTGAGGGGACAGGTACCTTCTCCTCCAAGGCCAACCTGGGCATTTTCCCCTCAGACTCTGCTTTCCTGTGGTCAACACACCCAAATCCAGTCCCAGGTCCACTGCAAGCCTGCTTCCTTGGTTCCCTAACTCTTGCTTGAGGGGGTACCTAGACAGATAAGAGTACCTGGACAGGTGAAAATTTGCTCTGTAAACCAACCCCTCTCCAGGCGCAGCTCTCAAAACCCAGCTTTGCAATGTCCAACATGGGAGCTATGTCACGTATATGGCTCTTTAAATTAAAACTAATTAAAATAAAATAAAAGGCAGTGCCTTGATGGCACTAGCCACATTTCAAGGGCTCAGTGGCCTCATATGGCTACACATGGGGTCAGCACAGCTACAGAACACTTCCATTAATTCATAAAGTTCCAGTAGAATGCACCACTCTGAAACATTAATCAAACCATTGGCCCCTTTCCAACTCACGCGTTCTTCATCTCTGCAGACCCCATGAGCTAGCCCGGAAACTCTCCAGCGTCGGACCGGAACTGGAAGCGGGAGTGGGCGTGTCGAGCTAACAATGGCGCAGTACAAGGGCACCATGCGGGAGGCCGGCCGGGCCATGCACCTGATCAAGAAGCGGGTAAAGCAGAAGGAGCAGATGGAGGTGCTGAGGCAGCGGATCGCCAAGGAGACCATCATTAAGTCAAACGTGGATAAGAAGTTCTCGGCTTATTACGACGCCGTGGAGGCCGAGCTGAAGTCGAGCACGGTGGGCCTGGTGACCCTGAACGACATGAAGGCCAAGCAGGAGGCCCTGCTCAAGGAGCGGGAGATGCAGCTGGCCCAGAAGGAGCAACTCGAGGCGCGGCGCCTGCAGCTGGAGGCGCTGCGGGAGAAGGAGCGCAAGCAGGAGCAGAAGCGCAAGATCTGCAGTCTGTCCTTCAGCCTCGACGAGGGCGACTCGGACGCGGACGCGGTGGCGGCAGCAGCTGGGGAGCAGCCCACGTCGGCGGGGGTGTGCAAGAGGAAGAAGAACCTGGGGAAGAACCCAGACGTGGACACGAGCTTCCTGCCTGACCGCGACCGCGAGGAGGAGGAGAACCGGCTACGGGAGCAGCTGCGGCAGGAGTGGGAGGCCAAGCGCGAGAAGGTGAAATGCGAGGAGATGGAGGTCACGTTCAGCTACTGGGACGGCTCCGGGCACCGGCGCACCGTGCGCATCCACAAGGGCGCCACCGTGCAGCAGTTCCTGAAAAAGGCGCTGCAGGGGCTGCGCAAGGACTTCCGCGAGCTGCGGTCGGCCGGCGTGGAGCAGCTCATGTACGTCAAGGAGGACCTGATCCTGCCCCACTACCACACCTTCTACGACTTCATTGTCACCAAGGCCCGCGGCAAGAGCGGGCCGCTCTTCAACTTCGACGTGCACGACGACGTGCGGCTGCTGAGCGATGCCACCATGGAGAAGGATGAGTCGCATGCGGGCAAGGTGGTGCTTCGAAGCTGGTACGAGAAGAACAAGCACATCTTCCCCGCCAGCCGCTGGGAGCCCTACGACCCCGAGAAGAAGTGGGATAAGTACACTATCCGATGACCTCCTTCCAGCTCCCCTGAGGCTCCCTGTCGTCCCTCACCCCCACCTTGCCCTGCCCTAGCCTTGGCTCCCTGGTGGCCACCTGCCAACGCTGGGGCAGTGACAGCCAGCAGAGAAAACGGATTTCTGGGTCCTTGAACTTCCAACTTAAATTGGTGACCTTCATTTCTTTCCTGAAATTTAATAAAGAACCAAGGGTTCTTGTGGTTCAAGTGTGGTCGTCCTGTTACTGATGGTTACTTTTGGGTGTTTGGTTGTTTTGAGGGGGCGGGAATTTTTAATATTACTGTGTGAATTCATGATATGGCTCTACTGGAACCATGACTGGGCACACCATGGGACACAAGTGAGAATAAGGGGCACATTTTTGACCTGGGTCACAGTATTTAAGCAAGTAGTCATGGGCATGGACTTTGGAGCCAAACTGTCTGGGTTTGATTCCCAACTTAGCTTCTTTACTTGTATAATTTGGGACAAATTAATTGAACCTCTGTGCCTCAGTTTCCCGTCCTATAAGTAGGGATAACAGCAGCTTTTATGTCATAAGATCAGTGTGGAGAGTAAATGAGTAAATATTTGTAAAATGTTTAGAACTTAGAACTCAAAAAAATGTCTGCTATTATTCTTCTTACGTGTTGGTTAATTTATTTAAAGAACTACTATGACCCATTTCAGAACCATGTGAGGACAAATAAAGGTTGACCTGCCCACAACTTTTGCCAAGATCAGGGGAGCTGGGGGTGGGGTCAGTGGCTCACAAACTGGGAGAGCAGCCCCTTTTTGAGGGATCCTTGGCTAGGTTGTTTAGCCCCAGGGGTTAGGAATTGGTTAGTATGGCCTAGAGATCAGAATTTCTGTTTTTGTTTTGTTCTTGTTTCCAATATGGCTTCACACAGTGCCGTTAAAGATCCTGTCTTCATTTGCCTTAAATTTTTGATATTTGATCCATTGTGGATTTCCTTGTGTTAATATTATTTAAAATATTGCATTAAGGGGTGCTTGGGTGGGTCAGTCGGCTAAGCGTCAGCTTCGGCTCAGGTCATGATCTCGCAGTTCGTGGGTTTGAGCCCCACGTCAGGCTCTGTACTGACAGCTAGCTCAGAGCCTGTAGCCTGCTTCAGATTCTGTATCTCCCTCTCTCTCTCACCCTCCCCTGCTCGCACTGTCTCACTGTCTCTCTGTCTCTCAAAAAATTTTTTTTTAATATTGCATTAAAATATTTATCTTCATTACTGAGTTTTTGGGTGTTTCCACTCCCCACCCCAAACATTTACAGTAATGCCCAAGGTAAATGCCTTACTCACTTTATCTCAGTCCCAGCTTGGAGGGTAGAAGGGGCCCTTGTGTAACCGATAGGATTTTGATAAAATGACAGCATGTTTTAAAATGATATTCAACATGACACTTAAGACTAGGTATAAAAGGCATTGTACCTTTTCTCCACCTTGCTTTTTTGAAGCACTTACTCTGGGGGGAACCTATTATCGCTTTGTGACACTGAGGCAGCCGTAGAGACAGGTCCACTTGGCAGGAAATAAAGAACCAAGGCCTTCTGCCAGCAGCCCACAAAAGCAGAGCATCCAGCTTGGAGTCAGACCTCCCAGCCCCAGTCAAACCTTCAGATGACTGGAGCCCAGGCCAACCATGTGACTGATCCCATGGGAGATCCTGAGGCACACGTAACTAATATGGCTGTATATTCATCGAGACATATTTTACATACCATACCATAAAGTACACGCGTTTAAAGTACATAATTCAGTGACTTTTTGTGTATTCACAGAGGTGTACAAATGTTACCATAATACAATTTTGGAACATTTTCATCATTTCCAAAGCAAACCCTGGACTAATCTCCCTCTTCCCCAGCCCTAAGCATTTGCTAATTATCTTCTGTTTCTATAGATCTGCCTATTCTGGACATGTCATATCAATGGAATTATATACTATGTGGACTTTAGTGTCTGACTTCTGTCACTTAGCCTAATATTTTCAAGATTTACCCAGTACTTCATTCCCTTTTATGGCCAACATTTCAATATATTTCCTTTATTGATTTATTAGTTGTAATTGTTTTCATATAGTTGTATTTGTATTGTTTTCATTTTTGGATTTTATGAATAATGTTACTGTGAATATTTGTGTACAATATTTGGTGTGGACATGTCATTTCTCTTGGGTTATACCTAGGAGCAGAATTACTGGGTCTTATGGTAACTCTGTGTAAACCGCTGAGGATCTTCCAGTCTGTTTTCCAAAGTAGCTGTACCAGCTTTATGTTCCCATCAGTAACGTGTGAGGGTTTTAAATGCTCCACATGCTCACTAACATTTACTATTATCCATTGTTTTTATTAAAGCCATCCTTTTAGGTGTGAAGTGGTTTTCTCATTGCTGTGGTTATGATTTGACTTTCCCTGTGGCTTTTGATGTTGAACATCTTTTCTTATGCTTATTAGCCACTTGCACATTTTCCTTGGAAAATTTTCTATTCAGATCCTTCGCCCATTTTTAATGAGCTTACTTTTATTATTGAGTCTGAAGAGTTCTTTACATATAATAATACAAATGCTGTGTCAGGTATATGATTTGCAAGTATATTTTCTGTTCCATGGGTTATTTGTATTTTCTTGATAGTATTACTTGAGCATAAAAGTTTTTAGTTTTAATGTAGTTCAATTTATCTACTTTTTTAATTTTGATACTGGTTCTTTTGGTATCATATCTAAGAAACTATTGCCTAACCCAGGCTTATAAAAATTTACCCCTGTTTTCCTTTAATAATGTTATAGTTTTGCCTCTTTCATTTATGTGTTTTGATTCATTTTAAGTTAATTTTTACATGTGATGTGAAGTAAAAGCCCAAATTTATAATTTTGCACGTGCTTATCTAGTCCCAGCTCCATTTGTTGAAAAAGCTGTTCTGTCCCCTGTTGGATAGTCTTGGCACCCAAATGACACAATCAGTTGGCCGTAGATACATGGGCTTGTATCTGGACGCTCAGTGCCATCCCCTTCATCTATGTGTCTATCATTATGCCAGTACTACCCTGTCGTGACTACTGTTGCTTCTTGAAACGGGGAAGTATGTGTCCTCCAACTTTTTCTTCTTTTCAAAGCAATGGACTTTTTCAGTTTTTAGTTTATCTAGGAATATCTTTTATTTTTTAAAGATAGTTTTGCTGAACATAAGCTTCTTGATTCACAAGTTGGTTGGTTTATTTTTCCATTATATTGAATCTGGCCCTTTGGTCATTATAAGAAGTCAGTTTTTTTACTTCTTCAAAAACTTCACTCAGTGTTATTAGGGTTCCCTTGCATATGATGAGTAATTTTTCTCTTATAGCTTTAAAGATTGTATTTTTATTGTTGGATTTCAACATTTTGACTATGATGTGTCTCCGTGTGGCTTTGTGTTTTAATCCTACTGAGAATTAATTGAACTTTTTGGATGTGTAGAATAATTCTTTTCAGCAAATTTGGGACATTTTCAGCCGTTATTTCTTTTTAAAAAGCTTTTTGAATATTTATTTGTTTTTGAGAGACAGAGTGTGAGTGGGGGAGGCGCAGAGAGAGAGGGAGACACAGAATCTGAAGCAGGCTCCAGGCTCCAAGCTGTCAGCAAGAGCCCAACATGGAACTTGAACCCATGAGCTGTGAGATCATGACCTGAGCTGAAGTCAGATGCTTAACCAACTGAGCCACCCAGGCACCCTTCCAGCCATTATTTATTTCTTTTAATACTTTTTTCAGTCCCTTTCTCTCTCCTTCTGATATACCCAGTATGAGTATGTTGATGTGCTTAAAGGTGTCCTACATTTCTCTGAGGTTCAATTTATTTTATTTTTCATTTTTTCCCTTTTGTTCTTCCTACTGTATAATCTCCATCTATCTTCCAGTTTTCTTATTCTTTCTTCTGCCAGCTCAAATCTGTGGTTAAGTCCCTCCAGTGAAATTTTCATTTCAGTCATTATATTTTCAAC
Organism: Suricata suricatta; assembly: GCF_006229205.1. Taxonomy (NCBI): domain Eukaryota; kingdom Metazoa; phylum Chordata; class Mammalia; order Carnivora; family Herpestidae; genus Suricata; species Suricata suricatta. Next base: position 24,193,413 of record NC_043706.1, on the reverse strand, counting down.
TCTAGAATTTACATTTGGTTCCATTTTGTAATTTATATATTTTTTAATATTTTCTATCTGATGAGACATCATTATCACATCTTCCTTTAGTTCTTTAAACATGGATTCCTTTAGTTCTTTGAATATGTTTATGGTAGCTGCTTTGAAGTTTTGCCTCTATGTCCAACATCTAGACCCCTTGAAAGGAATTTCTTTTGCCTGCCTTTCTTCTTCTGCATGGGTCTCACTTTCCTGTTTCTTTGCATGTCTTCCTATTTTCTGTTGAAAACTGGACGTTTTAGATAATATATTGCAGCAGCTAAGGATACTGATTTTCTCCCCCCTGAGGATTGTTGCTGTTATTGTTTATTTAATGAGTTGGCTTGACTAGTTCTGTGGCATCTGTTTTCCCTGCACTGTGCAGCTGCTGACATCTCTGCTCAAACTTTTCCCCTCAATGTGACCTTTAAGCCTACTTTCCTCCCAGTCACCTCTTGGTCAGAGGTTGTAGTTAAGCCCCTAAACTAATTATTTTCACTTGTTACCATTGGATCTGGATGTGTTTTGGAGACTGCCTTCACTGTTCAGGGAGTTTATCGGTTGCCCCACTTTCAGCCAGGGACTAGCAGCTCAGTATTTCTGTCTCCATTTACTCTTTGGAGGACTCGGCTTTGGACATACACACACAGTTCCTGATCACCAGGGATGAATGCAGATTTAGCTGACTGTCTGACAGACCTAACTGTCCCTTTCCTTGGTCTCCTCATTAAGCTTCTGGCTAGTCTGCCTCTGTATGCATCATACACAATTATTAGGCCTCACTAATTGCTGGTTAATTGCTTCATTGTTTTCACTGATGACTCAGGACATAAATTGCTCCATGGTCTGATCTAGTGAAAGTAGAGCCCCTTAGCAATGTCAGCTTGCTCCAACTTTTCTCTGTGCTTTGGATGAGGAGTCAGGGAGGGGAGGAGATGGGGAACTCTTCATCCATTGCAGCATCTGGATCCTCCTTATGAAGCAGGAGCTGTGTAGGGAAGGTAGGAACTGGTGCCATCAGCTAACTGCCACCACGGCCCAATAAGATTTTCTACGGCCCAGATGTGAGGCTAGGGGTTTGGGGAGGGAGATGGGATTTGCTCAATATTCACCAGCTGCCAAATCTGCCTGTGATAGCTTCTTCAGGAAGCTGGAGGAGATGGGAGCTGCCTTTAGCGATTAGCTTTGACCTGACTGTTGGGAAGGTCTCTTTAGTTACATATAAATGTCTGTTTCCATTTCAAAGAGAGTCACAATAATATCTCTCACCTTATACGCTCTTCTGCAGTGTGATCTTGTACCTTCTCCATCAAAAGGTAAGATTTATTTCCCTATCTCCTTGGGCGAGCCCTTTGTCTGCTTTGACTAGTGCAATATAGGGGAAGCAATGTTGTTCCTGTGGATGGAGCTTTCAACTAGCCAGACACCTTCTATTCCTCCCTCTCAAAATACTTGCTCCCAACACATACTCTTCTAAGACATAGCTACAGTGCTTTGAGAAGCCAATCTACATGCAGAGGCCAGGTGGAGGCACTTAACTTGGCACTCCAAACTGAATATCCAATCTACAATCAGCACCATTTGCCAGCCATCTGAGTGACTCATCTTAGATGTTCCAGGCTAGATGAGGCCCCAAATGACTTCAGTATGTACAATATGTACAGAAGATCCACCCAGGTAAGCCCAGTAGATCTGCAGAATCATAAGAGTTGGTAAAATAGCCATTAAATATTATTCTTTTAAGATACGAAGTTTGGCTCAATGTGTTCACCAACCTGGAAGTTCTCCAAACCCCATTGTTTAGGGAGTTTTATAGACATCTCATTACATGGGCATGATTGACTAATTCATTGGCCATTGGTGATTGAAAATCTTCAGCCTTTCTTTTCTCCCCAAAGGGAAGAGAGTAGAGAAGAAAGTTTCAACCCTCTAATCAGATGGTTGATTCCTCTGGCTGCCAGCCTCCATCCTAAAGCTATGTAGGGGACCACCTCATTATACAAACTCAGGCATAGTCTAAGGGGCTCATTTTGAATAACATACACTCTTATCACTCAGGAAACTCCAAGGGTCTTAGGAGCTCTGTGCTCCAAGAACAAAGACCAAATATATATATATTTTTCGTATACCACAATCCTGTATAAACAACATCTACCTAAACCAGTGACTTCCAGACTTGCTTGGCTGTGATCCTTAAATACATCTTAACCAAGTATGCAAACATATATATACACACTGAAACCAAAGTTTCATACAATTTCTAGGAAATCATATTCACCCTCACTGTATGCAATATACTCTGATATTTTCAATTCAGTTCAATTCATTCCTACTCCATTCAGTTTCTCCTTCTTTTTGTTTCAAATGCTGGCTCCAACCCATGAAATGAATTTCTTGACCCACTAATGTGTCTCAAGCCATAGTTTGAAAGACATTGTGCTCTCAATAGCTAAGAATTACTACATCTCTTCTCTGAGACTTTGTAGAGAAGACAGAAATGAAGACACCCTTTGCAAAGGATCCTCCTGGGTCATCAGGTAAAGATACTAACATGCAGAGCAGAGCTCAGTGAGTGTCAACTGTCTAACTATAAAGAAGAATGAGAACAGGTGATGGCATCGGAAAGACTTAATCCCTTACAGACAGTTCTCCCTCACGCAGCTAATAAACACATTTTTCAGTCAGTCACTTGTTTCAGAAACCTGAACTGGTCTCCTGGGAACCTCTTAACCCCATACCCGCCCTCAAGTTTGTACTTGAGTCCTTTTGTCCCCCACCACCAGTCACACCTCTGCCCTGAACCTTCCTACTAGTTCTGAGAAGGCTGACTTCACAGGGTCTGGGTGACCTCACCACCTGACACCAACAGCTGGCATATTGACCACTACAGAGCTCTTTTCCAGAGCCGTGGACATAGCCAGAAAGGGGGTCCTAGCCCAACACTGGAAAAGGAATTCTAGCTAGAAGAAAGAAGTATGTCCCAAAAAGGATAGCAAAGGGCTTTGTTCTTAGAGATGTCATACCCAGCCCTGTGAGTTTAAAGACAGATGTTCTTTGTTATTCTAGAGAAGCACATGGCTTTTTACGCTTCCTTTATTCCTCCCTTGGTTAAATTGCTCTGGCAGTATCTCACTTCTTCTAATGGGCCGTGTCTAACATCTGTGCAGTTACAAATGGGACATGCTCATTTGTGGGTTTATGGAGCTTGAATAACCTCAAGTCTGCCAGGGACCTGCTGCCCCATGCAGGACAGAGAGAAGCAGCGGGCACTGCTGGAGTGTGAATTAGGTCAGTTCATTGAGCAAGGGAAATTAAGGAAGCAATAGGTATTAAGGACAAAAAAGAAAATCCTAACCTCACTCTTCTGGAATACTGTTTAATGTGGATTCATTTGCCTTCTTGCTTGTTTGTGATATCTAAATGACATTTATTGGGTTTTATTTTTTATATTATAAATGTAACATGCATATTACAGAGAATTTTTAAAATATAAAAGAGGAAACAAATCACTCATGGTTGTACTGCTCAAAGAAGACCACTGTTACTGTTTTTATATTTTTTCCTTTTACTCATTTTATCCCAGCCATGTATACGCTTGAGATACATTCTAATCATGAAACTATATATGCAATTTTGTAATCTGTTTTTTAAATTTACCATTATGTTGAAGCATTTTCCTATGTTGTCTTCAAAAACATCCTATGAAATATTTTATCTCAATTTCTTTTTCATTCTTACAAAAATATATATATGTGTACTCCATAGATATCTTCAGAGATATACAGATTTGGAACATGCCATGTTTTAGTGGTCTAGATTTTAAAAATTAGCATCCTCAGTAATGACAGGCCAAAGTAAAGAAAATTGAGGCCTCTTTTATTTTTCTGCAATTGCTTCGAATTAGGCTTTCTCTATATGGTGGCCATACCTCCACTGCATTCATTTGTGGTAAGATAGATGTGAATTTGTATATCCTGGGAAAGAGACCCAGAACCCTTTTTAGAAGGATCAAAATCCTACTTTTTAAAAAGTATTCTAAACACTGAAGGTTTTTGAGGAGGGAAAGTAACAAAGTCTCTTTTCAAATCAAGTAATTGTGGGGTTAAACTTTTCTCTAGGACCTTAAAACACCATTTGTAGCTCCCTAATCCTGGGACATAGCCTTTTCAAATTTGCAGACAGAGGGCTCTAGAACCCTCCATAATAACTGTGAAATGGGAATGCGTCTGAATTCAACAGATTTTATTAGGGGAAAATATTTAATACAATTGGGGCATAGAAGGCAGGAGAGGGGAAACTGTTTCCTTGTCCCCACCCAGCTCCCTTTGTGCACTTCCAATATTGTTCTGATGTTTTTAGAGGATTCAAGCCCACTGCCCCCATACCTCCTTTGCTTTTCCCAAGAGCCCATTAGAAGCCAAGTGTGGGGCCAGGACTTCATCCCATCCACCTGCAGAGGCCAGAGCACCTCCCTGCTCAGAAATGGCATCACTTCATTCCTTTCTGCTAACGGCATGATCAACTGCAAATTTCTCATTTATAGCACCTCTACATTCTCCCTATCAATCCAGTCGCCTTTTCCAGCCACCTCTAGTGTAAAGGCAGCTTTACTCCAGTCTCTCCAACATGAAGCAGACTTCAAACAAAAGAAAATAAAGACACAAAGTCCTCTGGGCTATTTTATGGCACCTATCAGAAGGCTGACAGGGAGGAATAAATGCCATTCAAACAGAGCCTTGATGTGGCTTTGAATGTGTTCAACGAGGCAGCATGTGGGCAGCTTCAGGTTTTCACCTGGGCCGAGTAAGGTGACACAAGATAAATTCCTTCCATGTTTCTATGGATGCCCAGGACCCAAGGGCCCAGGACTACTTCTGAAAGCCAGCACAAAGCAACACCCTCCTCCAAACAAGATGTTCTTATCTGATCCCAATCAGATAAGATTTGTAACTGCAAGAGGGGAAGTTTTCCTCACCCTCCAGTCACCAGAGACCGGGCTGTGGGAACAGTGCCGGGGCCTGAGTGACAGGGAGACATGCTGGATAAGACCGTTTTCAGGGAGGAGAAGCAGCACAGATCCACCAGCATTCTGCACATGGGACCTGGCCCACTCAGGGTCACATGATGAAGTCATGGCAGCCAGTCCTGCCCGAGTTCCAAGCATTCCTTCCTGGAGAATAATGACCCCAGGAGTCTGTGTTTTCCTCCTGATGAGGACCCCAGGCCAGTCAGCCTTCGCCACCTCCTCTAAGTCTCCACCACAACTGCATCCCTGGGTTTTACTAGCCACCAATCTACAACCTACAGATTTAAGAAATGCAAATATTTAATCAGAATACAAGGGCATTGGTTTGGTTTGACACATAGTTTAGTTTAGTCTCTTCAAGGAAGTCATGGTTTTCAAGACAGCGCATTTCTAACCATATCAACCATTTAATGTCACTGATAAAAATCTGATGCTGTAAGATATGAAGTGATGTTTTGATCTTCCATTCCTTCCATCTTTGCACGATTATTTCTTTCCTGCGCTACCCTCCCTTGTTCCAAATATTAGATGGGTTGTTCTGATATGTGTCTCTGATATGTAGAGATTCAAATATCCACCTCTTCCTTCATACTGGAAGTCTTAAAAAGCCAAGATGAATCTCAATCTCCATTGTAAGTAGCTAGCAAAAAAAAAAAAAAAAAAGGAAAAGGAAAAGGAAATGAGATCAAACTTTAACATTTTTCTCTAGGACAAAAAAAAAATGTGTGTGTTTGTATTTTCTCTTTTTCCTGTCTCATTGTATATGATTTCACATCACAAGAATTTCTGTTACAAGTCAGAGCCAGCTCTGCCTTTGAAAGAGGCACCAAAATACAGTTGTGGGAAGAAAGGGTATCTCATCTACAAGACCAGTGTTGAAGGATGAGCTGTGGCTCTTTGAACTGTGGTGAACAGAGCTCCTTAAAACTATAAAGTCCTGGGGCACCTGGTTGGCTTAGTCGGTTGAGTGTCCAACTCTTGATTTCCTTCAAGCCATGATCTCGTAGTTCATGGGATCAAGCCCCATGTTGGGCTCTGCACTGCTTGGAATTTTCTCTCTCCCTCCCCCAACCTCTTCCCCTCTCAAAATAAATACATAAATGTAAAAAATAAAACAAAACTATAAAGTCCTGCCCAATCCCCACCCCCAAGAGATTCAGCTCAGCATACCTCCAGGAGATTCTAAAGCAAATGAGTGGGGCCCAGTCTTTGAGAAACATTGTGCAAATCAAACAAAGCACCTCTGACTTTAATATCCTGTGGACCCTGGGGAGCACCAGAAGGTTGGAGGTGAAGAAGTGAAGGCCATAAGTGAAGGCAAGTGAATTTTAAAGAAAGGGAAAGGAAGAATCTGACAGAGTTAATGGTAGCAGGAGGGAAGAAGGAAGATATCACATACCTTTTCTTTATTTTAAAGAATGGAAAGATTTAAGTGTATTTATATGTCGAAATGAAAGGACCAAAAGTGAGAGAGAAGTTGAAGATAACAGGAAAGTGGAAGATGACTGGATTCTTGGCCCCAGAAGAGGCAGGAAGATTTAAGAACCAGTGCATCACCAGTATTCCAATCTAAATAATAACCTTCTGAGATAAGAGAAAATGGATGGACACCCAACATTTTTATATAACAGTGTTGCTTGGTGGTTTGAACTTACTTGAAGTGTTGAAATAAGGAAATAGGACTTAAAGGGAAAAACTGCAAGGAAAGCTCTAGTTGTTGAACCCCAAAAGGTACTCACTTCTAACAAGCAGTAGTCCCTAGGTGTTCAGAAGAAATGGCTCTATCTTCTCATAAAAAAGGGGAGATTTGGGATCCTAACTTCTCATGGCTACTGTCTGATCCTCTTATTAAAAACATCTTGCGGGGTGCCTGGGTGGCTCAATTGTTTAAGCATCCAACTTTGGCTTAGGTCATGATCTCACAGTTTGTGGATTTGAGCTCCATACCGGGCTTTGTGGCTGACAGGTCAGAGCCTGGAGCCTGCTTTGGATTCTGTGTCTCCCTCTCCCTCTGTCCCTCCCCTGCTCACTCTCTGTCTCTATCTCTCAAAAATAAACAAACCAACAAAACAAAAAATCCTGCAATAATAAACTGTAACTTATTTGAGGCCAGCAACCCAGTGATTCTCAGTGGACAATATCTCACAAAGCACTGGCAGTGTTAAAGGGATTTAAGGCATTGTTCTTGACATTTATTTTGCATTATGTAAAAATTATGTGTATCTATCATTATAAAATGTACATTCTTATTGCAGAAAATGGAGACAAGCAGAAAGGGGGAGTCACTCATAGTCACACAAAGATTACCACTCTTAAGACTTTGGTGTTGTATTAACTAAACTCCAAGATCCCCCCCAAATAAACCTTGCCTACCAGTATTCATGCCCTTACATTGTCCCTTCCCACATGGAATCAGGACTGGCCCTGAGCACCAACAGACTATGGCAAAAGTATTACTTCTGAGGCTAGATTGTAAAGGACATTTCAGTTTCCACCTGTAGCCAGCATTTTTCAATAGTAGCACTCTTAACATTTTGGGCCAGAGAATTCCTTATCGTGGGTGACTGTTCTGTGCATTGTAAGATGTTTAGTAGAATCTCTGGTCTCTACCCATTAGATTCCAGTAGCACCTCATGCTCAGCTGTAAAAATAAAAAATGTCTCCAGACATTGCTGACTGTTCTCAAGGAGAGGGGGCAATACTGCCCCCACTTGAGAACCATTGACCTAGACTCTTGACCTGCTGACTCTGGGGCAAACCAGCCACCAAGTGTTGTGACACGTGTGTGACCACCATGCCGTGGAGAAGAACTGAGGCCCCCCAGTTAATAGCTGGTATCAAGTGGCCATCACTGTGCACAAGCCACCTCGAGAGTGGATCAAGTTGGCTGTGGACCTAGACAAAACAGATGGCAAGGTTCATGAGAGCCAGAACCTCCCAGAATGACCACTCTCAAATCCTTAACCCATGGAAACCAGGAGAGATAATAATGACTATGTTTTAAAGAGCACTATGTTTGGGGGTGACTTGCTTAATTTTTTTGTTTAGCAGTTATCCTTGATGTTTGAATACTGACTACATTTAAAGTAGATCTGCACTACTCTAAAGTCCTTTTTCTATCTTGAGAACATTTCCCTGGTCTAGGTAAAAAAGCGAAAAAATAAAGATCAACATGGTTTTTTGCTTACTACATAAAATTATCCTGTGAACTTGAATTATTCATAAAATTTCAGTTAGTGGATAGAAAATGTGACAAACACTGGCTGTAAGGTGTGGGGTGGAATGAGATGTTGGCTCCAAAGTAAGTCTTAGCCATCATGTCTGAATTTTTGTGAACTAAGTTCCTGTCTCCAAAACAATGACTTTATAATTTTTGGGAACGCTCCCCCACCTTTGCCTGACTAGGTCTACAGAAGAACTAATAATGCATCTCAGAGGGTCTCAGTTCCTTGCTCAGTCCTATGTCGTGAAATGAACTAAAGAGTAATTGCACCGTGGCGAATTATGCTAACTCAGACCGATTCTATATGGCTCTAACCTGCCTCCACAGGCTTAAAGAGAACATGAATATCATTTGCTACCTAAAAAACCAAATCTAAATGTCTTTCCTAAACAGGTTGCATGCACTGCTCCTGCAGTGAGGCACTTACTGAGGTGAGAAATCAAATTTGTAAGTCCTGGGAACAATGAATCTGAGGCCCCTGCTCTTGCTGGTCCTATGGCTCTGGTGTTATGATGGGGCCAGTGTGTTTGCCCTGAGATTTTGGCTCATTTTTGTTTTAGTTATATGCTTCCCATACTATTCTCATTTTTGATACTGGATTACATTCCCTGTATCTCCCCTTTTTTAGCTGCCATGAACTTAAGAGGGCTACTCAGTTTTGGTTTTTAATATTGTTAACAAAAATATGTTACTCCGCTTTTTACTATGGTCAACAAATACATTTATTATTCCATTAGCAAACTGTCTGCTGATTTTAGTTTACTGAATCTAATTATCCAGTTCTAGAAATATAAATGTCATGCCAGTGATTATCCTAGACATTTATTACAGGAGAGAAAACTGGAAATTAGGGAGCAAAGAACTACAGATTTTTCTTTCCTTGATTTGGTTTTAAAAGTCTACCAGCCAACAGATCAAGTACTTACTTGAGGAAAAGGGCTGACAGGAAGGAAAGAATAAGAAAACCTGTTTAGATTTTGAAATGAGTCAGATACTCTGCCAGGCTCTGCATTTTCTCATTTAGCCTTCATAAAGGAGGTAGGTACCATCCTCCCTAAGACCAGATGAGGAAACTGAGGCATTCAGAGCTTTAGCAACTTGTCCTGAGTTTCAAGTGGTCAAAGCAGGACTTGCCTTATTCCTAACCACCATACTAAACCAAACAGATGACATTTCTCTTGGTGTCAGAGTTCTTGACTGCACACAGTGGAAAAAAGTTCTGACAAGCAAAGAGGAATTTACTGGTTGGAAAAGGGGGGTGGTAGGAAGGAAAGGAAAATATGAGTGTGGCTCATAGAATCAATAGGAGAGTGAAGGACCAAACGTGGGAACCAGTAGAAACAAGGCATCTCTGAAATCCTAAGACACAGCAATAGTCTCCCTGTAGAGGCAGATAGCCAGGCCTTTCTGAGAATTACCCACCCCCTTTCCCCCAGCCTTCCCTCAAGAGTCGAAGTCCCAGATAAACATGTATGGCCAAGATTAGGGCTCATGCTCACACATACAGATGCATCTCAGCATGAAGGATAGTTTCTATATCGGGAGGCCTGTGAATTCACCTTCCACCAAGACTTCATCAAGTGAGAGAGTTTTGGGGTCCTGGATGCTGGACAGTAAAGCACGTCAAAGGCCCAACAAGTTCTTGAAGATGAAATGTCTTCTCTTGGAAAACAAACAAACAAACCTGCTATGTGAACATGACAAACCTATGTGGGGTTAGTGTGTCTTCCTGATTAGAATGTACACTCCATGAGGGGTGGGACTGTCCCTCTCACGGTATTGCACAGAGTCTGGGACATGATGAATATCCTGATTAATATTCCTTGTATGAATGAATTTCATGAAAAAACTTTGCCTAGTGTTTCTCTTGCTACTTTATCCAGTGACATTACACAGTTCTGGGCATATCAGACATACTTAATCTATTTGCAGACTCAAACTATTACAGACAGGAAGAAAGAAAACTCCCTAGCTTTCTTGTGCAGCATTATGACTAGATGCCATTTCATGCCTAAGCAGTAAAATCTCAGGGTCAAACTTATAAGTTACATTTTCCTGCAGAAATTTCACAAATCTTGTTTCTTTTTTTAATATAAATATAATTATCAAAATCAAATAATTTTAAGAATATTCAATGCATATACCCACCATTTTTCATATTATCTTTATCTCCAATACATAAATATTTAGCATAGCTATGATCAGAGTATATGTACCTTTTACATATTATTTTTTCCACAAGATATTACACTGTTCTGTGTTTCAAAATAGGCTACATAAAGTACAGTGTATGTGGTGGCATAATATTCCATGATCTTGATGTACCATAATTTACTAGGCCATTTCCTTAGTGTTGGCCATCTGGTTGGTATGAATCAGACTTTTAACAAGATAGGATTTCCGAGAAGATCTAGAATATGGTCCACAGATGGCTTGTGTAAGTGATTTTGATATTACAGTATATCTACTGATGACTGAAGTCAATAAAATGTGACTAAAGATTGCTTACAAATTGGTTGGTGATACGGGCATTACATGTACAAATAGAATTTAAGGCGAACTAGAGGGACATATGAAGTCCAACAGGATGACAAGAATTAGATGTAGTTGAGAAGCAAAGGGCCACATAAGCATAAAAACAAAATGGAACCAAATACACAGATAAGGATATTTTAGTCCCATTACTCATCAATATGTTGGAATTTTCATGTTCCAGGGGTTTCTCTACCTGAATCGATGAGTCTATTTATTCTTGAAATATGCGTGTTTTAGTATGTTCTCCAGACCTAATACCCCTTGTACTGATAAATCCTTTCTCAGTTTCTCCCTAAGGTTATTATAAATCCATATTGCTATATTGAAGCAACAAGTTTTGGAGTGAAAGGCAGGATGGAAAGTGATTGGAGGAAAAATAGGAATCCCAGGGGTGAATTTCTACTTATGGGATGGTGGAAGTTTATGAAGGTAACTTGAAGAAAAATAGGGGGGAAAAGTGAATATTTCTGTAGGGAAAAAAATTTAAAAGCTACATAATGCTATTTATACCTTGGATCAGACACACTCTCTTAAATGTTCAAGCTGTATCTTAGTCCTAAGGGGCTGAAGTTGTCTTTTATACAAACCAGAGCCTCATCCCTGCCCACACTGTTCCCAGTTAAGCAATGGGTCAAATTCCATCTCCCTGCAATGTTTTAGCACTTGGAGCAACAAACTGGAAAACTCTTCACATTGATTTGGCTCTGATATGAACAAGTGTTTCTTCATTTTTCTTACTTCCTTCACTGGTCCTGTAGTGACTTTGCACCAACCTTGAAAATTCACTCAGATTGTTGTACAATGAGAGGATTCTACCTGATGGAAAATAGTCTTTGTAGAGCACTACTCAGAGACAGACAGTGGCAGTTTCTGTGACAGCACACAACCCAAGTACTAGTTTTGTGCAGAGCAATGCTGTATGTCATCCTAGGTCCTTTTAAATGTCCCTTGTAGTGTGTATTTATAATGGAAAATGCATGCTTATTTCTCAGGTTTAATCTTTTAAAGTGGCAGATAATTCAATCTCTGTTTTAAGCAAGTGATCACAGTCTATCATGGAGAGAAATATACTTAATTACATATCCACATAGGTTTAATTATGTATCAGACTGGATACATAGATTGATCTATTTATCAATAGATAGATAGATAGATAGATAGATAGATAGATAGATAGATGATAGGTAAGTAGTCTTTCTGACATCATGCCCTATCACCCCTAAATACTCCACCATGTACCTCCTGAAACAAGACCACTCTCCTATACCACCGACTCTCCAAGTCAGGAAATCCATACTGACACAGAACAGCCATCCAATCCACAGGTCTTGTTCAAGTTTCACCAACTGTCTCAACAGTGTCTCTTTTCCTTTGCCATGGACACTCCCCCACAGAGCATGCATTGTACCAAACTGTCCATCCCATTCGTCTCCTTCCATCTGGAACAGCCTCTGTCCCTGCCTGCCTATAGTGTCCTTGACTGTCTTTAAGAGTACAGGCCTTTCATTCAATGGGCCAACCCTCTACAAGCAGGAATGCCACCAGCATGATGCCATGCATGTCACTTCAGAAGGCTCATGATGCCTACTTGCCGCACCTGTGGTAGTGTTACCTTGATCATCCAGTCAAGCTATCTGCCACTTTCACCCTTGCATTTGATATTTTGTGGAGAGATAGTCCAGTGTTTTGCCAATATCCTATTTCTCATTAACCCTCCACTCATCACTGTGTATCAACTACTATTATTGTTGTCTAATAGTCATTACTTATTTCCATTACTCCTCTTACATTAATTGTCATTCTACTATAAGGAAGAGGTTTCCCTTATCCCCATTTGTTTATTTATTCATTTACTTATTTTTTCAGTATGAACTCATTGATTCCTCTTGCTTCAATGTTTCTCTCATACAATGGATTGTAATCCAATTTTGATCTTTAAATTGCTTTAAAATTGGCCAGTTGGAGTCCCTTCAAGCTGCTTCTTTGTCTTTGTGACATGTTACTGTCATTCTTGGGTGTTTCCTAACTTTCTGATACAAAAAATATTCCAGGCTTATCTTGTACTTTTCCTACCCCAGCCAGCTCCATTTATCCAACCAAGCTCGGAGTGCTAGTTGTGCCTGTTCCTACCAAGGTGTCATTACTTCTAGACCCTTTCAACTGAGGGAGGTTGGAAATATATGTATGCACATAAAATATGCATAATTTACACTCATACGCATACATTCTTAAAAGCTTCTATATCTAACTTTGTGTCTATACGTTCACATACACGCACATGATTGTATACTCTATATTTCTAATTTCAAGGTTCTTTCTAGCCTTCCTCCTTTCCTTGTTGGTAAAGTCCCCTCAGCTATACATGACAAAAAAAATTCTGGGGAAGTAAGGAGACCACTTTAGATCAGTTGATCTGAGAAGGCCTCCCCGACGAGGTGAGCCGGGATGACGAGAAATGGTAAAAGAGGGCTCCAAGACATGGGATTAGCAAGGTCAATGCCTCAGGAAAGGCACTCTCAGTGTTCAGGGACTGAAGAGAGGCCAATGTGGCTGCAACGCAGACCAGGTAAAGAGCTTGAGGGTCATGATAGGTGAGATGGGAAGACACTGGAGGATTTTAAGTAGGAGTGTAATGTGGCTTGGTTTATTTATCCAAGCACCCTGTGGGCTGTTGTGCGAAGGATGCCCCGTGGGAGAACAGGAATGGAAGCAGACGGCAGGCAGGAGGGTAGCACACCAGGTGTGCAGTAAGCGTCCAGCTACCCCTGCTCCAGGCTGACTTCCAGCTCTGGAAACTAGGATGCCTGATTAAATCAATAGTGTGTGTTTGCGAGCTCATTCATTCATGCAGCTCCTGTTCTGTATGAGACACTGTTGGGTGACACAGGGGACTTGACTTCACAGGACCCTCTGTCCAGCACGTTTCTCCTGGCTCCTGCCTGGTTAGTCATAAGCAGCTGTGAGTACCTCCAGGTCTGGATGTGTGACAAGTCCCTGTGATGGAAGGTGCCAGCGCAGCCTCTGATGAGAGGCCCATGACTACCTCAGTGCAGTGCATGTTCTAGTTCAATCTTCTCATATTATACGTGCAGAAACTAGAAACCAAGGGACTTGCCCAGGCTCAGGGTCATAGGCATCGCCCATATCCTCTTGCTACTGTTTTCCACCTTCCATTTCAATGTTTCCCAGCCCGAAGCACTCACAGATCAGCGTTCTCCCTTGTTCTTGGCATCCTCTTTATATATACACAAAATTAAAATTGCATGTCTGGCCACGCAAGAGAAGATCTATCCCTGGGGATCCACCCTTGGAAGAGTTAATTTAATGTAATTTATTTATTAAAGTAAACTAATTGAAAAACCCATGTCTTTGTCTCACTTGGGAGGTGAGGGTGTTTTCTAGAACACAAGCTCTGGTTTCCCTGAGGCTTTTCCTCTGGACCCCTCAGTTTTATATCTATTTAATCAAAATAAAACAAGGTCATCTGCACCTTGTCTTCAACACAGTGCTTCCCTCTCAACTTTGGCCCTTTCCCTGATTCCAGCAGCCAGCAGAGAAGCTACCAAAACACGTGGGTTCCACTGAGACCATATGTGGGGGGTGCACCACAGCAGACCCCTGATGGAGACATTCCAGTGACCACCAGGTTGTATTCATCTTCTGCAGCTGCCAGATTACCACAAACCTAGCCACTCGCAACAGCACAAACGTGTCAACTAGTGGTTCCTGTGGGCCAGGAGACTGAGTTCAAGGCAGCAGGGTCTCCCCAAGTTGAAATTCAGGTGTTGGCCAGGGGCTTCGATCTCTTTGAGACCCAGGGTCCCCTGCCAAGCTCTTTGGTAGAATTCAGATCCTTGTGAGTATATGGCTGAGACCTCAGAGGCCACCCCCTGATCCCTGCCATGTGGCTGCCTCCCAGGCCAAAAAGAGGGCTGCTGCTTCAAATCTCTATTTTCAAGGTGTCCTCTTTTAAAGGCTCCTGTGGTGAGGTCAGGCACGCCCAGGACAACTCTCCTTTCAATGAACTCAAAGTCAACTGTTTAGGGACTTTAATCATGTCTGAAAAATCTCTTTATCTTTACCATATAAACAACTTAATGACAGGAGTAGAATGCCACCATATTCATGAGTCCTGCTCACACTCAGTAAGAGATTGTACAGAACACTCGTGCATGGGGGAAGGAGCTGTGGGCCATCTTAGAATTCAGACCACCTGAGCAGACTTTCTGCCTGGCTTTTTAAAATAAATTTATTTTTATTTATTAAAAAATTTTACATTTATTTATTTTTGAGAGCGAGAGAGAGAGAAAGCATAAGCTGGAGTGGGAGCCGGTGCAGAGAGAGAGGGAGACACGAATCTGAAGCAGCTCCAGGCTCTGAGCTGTCAGCACACAGCCCAACTCAGGGCTGGAACTCATGAACCTCGAGATTGTAAGGATGCAGGTCCGATCCGGCCCTCACCACCGGGCTGTCCCAGCCTTCCCGGAGCCAGTCGCGGCGCACCTCCACGGTGGAGATGCACCCTGCGCCCGGCAGCCGTGGGGCAGGGGGCGGTCCCCCAATGGCCGCAGGTCCGATCCAGCCTTCCCCTTTACTTAAAGGGGAAGGCGCCGGCTTCTCCTGAAAGGGCGCACATTAAGGAGGGACAACTCCTGCAGCCGAATGGGGAAGGCCGGCCATTACCTTTGACCTTTCTAGTGGCGGCCCAGTCAGCCCCACGTGGGGCGTCCTGGGCCCACTCTGATTGGTCAGTGCTCCAGATGGTGTGACTGGCTCCCACAACTGCCAGTGTTGATGGGGGGGCAGGGATTGGATCACTGTACACCTGTCATAATTTCCTGTAACGCCCCCTCCCAAAGGCATAAAAGGCCCTGCCCTGCCTTTGTTCAGGGCTCTCTCCACGTGGCCAGCGGGTCGGGTGGAGACTGTGAGCCTGAGCTTAAGCTTGTAATAAAGGCCCTTTGCTTTTGCAGGCATGACTCGGTCTCCCTAGCAGCCTCTGGTGTTTGTTTTGGGGTGATTTGGGGCAATTTAAAAAACTTGGGCATAACAAGATCATGACCTGAGCTGAAGTTGGATGCTCAATCAACTGGGTTACCCAGGTACCTCTAAATTTATTTTTAACTGCAGTAAAATACACATGAAATACATCTTTTCATCATTTTTAAGTGTGCAGATAGTCTCAGGGCATTAAGTACATTCATATGTTGTACTACCATCCCCACATCCACCTTCAGAACGCTTCTCATCTTGCAAAACAGAAACTACACGTTAAACACCAACTCCCCATTCTTTTCTCGCCCCAGCCCTGGCACCCACCACCACAACCACCACCCCCAGCTTCTTATGCATTTGCATTCTCAAATGCAGTGATGGCTGGAGCAAAATCAGGAAAGACTAAAAAGTTGCCTATCTCACTTCTAAGGCTTTCAATTTTATCTTGAGTTACTTGTATAACTTAAATTAAAGAAGCTTCTGGGCTTGTTCTTTGAAAATAGAACCGCTGTCACCACTGGGCTGGGCTGTAAACTCTGGTCACTTTGCTGGGCGGAATGGAAAGGAAGGGAGGAGCTCGATAGTAGATCTTGAATTTCCCACAACCTCAAACATGGCGTGCGCTAAAATCAAAACTTCTCACCAAGTCAGCAATATGGTGCATTTCCTTCCATTTGGAAAATGAACTGAGTCCAGACCAAATGAGGAACTCCAGGCTTTGTTTGTGTCTCAATTTCCCAAATAACTGATGGGGTCTGCAAAGTCAACTTCTTTTTAGTCACAGCCTCCCCGTATAGACAGAGGTAACATACTAGAATAATCTCAAATGGTTTTTGTACGATGAGAATTATGGTCTCAAACTGCACAATAAAAGAGAATTCTTCAGGTTTTTTTTTTTTCTGAAGCTCCCCTACTCATAAATCTGTCAATATCTAATAAGGTAACAAACATGACCTTGAGTCTAAGGTTTCTAATTGAAGCAGTGGATCATGGGTAAAAACCTGCTTTTAATATCCCACGAGTCTTAGGCACACCTGTGTCCAAAACTGTAGGGGAATTTTGCTCCCTTCATTTAGGTTCAGAGGTTATATTTTGTACACTGTAGATTTCCACGGCCTCGTTCACAAGGCATAATTATTTCCAGACAAGATGCTGGCTCAGATGACTGCCTCGCTCCTAATGTGGCTTTTGAGTTTTGCAAGCAGCAGACTCAGAGCTTTCCTCTCACTGCGCCTTCTGTGCATCCTGGTAACGTGGCAGAGAGAAATCAGAACTACACAAGAGGTCATAATTCTAAGCTATGATCAAATGTTTCCAGAACAAAATAACTTGTTGTCCAAATTCCAAACCCACATGGCTAGAAACTATAATTTTCTGTGTGGATGGCAACTGTCTTCTACAAACAGAGAGTGATTATCCCAATGGCTTCTGCTTTTGAAATATTCCTGTGTCCGGATGCAGTGATAGAGCATTCAGTGGCCCATCCATGTGGGAAGTCCTGCAAGTGAGTATGCAACCCAGCGAAGTTGCATGTGCTCTGGGAGCCACCCCAACAGCGTGTTTCCGTTGCAGACCTGGGGAGAGAAGTCAAGTGCAGTGCCCGCACCCTCCGTGGGAACCGTCACTGGGAAGCCATGCTGCCTCTGCTGAGCGACCACAGAAATGTGTTGAGTATCGCAGAACCTGTGTTTGCATTGGTTTCCCTCAGGGACTTGGCTTTGGATAGCAAAGCAAACACACATTCAAGAGACTTCTTGCTTTAAAAAAAAAAAAGGGGTTCATTTGCCTTGCCACATCACTATTTTTTTATGTACTTTAAGGGGCAAGAATACTCCATAAAGTAGAAAATTACAACTACCAGCCCCTAAAGATTCCTTTGCAGCTATTTCCACCTCCTCCAGAAGGAAAGAAATTCCAGTTCCATGATGTCACTGGTTGTCTGAGGATGCAGCTCTTCAAATATGTACATGTTCTGTTGTACAGTTTCCTCTTGTGTATCCCAAAGGCATACAAGACGAACAACCCATGGCAACATGCAGCAAGCTGTCTGACCCAGAGCTCTCCTTACACACACACACACACACACACACACACACACACACCATTATTTGTGCAGTTCTTACCCTGTCTAGCTTTAGCGTCATGTTTGTCCCGGAGCCTCCTCTTGGCTCCCTACACCCTGTTTGAAACAGAGTCCCAGCCTCCTCGCTGTGACATGCAGAAGTGCCCAGGCTCCTTCTTACCCTCCTGCTTGCGTTTCCTCTCACTGTGTATTTCTGAGGCTCCCAGCTTTGACCTCTCTCCTTCTCTCAGAAGTGCCAAGGAGCTTGGTCTCAGGGAGGCTCACCCTCTCCTACCCTCAACTGGCTTCTCTCTTCACACTTGATTGAAGAACCCTGTCGGCAGCCCTTGACCCTGAGCTCTCTGCATCACTGGTCCTGAACGTGGCAGACAGATTTGTCTCTGAGCTGAAGGCTCCGCTTAGCTATGTCCTCCCCCTCCCCCCGCTTTTCCAAAGAGTCTCCAAACCTTCCACTCCACATCTCTCCAGGTCGTTCTGATTCACTTCCTCCTTTGTCTTCCAGGCAAGCCGGTCTCTCCACGAGCCTGATTTCAACACTGTAATCTGGACCAGACAAAGCCTTGCAGAAGACGGGGAATCTGATCCAACATCATTTAAATAGCCATGTTATAGCAGCAGCAAATTTGTAGAATATGAAAATATAAAATAAAATTAAGCCAGGAGCACCTGGGTAGCTCTGTCGATTAAGTGTCAGACTCTTGGTTTTGGCTCAGGTCGTGATCTCACGATTTGTGAGACCGAGTCTTGTGTCAGGTTCTGCACTAACAGCTCCCAAGCTCTGCTTGGGATTCTCTGTCTCTCTGTCTCTGTCTCTCTCTCTGTCTCTCCCTCTGCCCCTCCCTCACTCATATTCTCTCCCAAAATAAATAAATAAACTGTATAAAAGAATAAATGAAATAAAATAGAATTAAGCCAGAAATAGTAGTGTGAAATCCAGTCAGGTGGCACAGAAACCTGGTAACATGTCACTGAGCGGAGGGACCAGACTGCGTACCAGCCATCGGCAAGGCACTGACTTAGCAAGTGTGGATCCAGGCTCAGGTTGGCATTAGACAAAACATCCTGGACATCTTGACCTCCAGCTCACACTTCCTACCTAATATCCCTGCACATGGATAAACCTCAGCCAGCTGGAAGGAGTCCCCTAGAATTCAATCCAAGTTTATTGGGAATGACATAATTGTTTCCTTAGGGGACATGTGACTTATTATACTGAAAAGATACAGAAATAAGTGTAAACGAGAGAAAGGTAAATCAAACTTATTTTTGATTTATTGAAGTTAAGAAATCATCCGTGGATATTTGGTATTTTTCTTATATGTTAAGTTTAAGAACATCCTGCATGCTGGAGTGCCAGGTCAGACTTGTAATTCTGATTTTAAATGTGCGGTCAAAGTCAAAGTCAGTCAGAGAAAGACAGATACCACATGATTTCACTCATATGTAGAATTTGAGAAACAACAGATGAACATAGGGGAAGGGAAGGAAAAATAATATAAAAACAGAAAGGGAGGCAAACTGTAAGAGACTCTTAAATACAGAGAACAAACTGAGGGTTGCTGGAGGGGAGGTTTGTGGGGGGGATGGGCTGAATGGGTGATAGGCATTAAAAAGGGCATTTTTCAGGATGAGCACGTGGTGTCATACGTAAGAGATGAATCACTGGGTTCTACTCCTGAAGCCAAGACTACACTGTATGTTAACTAACTTGAAAATCTAATAAAATAGCCCAACTTAAAAAAAATAAAACAAAATCTAGTTGACTTAGATTATGATTTTAAGTTGACATTTTAAGAGAATGTAAAACTCATCCTGTGTCCAGATTTTGTTTATCTAAGAATAATTACTTAAGTGTTTGGAAAGATTTGTTTGTCAATTAGAAAATTAAAGAAATAGGGGCTCCTGGATGGCTCAGTCGGTTAAGCCTCCGACTTCGGCTTGGGTCAGATCTCACGTTTGTGGGTTCGAGCCCTGAGTCAGGCTCTGTGCTGACAGCTAGCTCAGAGCCTGGAGCCTGCTTCCAGTTCTGTGTCTCCTTCTCTCTCTGCCCCTACCCCTCTCATGCTCTCTGTATCAAAAATAAATAAAACATTAAAACTTAAAAAAAAAAGAAAATTAAGGAAATAAAGTGAACACAAATGCTGTTTTAGATGTTATTTGGTTTTTGTTAATAGAACCAAGGATTAGCCAAAGGTCCCTTTTAAAAAGTTATTAAATGTTACTAGATTCATTATTAAAAAAAAGATTTTCAGATTGAATAACATGTACAAATGCCATTGTGTTACTGCCGTTGTGTTAAACATTTAAAATATTCACCAATATTATA
Source organism: Suricata suricatta (assembly GCF_006229205.1). NCBI lineage: Eukaryota > Metazoa > Chordata > Mammalia > Carnivora > Herpestidae > Suricata > Suricata suricatta. Next base: position 24,173,207 of record NC_043706.1, on the reverse strand, counting down.
AGAGTATTTCTTATGGAGCATTTGGCAAGGATCACATTTTCTTCCACTGAAAAAAAAAGTCATTTCAGCTACTAATGACAAGCACACAAGAGTTTTGCGTGACCCACTCCCTTCCACTTTCAGGCCCCTGTTCACACATCACCTGAGTTTCATGTTTATTTTTATTTTTTTAATATTCATTTTATTTTTGAGAGAGAGCGTGAATGGAAGGAGGGGCAGAGAGAGAGAGAAAGACAGAGACAGAGACAGAATCCAAAGCAGGCTCCAGGCTCCGAGCTGTCAGCACAGAGCCCAATGTGGGACTCGAAGTCACTAACTGTGGGATCGTGACCTGAGTTAAACCCAAGAGTCAGACACTTAACTGCCTGCGCCACTGAGGCGCCCCCTGAGCCCCCTGCTTAGAATCATACCCCCCCTCCAGCCCTGCCTTCCCCACTCCCTGCTTTCTTTGTCTCCAAAGCCCTGATCACATTTTATAGAACATCTACTGCTATCACTCATCTCTTTACTCAGGTTCCCCCGCTAGAATGTACACAAAACCAGAGATTTTTGTCCATCGTGTCTGCTGCTGTGCTCCTAAAATCTAGAACCATTCCTGACACCTAGATAACAGGGAATGTAAAGGGCAGAGGGGGCCTGAAGGCAGTGTAGGTTTTTATTCCAGTTCTGAGATTCCCTGGGTTGTGGCCGTGCCCAGATCACTTGGCACTCCTGAATCTTCGTTTCCTCCGGCCCGCAGTGGGCATGGCAATCCATCTGCTGGCGGCTTCCTGGGGTCGCTAGGGGATTAACTGAGGTGTAAGGGCACATTTACTGTAAGACAGCGCAGAAACATGACAGACTGTTATCATTAGTCGGTGACATTTGGAAAAATTGCCCACGTGTTCACTGTTTTGAATGTTTTCAGATTGGGAATTACTCTCCCTGCGCATTCACACGGAGTAAGGTTGCTCTCTCCAGCCTGACGTCCACCTCCGCACCGCAGAGCGAGCCCCGCGGCAGGACGGAGGAAGGACGGTGCAAATCTTCTCAAGACTGGTGAGAACCGGGCTTCACCCAAGGTTGCTAGAGCTCTGCCAAGGTCAGCGTAGCATCGTTGAAATTTGTCCCATTGTTCTATGAAATGCCTGGACAGCGTTCTCTTGGCAAAAGAAGGGGGGAAAGTTGAAAATTGTGTGAAAGGAAGAAGCTTGACCAAGTATACTATCTCTGATAATAAAACAATTCTAAGTGTACCCCTTATCCCCAAAGGGATGGCGTAACAGTCTAAGAGATAGTAAAAAGATTCTCTTCATTGTTTATGTTGCGTTGTTCAGCCTGCATTAAAAAAAAATTTTTTTAATGTTTATTCATTTTCGAGAGAGTGTGTGTGCGCGCGCACAGGCGGGGCAGGGGCAGAGAGAGACACACACACAGAATCTGAAGTAGCTCCAGGCCCTCAGCTGTCAGCACAGAGCCCAACGCAGGGTGCAAACCCTGAACCATGAGATATTGACCTGAGCTGAACCCGACGCTCAACCAACTGAACCATCCAGGCTCCCCTCAGTCTGCGTTTTTAAAAATGCATGACGTTGCATTTTTAGATGAAGAGAAAGGATCTTTCTCTTGTAAATTGACACTCTTGAGCGGAAGAAACAGGCATGTTTCCAGTGGCCAGGTCAGTGTGAGGGGTCATCCTGGCAGCACCGAAGGGTAATGGGAGTGGTCCCACCAGCTGAGGCCACAGTATCCAATAAAGCTAGTGACTCTAACCAGTCACCCTTGTCATCACCCACAAACACCTGTGCTTACGCCACCTGAGGGTCCAGGCTCTGCATGTGGTGGAACAGCCTTGTGCCCTCCGAAGGCACACCAGACTTCAGAATCACATGTGGCTACCTGTGGACCAGGTTACCTGGAAATAAAACACGCAAATGACGAAAAAGTGATAGAGCAGGTGATAAGATGGTGTATGAAGCCAAATATAGGAAGCATTAGCTGTCATCCTAATTGTTCTGCAGCAATTTAAAAATGACACGTTTCTCATTGGTAGGAACTAAGAAAAGAGATGAGCGCCATCTTGTGGAGAAACCCGCAGGCACTCCTGGTCTGATGCCCACCCCTACCGTCTCTTCCCAATGGAACCACACGCCAAACTCACCCAATCTTCACCATCTTCTGCCTCAGAGATATTGGGGACGTGTATTTGCCAACATCCTTTCAACTTTTTCAAAATGACAATGATTTAAAAGCTAACAACTCCAGTGCCCCTGCTGAGGTCTACCAGATGCTGTGGGCCTAACCACTCTCCAAGAAGGTTGCTCCGCGATGCCTCTGTGTTCCCTCAGATGCCTTTCTCCTCAGTTTGTGGGGTTCCAAGTCGGGAGGAGGAGAGTGACAGTCTTTTTGCTCATGCAACCCCTCCCCCACTTCAAGGTCACACCATTTTGTTTCATGCACGTGTTGTATACTAAATACAACATAGGCCCTGGCGATACTCAGATGAATAGGGATAACTTTTGGCTTTAAGACCCTATATTTCAAGGAGTCGGGCAAACACATTTATGCGATAAGTGCTATGATTGTGCACAAAAAACAAAAGATCTGGTGAAAGAAGAAAAGAGACCGTGGCTGCTGTCAGTGCCCCAGTGTCCCCCTCACTCGATGCCCCTCTCCAGACCCCTCAGACTTCCGGCTGGAACTGCAGCATTGACCACGTCGAGAAAGCCCGTCCTCCGGGGACTTCTGCCCTCCCTGGCTAGGCTGCCCTGGGTGTGGACATGTTGCTTTTCCTCTTAGTTCATCCAAGGCAAGGTTGGAATTTTCCAGTAGAAATGTTTACTAGGCAACTAAAGGAAAAAACATAAGCAAAAAAGAAAGAAAGAAAGAAAGAAAGAAAGAAACAGCTTGCTGAGAGAAAGTGCTTTTTACCAACGGGGCAGGCACCTAAGCTTTAGTATAGACTGGCCTGGGGAGAACCGCTTCTTAGCACACAAGCCCCTGTGGCTCCTTCCCCCCACAGCTGTGTCCAGAAGTGCGAGGCAAGGCCGAGGCAGATTGGATTCTGGGCCTGCTGAGATCTGCGGTACCTTCCAGAACCTGCCTTCTAAACTCTGCTCTTGGATGAGCTCATGGCCAGGGGATACCAAAGCATAGAGAGCTTAGTGACTGGTCTAAAGTCACACAGCGGGTCATTGGTCGAGGGCAGTTTAGTCTCAGGCTCGCAGCTCCAGACCTGAGAGCTCTTTTTTTTTACTTTTTTTTAAGTTTATGGGCAGAGAGAGAGACAGAGAGAGAAGGAGAGAGCATCCCAAGCAGGCTCCATGGGGTCAGCACAGAGCCTCACACGGGGCTTGAACTCATGAAACTCTGGTATCATGACCTGAGCAGAAACTGAGATGCTTAACTGGCTGAACCACCCAGGCACCCCCAGGCCCGGGACTCTTAACCACCATTCTTTCGGTTAACCAGAGTCAAGTAATTTTTTCCAACCCCAGGCAACTCTCAAATGAGCACATTCTCTGGGTACAATTTTTGAACATCAAGATTCCAGGGCCCCGAGCGCTAACTAACGGTAGAACCTGCAGTGTCCTTCCTCACATCCTCAGCCGGTTACACTCACTCAGCCCTGGGGGACCCTGCCTCCTTCCAGGGCATGGGACAAACGATCTCTGACAGGCTCCAGGGCATGTCGCCATCCAGGTATCCGGCCAAACTCTTGTCTGCACAGCTCGAAATGTTTCTTGTACAAACTTGCTTACGTCTCTTATTTTTAAATTAAAAACTTAGTTATTTTGAAGAGGAAGTGCTCGATTTTTCTTCTTGGCACACTTTGTTCCGTAGCCCACATGAAGGCCAAGACTCTGTGTTTGATTATTTTTCTCTCTGGACCCTACTAAAGTTTTCGGTGTAGTTGCAAAGGCTGTAGGCCTATAAATATGACTCTCACACATCCTCTCTGCACATTGTATCTAAAAAGAAAATTATAATCACCTTATGAACCTGATTAGGCCGTTCTTACAACGTCTAACTGCACACCTCCAGCAATACCTTCTATTACAGTTCTCGCCCAACTGAGGGAATAAAAGCCGATCTTACCAAGTTAACATGAAAATGATAAAAATTTGTTTCTGCCTCATTCTACAATCTTCAGCTGGAAATGGAGTGTGTCAAATTATTTTAGTCAGCTGTGGCTTCCTCCTTCCTCTTCGCAGAGAACTAAATATGCCTGCTTAGTTAGGTCCATTGTTTTGTGAAATCACATCTATTTTCTCCGACTATTATTGATGTGAAGCGTGAATATAGCATGCCGCCTGCTGGGCTGGAAATACACCCAAAGAGCCAATCCCATACTTCATTTATGATCTATTATTCCCCATTATTCCTGCAGAGTTCCTGATTGCATTCTTATTAATCGTTCTAATTTGCCCTCCATTGTGCCAACTACTTGCCATTCAGCGCTGGGCCTCTCCTCAGCTGGTTTCCAGTGGTTAGTAACTTACGTCTCGATGTGGCCCCTTCCGACCGGCACAGCGCAAGACAGCTCAGCGTCTGCTGGGCTGCTGGAGAGCGCATGGTGGCAGCTCATGTGTCTGCATCCTGGGTGGCCCACAGTTAGATCCCTTCTCCTGTGACCACTCCTCACTCCCTCATCACGCAGCTATTTATTGAGCACCCACTGGTTTCCAGGACTATGCCCGGTGCTTTGATAACAGGCCTGCCCATGCTTACAGCCTGGGGAGGATGGAGGGCCAGCAAAGCCACTGACCACAGCAAGCAGTGCCAAGGCCCATGCGCCCCTGCTCCTGTGATCCCAGGGGTCCCTGTCCTGGTGCAGGTAATAGGAAGCACTCTCAAGCAAAGGACTCTTTAAACAAGAAGTCAGGAGGGGCGCCTGGGTGGCTCAGGTGGTTAAGCATCTGACTCTTGGTTTCAGCTCAGGTCATGACCCCACGGTTCATGGGTTCAAGCCCCACATCAGGCTCTTCACTGAGAGTGCAGAGCCCACCTAGTATTCTCTTTCTTCCTCTATTTTTGCACCCCCTGCAGCTTGCTCTCTATCCCCCCCCCAAAATAAATAAATTAACATAAAAAAACACACACACACAAGAAGCCAGGAGACAAAAGTGGAAGCAGGTCACCAAGACTTGGGCCATTTCCATCTTTCTGCCCTTCCGCCGCAGTGCGGTGGTCCTGGGGCTGACCATGCCCCTGCCCCTGTGCTCACAAGATGCCAGCAACACTCTCAAGTGACACTTCTGGTCACGACTTTTTCCCAGAAAGAGGAAAGAAATTTTCTCTTTCTCTTATCTCTTGTTGAGAGTGAAAAAATCATTCTTGAAAGCCCCCCACCAAATTACCTCACAGGTCTTACTGGACATATTTACTCATTGCATGTTCTTGTTGAATCTGGTCACTGGCCAAGGTACATGAGGTCGCTCTGATTGTCTCAGACCCATCAGGACCTTGGGGTGATGAAGGTGCCAGCCTGGCTGCATGGGAGCGGGGAAATACCTAAGCAAGCTTAAGTTTCTGTTAGGAAGCAGAGAGAGCTAATGGCTTTTGGGTAGACTACTATGGTCACTTTCTCTCCAACTTGAGTAATGATCAATTTCTAAATTAAAAAAAAGAGGATTCTAATTGGATATGGACTTTGATATTTTTATTATAATGTTCTTTGTATAGTCTTATAGCTATGAAACTAAAATGAATTTGTATATTCAGTACAAACATACAAAATCAATGAAGTTAATGATGAAAATTAATTTAAGGTGACAGGCAAATGACTTTTTTAATGTTTATTTTTTTGAGAGAGAGTGACAGAGTGTGGGTGGGGGAGGGGCAGAGAGAGTGGGAGACACAGAATCCAAAGCAGGTTCCAGGGTCCAAGATGTCATCCCAGAGCCCTACATGGGGCTCCAACTCACGGAGAGTGAGATCATGACCTGACACTTAACCGACTGAGCCACCCAGGCGCCCCCAACTGGCTTTGTTTTACTGAAGCCGATATGTACTCCCCACGCGAATAAGCTGCCGCAGCAACTGCTATCGAAGTACGTGTCGTGCAGTGACTGCTCGTCTCCGCTGTTCTCCGCTCGCGCCCCGTGGAGTCTGTTCATCCTCGAAACCGATGCCACTTAGCTTGAGGCTGGCATGAATGAGGTCCACCTCTGTCCCTTTCCCATTAGCCAGAGACTGCGTAGTGTAGTGTTCCTTGAGGCTCCCAGTCCACATTTTAAGACACACTGGCTTAGAATGCTTCGTACCTCACGCCCCACCTGTGATCCGAAGTGGTGGTGGTGAAGACAGGGAAAGAAGAAAAAGAAAAAGGAAAATTTCAGAATAAGGAGAGAGAATTATGCATCGTAATCAGAAAATACATGAAAACTGTAATTAATGTTTTTCACCAAGCTCCTATAGGCACCCTCGTATCACCTCAGTTGACGCAAAGGTGTGACACAGACATCCTGCACGTGTTGAGATGAGAAAAGCCTACGTAGCCCAGCTTGGGAGGCTCCTGACCATGTGCTTTAGGAGAAAAGATGTTCACAGAAGCATTATGTATAGAAGCAAAGAAGTAGAAACCATTCAAATGTTAGTTGGTTACATACATCATGATATATTCATATAATAAAACATTATACAGTAGTGAGAATTAATGAACCACAGCTACATCCCCCAAATATGGATAATGTCTACACAACCACACATAACTTCCATTGCTCTACAAATGGAAGGCATCACTAATGCTCTATCTCTGAGGCTGCTGATGATGTGACCATGTGGGTATCAGTGAGAACAAAAACAATAATGAACTGTAACACATCTCTATGTTCAAATCTCTGTTCTTTCTGACCTTCAGAAACAGCAACAACAACTACACCCATGTACTGGTTGGAAGATGCTAGGAAACCAACTTAATATTTTGAAAACCAGGGGTGCCTGGGTGGCTCAGTTGGTTAAGCCTCCAACTTCAGCTCAGGTCATGATCTCACATTCATGGGTTCGAGCCATGACAGTTAGCTCAGAGCCTGGCGCCTGCTTCCGGTTCTGTGTCTCCTTCTCTCTCTGCCCCTCCCCCTCTCATGCTCTGTCTCTCTCTGTATCAAAAATAAAAAACACATTTAAAAATTTTTTGAAAAAAAATATTTTGAAAACCAGTAAGAGGAAAGCATGAAGCATTTATCTGGCCTTTCCTATATGAACTACACCTAAGGGAATCAAGTCGTTCATGAGGAAGTTTCTTTTGTAGAAGCATTCCAGCAAACAAAATGAAGGAAAACATGGTTTTAAAATTAGAAGAATCACCATCTTGCAATTCTTAATGACATAAGATAGGCCTGAATGACCAGGCGTTCTGTGGTTCTTAGTTGAGGTGCACAACACCATCTGTGAAGTATTCTTGACCAAAACACCAAAACCCAAACCAAAAGAACCCAAGATGTAACTATCAGAAAGCCAGAGGACAGAGAGACATGCTAGAAGACACCACATGTATGCAATTAGCAAAATCCAGGTCCTACTGGACAAATAATTTGATTTCTTCAATACATATATTCCAAAAGGGCCAGGAAAGAAAAGGAGCAATTACATATTAGAAGAGATGTAAAAGGAACATCAACTAATTGAAATGATTTGAACTTCTTTGGATCCTGATTTGAACGAAGTATTTAAAAAAATGTATAAGACAGCAGAATTTAAAAATCAATGTGTGTTTGATGATATTGATTATTATTTTTTTAAGGTATGATATTGATATTATGGGTTTTTTTTTAAGAGTTTTACTATTTTAGTGGGGGCTGGATGGCTCAGTTGGTTAAGTGTCTGACTTCGGCTCAGGTCATGATCTCATGGCTTGTGCGTTCAAGCCTGTGACAGGCTCTGCACAGACAGCTCAGAGCCTGGAGCCGGCTTCAGATTCTATGTCTCCTTCTCTGTGTCTGCCCCTCTCCCACTTGTGTGCTCTCTCTTTCAAAAAATAAAAATAAAAATAAACTTAAAAAATAAACTTTAAAGAGTTTTACTATTTTAGAGAACCATACTGAAATATTTATAGACAAAATAATGTGACATCTGAAATTTGTTTCAAAATATTTCAAAGGAAGTGTCTAAATGAAAAAGTATTGCACATGAGTTGATAATCATTAAGCGGGCTGTTGGACACATGAGGGTCTCTTATACTATACTGCTTTTCTTCTCAATATTCATGAAAATTTTATGAAGCTTTCCACAATAAAGTTTATCTCCTAAAATGATTTAACTCTAGGATAATTAGTGTATATATTCCACTCAGCAAACATTTTATTATTTAGTGCAAACTTGTACCAGGGATGACGGTAAGACTAGTTTGATTTCTGTTTCTCAGTCCTGAGTCAGTGATTCAATGGCCCCTGAAGGAGTAGATGTAGTAAGCATCCACAAGATAAGCAAATTTTGATTCAACACTCTGCAAAGGATGAAAGATGTGTCAGAAGTGATGTTTGATCACAAGTGTCTTAGCATCCAGTTTGTAGGCAAGAGACCACATGTATGCGTACATGTTAAGTGGTGATATTCACTCACATAATGTTAGCTAGTGGTTTTAAGCAATACCACTCTGGGGGCATTTCTGCAACTTAGGGATGACACACACCCTTACCCTCATAAGCAGGTCACGAGAAGCTCAAGATCAAATGGGCCATCATCCTTGTCATACTTCCCATCAGTTAATTCTGATAGCAGGCTTGTTTTAGGTTAAATTTCATTGCTGACTGACTAGCAAATTATTAGTTCAGCTAGGATGTTGGAATACACATCTTATTCCCATGGTGTGCATCAGTAGTTCTTCTCTTGCTCTCTGGGTCTCCTTCAGGGTTCAGCAGACATGAAATGGATGCAGACAACTCACGAGAAAGTGTCAGTGAACAGTGAGAGGCACTTTTCCCAATTACAATTGTACCAGCATCAGGCCCGCTGGGCATGGAGTCTTTGCTGTAAAATGGTGTGTCCAATGCCAAATGATTAATTCTTTCAAGACCCACATCGGCATCACCTTGTTTTTATAGGAAAGAGGATGTATGAATAAGAGCTAAAGTTGCAGCCACAGGAGAAAAGCAGGCGTGGAAACACACCATTGAGAGTCCTCAACAGTAAAATTAAATAGAAATTCTGCGTCCTGAATAACTTTTCTCTCCTTAAGCACTCACTGCACTTCTCTATACTGGGTAATTAGTGCTTGGAGTGGCATTTAACCCAAATGGGAAGCGTCAGACCCCCAAGGCTGCCACTTTGGAGGGAAGACTTGTGCAGGGATCCACCTCTGGACTGGGTCTTGGGATCATTGGTAGGACCAAAATCTGAGGACTTGCTCATACTTTCTCCCCCACCCTCATTTGTTTCCTTTCTTAGGACTCCCCTTCCAAGGGTCAGGGTACTTTAACTAATGTCAAGAGAGTATTTCAAAGACTAGAAGCCCTGCATTCCCAGAAGTGGTCCATAGTCCCCCACCAGGCCCTGGCTATGGCCACCCCACGGTTGTCCAGAGCCTTTGAGAGGAAGGGAGACTGAGAGAAACTCGCTCTGGGGCTCAGTTCTGGTGACTGAGTCACCTAAGCATCGGGCTTCAGCTCAGGTCATGATCTCTTGGTTAAGAACCTGGAACCTGCTTCGGATTCTGTGTCTCCCTCTCCCTGCCCCTCCCTCACTCACGTTCTGTCTGTCTGCCTCTGTCTCTCTTTCAAAAATAAATAAACATTAAAAAGAAAGAAAGAAAGACTAGTTCCTTGTCATAATAAGACAAAGGCAGGAGAGAAAACCAGAACAGGGAGGCTCCATCCTTCCACCCTCAGTGTCCCTTTTTTTCTACAGGCTGAAGGACTTTGCTGGGCTTCAGCCAAAGCTGCGGCCCCCATCATCCTGACTCCCTGGGAACGGTCTCAGCTCAGGTCAAGGCTGTGGGAGGCAGCAGGGAGCCTGGGAGGCAGCCCACGTGATGCCCCCAGGTTTGCGTGGGAGACAAGTGTGGTCTCAGCCGTGGGTGAAGCCCAAGGAAATCTTGAGCTCAGAGCTGTAATCAATTATATCACCATTGATTCCTTAGATTCCCGAGTTTAGTTATCCTTTTCCCACTGAACAGAGTAAGTAATTGCTGCGGGCAGAGCACTGTGCTGGGCGATGCTTGCTCACGGCTGGTTCACTTCCAAAATACACACTGGAGGCCGCATCAGCACTGACAGAGGCCTCTGCTTCTTTCAGTTATGGGTTTTCAACTTTTTTTTTTTTATAGGGGGCCATTTCTGGCACGGGTGGCTCTTGTTACAGCTCCACCTTCAGATATCAGCTCCCTGTTCAGCTGGACTAGGACTCCTGGGTTTTACCTGCTAGAATGTACTTTACTCCCATCTTCGGGCAGGAAACAGCAACGCTCCATCCCTGGCAGTCAGACTGGAGTGGAGTTGGGACCCAGCCATCCGGCCCCTCAAGAAGCAGCTGATTCCTCTGGCCTCCCTCCTTCGTCCAGACCAGGGGAAACTGCCCCCAGCCTGTAAAGTCAGCCTGAGGATACAAAACCCCAGTGTCAGAGTGTTGTTATTGAAAATTCAGCTGCTGTTTCCATCATTTTAATTTGTAATTTTAATTTTAATAATCTCTTACTAGATCCTATAGTGCTTTTGTTTCCTCCCCCATGCTGCACCAATGCCTACAAAATTTACTGCTTTGATCACTTATTTCACACTTAGCGCAGTATGGTTTGGGGTATTCTGTGGTTCCCAAATGGTATTATCAAGGGATGAAGTCAGCGGCAGCCCCGTGGGGTGGGGTTTAACTTCTGTCGCAGAATTGCACTTAGCATGGAGAATTTTTTTTTTGGATAATACCCTTTGGGGTATCATTTTGTCAAGAGAAAAAAAATAGCGCTTGGGGCAAGCCAAGAAGGATAACATTGAGAGGACACGAACAAAAGTGTTCCATTTAACAAATTTCTTCAGGGTAGCCCAAGAGTGAAAGACCAGGAGACCCTAGACCAGGAAAACAGTTCTAAAAACATAGAGAGGAGTAAAGAAACAAAGAGGTATGCACAGTTCTGCCAGAAAGAAGAGCCAGTGAGAAGTTACTGGTGGCCAAGAGAGCCGAAGGACTTGTAATAACAAGCATTTTAATGATTAGTCATGACATATGCTCACTTGATGACATATTATCAGAGACGCTGTCTGGTCATTTGGGGGAGGTTTTGTGGCGCAGTAGTGCAGCCCGTGTCCTCAAACCCTGAGAGGAGACGTATCCCCTGGCGGGGACACTGCAAGATCAGGAGGGACAGCACAGTGAGGTGACCAGTAATTTGGGGAGATGATTCCAGGAGGTGGCTGTGACTGGGGGAATCTTAAAACACCCCCTGACGCTTCCCTGCCAATATGGGAAGGATGCTGGTTGGCCCAGCATTTGTGAAATAGGGTTTGAGGAACTTTGTTTACATCTCGAATGGGTGACTCAGTTGCTTGAGCATCTGACTGATCAGGTCATGATCTTGCTGTCCGTGAGTTGGAGCCCCACATCAGGCGCACTGCACCCTGTCAGCACTGCTGTACCTCTTGGGATGCTCTGTCCTCTCCCCTGCTCGTGCTCCCCTTCTCAAAAAATAAATAAAACATGAACAAAGAAAGAAAAGAAAAATGCATCTCAAATGGGTTAGTGACCCCCAGAAGCTAGATGGGCCCGTCTGCGCAGCTGTGGCTTGACGGGCCTTCTCTGCAGGCCCCGCATCCACCTCAGCAGAACTAATCGTGGTTACCACGTGAAGACGCTGGTGTTAAACTGGACCTTGAGAACCTGAATACAAATCTGCCTGCGCCTTTCCGGGGGAGGGTCTAGCCGATGAACGAGATCTTTCTCATTTGGTGCCATAAACACCACATTCAGAAAGATTCCATCAATTCAGTCCTGCGGAAATACTGGTGTCAGAATTAGCAACACTGTGCTCTTTGTGTGCCATGTGCCCTCTGCTAGAGAACCCGCTAGCCCTCCCCGGTGGACTGTATTAATCGTACCTACAAAGGGGCCCCTATTTGCTAAGAGACGGATGCAAGCCTCAAGAACTGTGCCGTAGTTGGCCACTCATTTTTCTTTGCCAGATTATTACTTTTTAAAGAAATAGAAAAAACCCTCTGTAGTCTTTTATTATAAAAATGCTACAGCCACAAAACTTGGAAAACCAAAGAGGGAAAAGAATCCCACAACTCCTCTCATGCTGGCACGAGTAGCTGTAAGCAGCGCAATTTCTTTCTAGGGACACTTTGATATATTTCTTAGCAACTCTTCATTGTTTCATGTTTTTCAAATTTTGGAAACCTTTCAAACACAGAAAGTGACATTATAGACATCCATATACTGCCCACTGAAGTTTTTAAAATATGTGAACATTTTGCTATATAATTGCAGATCTCTCTTCTTAAATGAATAAATAAATCATGATGGATGTAGCAGGAGCTCCCACCTTGGATCAGAGCAGCCCCCACACACCCACATGCTGAGACCACATTGTGCTGAAGGCTGCGTGCGGTGGTGGGAGGTCTGACTTTGTACTTTTTACTGCATATTATATGTATCCATAAACATCTGCTGCTTTTTTTGCAATGTACATAAATGATAACCTGCATATTATATGTTATCCATAAACATCTGCTGCATGTTTTTGCAATGTACACAAATGATAACCTACAGTATCCTTTGGCTCTTTATTTTTCCTTTCCACATGTCACTGTTGAAGCTGACCCAGACCTACTCCCTCATCTCCATAGCTGTATCGACTGAAGAGTCCAGCTGACTCATTCCGCTGCTGAGAGGGGTCAGCTTGTTGTCACTGTTGCCGCTGCAAACATTTGGAGCAGAGGGCTTGCTGTGACTCCTTGCTTGTAGATGAATTACTGGATCCTCTAGCAAATCCATCTTTGCCTTTACTAGAAAGTGACAGACTTGTCCCCAAAGTTTTGTATAACGTGCACTCCCGTTTTTACAAGCTCCGTCTGCCTTATTCTTTCCAACACTTGGTAACATCAGACATTTATTTTTTCAATTATGATGAGGTTGCATCTTTTCATTATTATTAGTGACTGTCAGCTTTCTTTCATTTAGCTTCATGTTACTTTCCATTGGATCATTTGTCTCAGGGTTGACTATTTGTATGGATACTGAGGATGAGTTTGGGAGCTTCTAGGAGCATTCAAAACATGTTCTGTTCTTTGTGGTGGTGGTTACTTTGCTGCTGCACCTGTGCTCTCAGCTGTTTTTGTCTGGGTGGGGGGTGTCCCTGCCAATTCCCACTGGTACCAGCCATCCCAGAATGGAGAGAAGCATTGGAGAGGCTGAACTCAGCAGTGATCCTAGAAAGGAAGAATGAAGGGAATCAGTCTTCTGCTGGGGGCTCTTGTGTCATTTTTATCAGAGACTCAACCAAAGTATGATCTGAGTGAGTGAGGTTCAAGCTGACTTTGGGAAGTTGAGAAAATGAAGAAGGTTATAAATTAGTTCATTCGGAGACTGGGGGAGGTAGAGAGAAGGACCATGGGCAGAAAGGGACTCAGGTAGGCCAGGAGACAGGAAAAACAGATCCGAGACACTCCCCAGGGGTTTCAGTTTGATCCACAGGACCCTTCCTCAGTCTTGTGCTCAGGCTTCATGCTGGGAGAAGGAGAAGGCTCTTCATTGTTAATTCCTCCCTCTTGTTCATCTCTTGCATCTATCAAATCAGTAGACTGAAATCTTGCCCATTCATTCTCCTGTCATTCTTAGGCACCCTCTCTCCTCCCCATCCCACAGTCCCCTTGTTGGCCAAGGGGCTGCCTTTGTCCACTCGGGTGGATCATTGCAGTAGTCTCCTAGACACCCTGTCCACACAGGTCCTCCAGGCGCACTTACCAGATGGCAGCCCAGCTCAGGATCCCTAGTGCATTCCTTCTCATACCTGTACCCCATTGGACTCCTCTCCTGCAGCTTAGCTCCTTCCTTCTCCTTTGTAGGTCACATTCATATCCACCTTCAAACCTCTGCTGCTACTGTCTCCCAGCCTGGAATATTCTCTTCCCTTTCCTTGTTCAACTTTCCACAACCAGTCTCAAGACCCTTCTTGTCCACGAAGCCTTCCCTGGCCATTTCAGACCTCTCTGCTGCTACTTTTTTCCCCTTTATTTTAGAGAGAGCAAGAGAGCATGAGTGGAGGAGAGGGGCAGAGGGAGGTAGAGAGTCAGAGGAAGAGAGAGAGAGAGAGAGAGAGAGAGAGAGAGAGTGTATTAAGCAGGCTCCATACCCAGAGCAGAGCCTGATGCAACACAGAGCTCAATCCCATAATTGTGGGGTCATGACCTGAGTCAAAATCAAGAGTCAGACACTCCACCGACTGAGCCACCCAGGGGTCCTTCGCTGCTACTTTTACTCTCTGCTTCCCGGCCAGAGTCAATGGTGACCTCCATGTTACAGACCTGGATACAGGAATACAGAAAGACTGAAAACTTTGTTCAGTAGTGACTACAGTTTACTGAACTTATTATGTACCATACTCATTATGTCTGTCTGTTTCCACTTTGATCTCTACCACAAATCAGGAAGTACTGCTATTACCATATGTCATGGATTCACATTCTAAGAAATCGCTGAAACTTGAGGCATCTGAACAATGGAGGGCATCTTACCACTGCAGTCACCACAATGGAGGTCTCATTTCTTCCAGAGAACACCCATGTTTGCTCCTGTCAGAACCTGGGGCATTACTAAACAGATGCTACTTTAAAATGAATTCTATGTTTGCTAGTGCAAATTCAGTCCACTAACTGATCAGAATCCCAGTTTGTGGTTCAAATCCTCATGGAAGTTGTATTTTTCTCTCTCCCGCATGTACCCAGATGGAGGCAGGGTACCTTTCTCACTGACCTTTCTGCATGGCAGAGTTATTTCTCTTTACTTTTACACAGAGTAGGACTTTGGTGTCTCAATTTTGTGTGGAGTTCTCCAGTAGTCTATCTTGGGTGTTTTTTAATTTCTTAGTTGTATAGAAAACAATGCTATATAAAATGATTGTTTACACCTTGTCTTTATGATGCAGTGATCTCATTTGCATATTTAAAAACTGAAGGATGGGGCACGTGGGTGGCTCAGTCGGTTAAGCGTCGACTTTGGCTCAGGTCATAATCTCATAGTTTGTGGTTTTGAGCCCTGCGTCGAGCTCTGTGCTGGCAGCTCAGAGCCTGGAGCCTGCTTCCAATTCTGTGTGTCCCTCTCTCTCTGCCCCTCCCCTGCTCATGATCTGTCTCTCTCTGTCACTCAAAAATAAATAATAAATGTTTAAAAATTTTTTTCAAATAAATAAATAAAATAAAACTATCCACCTGTGGACAGAGGTGAGTGAAGGAAAGTACAAGAGGCTCTTACAAATGCCTGTTGATGAATTCATTGGTTGACTGGTTCTGATCCCGCATCTCTTGGAATTAGGATTGATTGATCGATCCATGTGACGCTGACTCCAGATATCAGGTGAGCCGTCTTCCAATGAGGTACACACAACTTGACATGTAAACTCACTTAGCAAGCTAGTAATATTTAATTTGTCATAATATAAATCATCATATCACGGATTAAAAGAGAGCAGAGGTTGGGGCTGTCCTGGGACCGCATCTCAGAGCAGACAGAGCAGGGGCCGGGCGCCTCAAGATCAGCTCGGCTCTCAAGTCCCTAAGATCTCCGTCTGCGTTCAGAGCTCCTTTGCACTTGTTAGTTATTCTTCCGCTTGTTATTCTGTGAGTGTTCTTCCAGAGAAAAGCACAAATTTGAGTACTCTTCAGCAATTCCACGCTCAACAACATGGATGAAACCCCAGAGATACTGTTGCACAAATCCCTTTAAGTAAAACTGAAAACTAAGCAAAATCAGTTTCCAGTAACAGAGGTCATGTAGGGGTTAGGCTGGTGGGGTGCAGAGACTGGGAGGGGCGCCAAGGGGGCTTCTGAGGTGCTACTGATACTGTTTCCTAACCTGAGGGCTCACTATACTCATCTGTTCATTTTGTGGACATTCTTCGAGCTAACCCTCAGGGCCCTGCGGTGTTCTGTATAAATGTTATGGTTAGTTTTAAAAGGTTTACTTAAAAACAAAAGAAAATCAAAATTACCCTGAAAAGTGAGATGTTTGGAGATTACAGCTAAGAGGAAAAGCCCCAAAAAGGGAGGAAGGGAATAGGGAAAATAAAAAAGAGGAGGCAGTTTAAATAATGCAGTCGGTGTGGTTCAGTCACACATTGAATGATCTCTCCGTTCATGAAACAGAGCCCCACGAGGGTTCTGCACTGAGAGCACAGAGCCTGCTTGGGATTCTTTCTCTCCCTCTCTGCCCCTCCTCCACTCATTGCTTCTTTCTCTCTCAAAACAAATGTTTAAATAAACAAACAAAGAAAGAAACAAAATAGGAGGTGCTGGGGGGGTCTGACTCTGGGGTGGACACCCATTGGGATTCCCACCTCGGCTTCCTTGCTTTCCTGGCAAACCGCAGGTAGGAGGACAGTTCTTAACACACTTCTAAGATGCTGTTGTAGCTAAAACTCGACGGGGAAACCTGAAAAAGAGGCTGGCCCCTTCCAAAAACGACCGGTGGCTTCTCTCCTGGCCTCTGAGCTCTCCTCAGAAGCAAGAAGAGAAGGTGTTGCAACAGCTCACAAATGCGGTGATCGGTGACGATGGGGCGCAGGTGCTCCAGGCCTCCGCCCTCCCCGGCAGCTGGGGACCTTCCGCTGGTTGGCCAGCTGGGCAATCAGTCGGGTCCTAGGCAGGACCAGCGGCCGAAGAAGGCATTGTAGGGAGCCCACCCAGCCTCCACAAGGTGAAGGGGACAGCAGTGCTGTGACTTACCCTGGAAGGTCTCCATGTCTGGCCCTGTGCTGTCTCCCAGCCGGTGGAAGACATTGCAGGCTGTTGGGGGAACGAACTGAAGCCTTACAGTGCTGGTACTGACGACCTTACCGGGAAGAGTCTTTATGAATCGCCAGGTCCCTGGCTTTCTGGGTCAGTGCGGGCTGCGGACAGCTTTGCGTGCAAACGCACACTGACCCAGCTGGTTCCTGCCGAGAGCTAGCATAGGGTTTTGTGGAGTTTGTTTTCCACTTACAAAGCAGCCTGTGTAAAAAAGAAATGACCCCAAGATGTGATGATTTACAGTGGACCGGGCCCAGGGGAGGGGAAGGTGATCTGGGGCCTCAGCTGCTGCTCAAAGCAGAGCTGTGTTCGCAGTGCTCCAAGAGCATGTATGCATCTTTGTTTTCTGCACAAGGAAAGGAAAGGGACTTCCTGCACGAGTGCCTGGGGCGTAGGGAGAAATTCTTTTTCCTGTTTCCAGGGAAAGAAAAAAAAAAACTATCAAGCAAACGATTCAAGGCTCAACTCCCCCACACTCACTGGATAAACCTCAGGATGGTGCTTTATAGGCAGTATTGGGCCTGGCTCCCGAGTCACCTTGAGCTACACGTTGAGCACCACTACCCTCAAGGCAGCAAACTGTCCTGTAAATAACAACATGACAATGAGTTACTGACGTCTACCTCATCCAAAAATTTTGGAAAATTGCTTCCAGTCTCGTTAGCATTTTTAAAAATCTTGACAGGAGCACTGGGGTGGTTCAGTCAGTTAAGCTTTCAACTCTTGGTTTCAGCTACGAACTCGCAGTTCATGAGGTGGAGCCCCACTTGGGCTCTGCACTGGCAGTGTGGAGCCTGCTTGGGGTTTTCTCTCTCTCCCTCTGCCCCTTCCCCACTTGTGCTGTCTCTGTCTTTTTCAAAATAAATAAATAAACTTAAAAAAATTTTGTAGTATCTTGACAAACCAATAAAAAGATGTGAAACTGCTCATTCCCAGCACATTGGGTCGAACAGTAATAGGAAAATGTTGCTTTGCTCTCCCTGTTGCAGGATGTGGTCCCCTTTGACCCTGCCCAGCTGGGTCTGTGCTCATAGGCTCAAATCCTGAGTGCCCAAAACGTCCCTGCTCTGGTGATGCCATCTTTTGTGTGGAGCACGTGGTCCTTTCAGGCAATGAAGCCCCAGAACAACCAGGGGCAGGGGGGCCCCGTGAGGTGCAGCAGGGGCCTTTGTCAATTTCTCATTCGCCCTGAGGAAGGGTCCTACTGTTTCCAGTGAGGATGACTGCTGCTTGGAGATGGCCTCTTGCCTCACAACGCGGTGGTTAGAGGAAAACCAACTATTTCTTCCTTTCACAGCAGTGTGTGTTCTCTGGGAAATATGGAGCAAAGTGCTTGCCAACTGTTCTGGAAATCTGAGCCTCTGCAATGCTCACGGATGTGCAGATGTGCAGCACACAACACGTCAAAGCTGTCGCTTCCTGAAGGAGAATAGATATACTCTAAATCTCGCTCTCCCACCACAGGGAGCCAAGACCTATAAAATTTGACTTTTTGACCAGGTTTGCAAAAATGGCACCTGTTTGGAACATCCATGTTTAATCCATGAATATGTCTCCCCAAGATGGTACAGCTCTTCCCGCTTTCGATGAATGACATTATAAGCAAGTAAATGATTGGAAGCAAGCTCACTTCCTAAATTCTTACCTGGACCAAAATGAAGGAACTCAGTTGTCTACTTTCTCGCTTTCCCTGCTGGCCAGGACAACATATGCTTGAAGGCAAGCACTTTCTCAACACTGGAGCCGGTGCCTGAGTCCATGTATAACAGGAGCTGGACTTTCATCACCAACGGCTGAATGGAGGGCCCCGTAAGGAGGGTGTGAAGTTCCCCTCAGATAACCCACCTCTCCCTTGCTGGTGGTCTCTGCTCTGCAGATTGGTTCAGAGGCTTTAGTCTAAGTTGAATCTGCAGCGGGAAGGTCTAGTGAGCAATGTCAAGGTCTGGTCCGGGGAGCAGGTCTGCCTGCTGCTATAAAGAAAGGCCCCCAGGGTCAGCCAGTCACAGGGTCCAGAACACAGTTCACCATTTCTTTTCTCCCATCTAGTTGACATCCATTCCACGAGGATTTGGGTTTGCAAGTCCCTTCTCTTGCTACTCTTGCTCTCTCTTTTTGCTTTCTCTGACATTCTCCTGGTCTTTTTTACCCACACAATTCTCCTGAAGGGAAAGAAAAGAGAGAGAGAGAGAGAGAGTCCTGTCTCCACCAGGAGGTGCATCTACAGTGAGGTCCTGGAGGTAATTTTGAATATGGTCTTCACATTTTCTCCTCATAGAACACCATTGGGAGAAGGAACTTACAATATTTCCTGCTACAGCAATAAGTCTTATAGCCAAAGTCCTTTGGGTATCATAGATCAAATTTCTGTTTCCTCTCCATCTTACCATGTACCTCCTCTCCTACTGGATGCTAAGGGGGGGGGGGCAACCTCACCATATAAGATTTCTTCTTAAACACTTCTTATACTTGTAGCATCAGACTTTGTCCCCTTTCAGAAACTGGCAAGTCACTTTTTGAGGCAGGGCCCCCTTTCTTAAGTCCACAGAATCCTAAAATATGGATACTGCCAAACTCGCCTCTCCTAATGGTCCATTGCCAAGGAAAAACAGGCTCTAGTTTTATTTAGAAGTCCTTAAAAATAGTGTAGGAGGTGGGAGGGTAGATTAAGTGACCTCCAAAGACCAGTCTAGACTCAGGAAATTCTGATAAATTTGGAAATGTAGGTTTCAAGAGACCGAGGGTGGGGGGCTTCCCACAATGAGGCCCTTTTTAGTATTTGCTGCTGCAGTCTGATGAGCTGAATTAATCACTGTTCTTCACAATCAACTAAGGAAAATGGCCTTTCCTTCAAAAACCAGCTGTCAGCAATGACTATAAATTGGTTCATTTTACATGGAAAGATGCCCTGTGATAGGTTGTCAGCTAAATGAATGCTTACTTTGATGTAATTTGAAACAGAGTGTTGGAAGTGGCAATATATGAATAGAACAAGATGGGGTAATAAACAGCAATTTCTTCAGTCACACTAAGGCCCCACAAAGAACATCCAAGGGGTAAATTTTGAGGCTGACAAGTAAAAATCATAATCCTAACAATGATGCCTAATGTTTATTGAGCACTTCTTATGTCCTAGACACTGTACTAAGTGGATTATTTATGTTTATTGAGCACTTCTTATGTCCTAGACACTGTACTAAGTGGATTATTTGTATTATCTTACTTACCATGAAAATATATCCAAAAAGGACTGTTTGCTACTGAGACCTGCCAAGTCTTCATCAAAATCACAGGCCCATGTCAATGATCTAAATGCACCGGTTAAAAGAGATTGCCAAGTAAACAAACAAACAAACAAACAAAATACAGGGATTGCCAATGTGGATCAAAAAAAACATGATCCAACTATACTTTGTCTGCAAGAAACCTATTTTAAATATAAAGATGTATGTAAATTCAAAGTAAATGAATAGAGAAAACTATCCCATGCTAACACTAATCAAAAGCAAGCAGGAGGAGCTATCCTAAGTCCAGACAAAACAGACTTCAAAGTAGGGAAAGTTATCAGGAATAAAGAAAAGCAGTACATAGTGATGAGGAGTGCAATTTTCCAGAAAAGCATAATAATTAATACTGTGTATATGCCTAACAGACTATGTGAGGCAAAAACTGGTAGAACCTCAAGGAGAAATCGGTGAATCCAATATGGTAGTTGGAAACTCTAACCCCTGTCTCTCAGAAATGGACAGATGCAGCTGACAGGAGATCAGAAAGGGCCTTGTGGAACTCTACAACACCATCAGTCAACTAGATACATTGACATTTACAAACTACTTCATCCAACTACAGTAGAACACATACTTTTCTTAAGTTCACATAGAACATTCACCAAGACAGACCACATTCTGAGCCATAAAACACACCTTAGTACTTTTAAAAGATTAGAAATCATCAATGTCTGCTCCTCAACCACAGGAACTAAACTAGAAATCAAAAGCAGAAAGGTAGCTGGAATACCCTCAAAAATGTGGAAGTTAAGCAACATACTTCTAAATACCACATGGGTCAAAGGAGAGATCTCAAGATAAATTTTAAAATATTTTGAACTAAATCAAAGTGAAAACATAAATTATCAAAATTTGTAGGATGCAGTGAAAACAGCAGTTA
The DNA here is from genome assembly GCF_006229205.1 of Suricata suricatta. Classification (NCBI taxonomy): domain Eukaryota; kingdom Metazoa; phylum Chordata; class Mammalia; order Carnivora; family Herpestidae; genus Suricata; species Suricata suricatta. Next base: position 24,152,136 of record NC_043706.1, on the reverse strand, counting down.
GAGCAAAATTTATAGCACTGAATGCATATTTTAGAAAAGAAGAAAGATCTAAAATCAACAATACAGGTTTCTAGCTTAGGAAACTAGAAAAAGGAGAGAAAATAAAATCCAAAATTAACAGAAGAAAAGAAAAAATTAAGACTTAGACCAGAAATCAATGAAATTTTCTCTTTTTCTTTTTTCAACTTTATTTTTTTTAATGTTTTATTTATTTTTGATACAGAGAGAGACAGAGCATGAGAGGGGGAGGGTCAGAGAGAGAGGGAGACACAGCATCTGAAACAGGCTCCAGACTCTGAGCTAGCAGTCAGCACAGAGCCTGACGCGGGGCTCGAACCCACGAACGTGAGATCTGACCTGAGCTGAAGCCGGAGGCTTAACCGACTGAGCCACCCAGGCGCCCCTCAACTTTATTTTAATTCCAGTACAGTTAACATACAGGTTCCATTAGTTTCAGGTATACAATATAGTGATTCAGCACCTACATACAACACCTTGTGCTCATCACAACAAGTGCCCTCCTTGATCTCCATCGTCTATTTAACTCATCCCTCCACCTACCTCCCCTTTGGTAACCATCAGTTTATTCTCTATAGGTAAGAGTCTGTTTCTTGGCTTGTCTCCATTCTCCCTCTCTTTTTCTTTGCTCACTTGTTTTATTTCTTAAATTAACACATGAGTGAAATCATATGGTATTTGTCTTTCTCTGACTTATTTCACTTAGTGTTTTACTCTCTAGCTCCATCCATGTCATTGCAAATGGCAAGATTTCATTCTTTTTTATGGATGAATAATATGCTATTGCATATATATAATACATCTTCTTTATCCATTCATCTGTTGATGGACCCTTGGACTACTTCCATAATTTGGCTACTGTAAATAGAGAAAACTCAACAAAACCAAAAGCTGGTTCTTTGAGAAGATTGATAAAACTGATAAGCTTTTAGCAGGGATAACTATCTAATAAATAAATAAAAATAAAAAGGGGACACAAACTACTAATATCAGAAAGAAAGAGGAGCATCATTATAGATCCCATGGAAATTATAAAGAAAATACTATAAGCAACTTTATGCCCACAAATTTGATAATTTAAAAAAAGGGACCAATTCCTTGAAAGACACAATCTGATAAACTTCACACAAAGAGAAGTAGTCTAACTGGGCAGGCCTATATCCATTAAAGAAATTGAATCAACAGCATTCCCACATAGAAAGCAACAAACCCAGATGAATTCACTGGTGAATTCTACAAAACATTTAAGGAATAAATGATATAAATTCTCCACAATCTCTTTCAGAGGCTACAAGCAGAGGGAATATTTCCTAACTCATTTTATGATTTCAGCAGTACACTAATACCAAAAACAAACTGACATTAGAGGAAAGGAAACCTATAGACCAATATCTCTCATGAACATATATGCAACAATCCCCAACAAAATATTAGCAAATAGAATCTCACATATACACCATGACCAAATGGAATTTATTCAAGTATGCAAGGCTGGTTCAACACTCAAAAATCAATTAATATAATTTATCACACAAATAAAATGAAAAAAAAATCGCATGATCATATCAAGAGATTCAGAAAAAAAGCCTTTAATAAAACCCAATATTTTTTGCAATAAAAAAAACCTTCTCAGTAAAGTAGGAGTAGAGGGAAACTTTCTCAACTTTAAAAAGACTATAAAAAATCTTCAGGTAACATCATACATAATGGTAAGAAACTTGAAGCTTTTCCACTAAGATCCAGTACAAGGCAAGCATGTCCCCTCTCACCACTCCTTTTCAACATTGCACTGGAAGTCCTTGCTAATGCAATAAGGAAAGAAAAGATACATCAGTTGGGAAGGAAAGACATAAAGCTATCTTTCTTCATAGATGACATGATCATCTATGTAGAAGATCATCTATGAGAAATGACTAAAAAGCCCTGCTGGAACTTAGCAATTATAGGAAGGCTTCAGGATACAACATTGATATATACAAGAGTCATTTGCTTTTCTATATACTACTAATGAGCAAGTGGTGTTTGAAATTAAAATTGCAAGCCATTTACATTAGCACCTTCCAAACTGAAAGGCTTAGTTATAAATCCAACAAAATATGTATAAGACCTATATGAAGAAAACTAAAAAACTCTTTTTTTTCAAATTTTTGTTTAATTTATAGTTAGTTTACATACAGTGCAATATTGGTTTCAGGCATAGAATTCAATTATTCATCAATTACATACAATACTCAGTGTTCATAATAACAAGTGCCTTCTTGAATACCCATTACCCATATAGCACTTCCCCCCACCACCAACCCTCAGTTTGTTCTCTATCTTAAGAGTCTCTCAAAGTTTATTATTATGTTTTGTTTCTTAGATTCCACATATGAATAAAATCATGTAGTATTTGTCTTTCTCTGACTGACTAATTTCCCTTAGCGTAATATACTCTAGCTCCAACCATGGTGCAAATGACAAGATTTCCTCATTTTTTAATGGCTGATGAATATTCCATCATACACACACACACACACACACACACACACACATATATACACATCTTTATCCATTCATCAGTCGATGAATATTTGGAGTCTCTCCATATTTTGGCTATTGTTGATAATGCTGCTATAAACAGATGGGTACATGTACCTCTTCAAATCTGTATGAAAACTATAAAATTCTGATGAATTAAATCAAAGAAGAACTAAATAAATGCAGAGATATTCCATATTCAAGAATATAAAGACTCAAAATTGTCAAGATATCAGTTCTTCTCAACATGATCTGTAGATCCAATGCAATTACAATCAAATTACAAACCTAATGACTGACAGGACAAACTCCACAACTAAAGGGAAAGAAGATGCCACACTGAAGAAGGTGGGAAGTATGGGGGCACCTGGGTGGCTCAGTTGGTTAAGTGTCTAACTTTGGCTCAGGTTATGATCTTGTGGTTTGTGAGTTCAAGCCCTGCTTTGGGCTGTGTGCTGACAGCTCAGAACCTGGAGTCTGCTTCAGATTCTGTGCTCCCTCTCTCTCTGCCCCTCTTATGCTCATGCTCTGTCTTTCAATAATAAATAAATGTTAAAAAAAAAAAGGTGGGAAGTATTGAGACATGGTTTAGGGGAGAAATGGATCATGAATGCTGCAGAGGGGAAGAAGCCATGGTCAGGGAGAAAGGCAAGAAAGAGAGGAGCATACAGGGGAATGCACACAGAGAAGATTTCCCCAAACCCATCGGCTTGGAAAACAAGAGGGGCTGAATTGCATGAGTTCTTGCAAAAGCAGGTCTTAAAGCCTAAAGTTTTTTTCTTAATTTTTTTAATATTTATTTTTGAGACAGAGAGAGACAGAGCATGAGTTGGGGAAAGGGAGAGAGAAAGGGAGACACAGAATCAGAAACAGGCTCCAGGTTCTGAGTTGTCAGCACAGAGCCTGACGCGGGGCTCAAATCCAGAAACCGTGAGATCATGACCTGAGCTGAAGTCTGCTGCTTAACTTTGTGAGCCACCCAGGCACCCCAAGCCTAAAGTTTTAAAGGTCAGCAGTCTTGGCTGGGATAGATCCCAGGAGGCACCGTGCTGCTCCTGGAGAGGCAGGGGCAAACTGCTTGGAAACAGTGATCTGAAGAATGCCTGGGGCACACAGGGGTTCTTAGCTCTTCTCAAAACATATCCCTGAGGCAACATTCACAGACACGCCTTTCTAGGAACAAAGGAGTGGTTGGAACCATTTTTCTCCCTACCCCTTGGCATAAAAGCAGAGCCACCTGTGGTAAGGAGCGCAGCACCAACACTGGCTGCCTAACTTGCTTACAGTAAGCCCCACATCCCTGTGCTCTGGCAGGACTGCCCTTCTTTGTCAAGCTTGCCTCAGTCCCAGTATGGTGGGCCTTTCCCCCAGAAAACCAACACAACCCCCTGCCTACACCACATCTCCCAGCCAAAGAGTTGTGGAGGTAGTATCAGGTCTCATTTCACAAGCAGACCAGAGTACACCTGGTTAAAATTCCTACATTTAAGCTAGGGACCAAATACTGCCCACTGCAGGCAAGGAGAGCCTCTGCTGATGACTGGCCTGAAGGACAGAGTAGCCAGAAAACAACAGCCTAGCACACAAGATACTCCCTGAAGCTCCAGGGCCTGGGCACTACAGGACGTCTTCTCTAGAAGGCCATTGCATTCAGGAGCAGAAAACATAATCAGCATTTCTAGCATGCAGAAAGAAGAAGGAAGAGAGAGACTTAGACAAAATGCAAAGATGGAGGAATTTATCCCAAGTGAAAGGACAGGATAGGCCATAGCCAGATATAAGCAAACCAAATATAAGTAACAGGACTGATGGAGAATTTAAAGTAATAATCATAAGGATACTCACTGGGCTTGAGAAAATAATAGAAGACATCAGTAAGATCCTTATCACAGAGATAAAAAAGTTGAAGAATTAATCAAAGAGGAAGAGGGCAATAAATGAGATTGAAAACAGGCTTAACACAACGACACAAAGCTGGAAGACGTGGAGGAACAAATTGGTGATCTACATGACAAAATAATAGAAAGAAATTACGATGAACAAAAAAGAGAAAGAATTATGCAACACGAGAAGAGTCTTGGGGAACACAGTGACTCCATGAGCTATTTCATTCATATTATAGGAGTCACAGAAGAAGAGAGAGAAAAAGAAGTTAGAAAATTTATTTTAAGAAATAGCAGAGGGGCGCCTGGGCGGCTCAGTCAGTTGAGCGTCCGGCTTCAGCTCAGGTCATGATCTCACGGTTTGTGGGTTCGAGCCCCACGTCAGGCTCTGTGCTGACAGCTAGCTCAGAGCCTGGAGCCTGCTTCAGATTCTGTACCTCTCTCTCTCTCTGCCCCTCCCCTGCTCGTGCTGTCTCTCTCTGTCTCTCAAAAAATAAATTTAAAAAATTTAAAAAATTAAAAAAAAAGAAATAGCAGAAAACTTCTCTAATCTGGGGAAGGACATAGATATCCAAATCCAGAAGGCATAGAAAACTCCCATTAAAATCAACAAAAGCAGGCCAACACCAAGACATATTGTAATTAAATTTGCAAAATATACTGATAGAGAAAATAATCTTAAAAGTAGCAAAACAAAGGAAGTCCTAAATTACAAAGGAAGACTCAGAAGACTGGCTGCAGGTCTTCCCACGGAACCTTGGCAAGGCAGCAGGGAGAGCGGCATGATGTATTCAACGTGCTGAATGGCAAAAATCTGCAGCCAAGAATACTCTATCCAGCAAGGCTACCATTCAGAATAAAAGGAGAGATTAAGAGTTTCCCAGTCAAACAAAAACTAAGGGAATTCGTGACCACTAAAGCAGCCCTGTAAGAAATGTTAGAAAGCACACTTTGAGTGCAAAGGAGAGAGCTAAGTGTCAAAGAAAAGAAAGAATCAGAGAAAATATCCAGAAACAATGACAAAACAAGTAATAAAATGGCACTAAATATATATCTATCAATAATTACTTTGAATGTAAATGGACTAAACACTCCATTAAAAAAAACATATATGGTGTTGGAATGGATGAAAAAAAGGAGACCATCTATATGCCTCCTATAAGAGACTCATTTTAGGCCTAGAGGCCTGCAGATTGAAAGGGAGAGGGTGGAGAAACATTTATCATCCAAATGAAGTTCAAAAGAAAGCCACAGTAGCAATACTTACATAGAACAAACCAGACTTTAAAACAAAGACTGTAACAAGAAACAAAGAAGGGCACTGTATCATAATAAAGGGAACACGCCCACAAAATGTCATAACAATTTTAAGTATTTATGCACCTGACATCAAATCACTCAAATATATAAAACAACCAATAACAAACAGAAAGAAACTAATTGATAATTTTACAATAAGAGTAGGGGACTTTATTACCTCACTCACATCAAGGGACAAATCATCTAAACAGAAAATCAAAAAGTAAACAATGGCTTAAAATGACACACTGAGTCAGATGTACTTAACAGATATTTTCAGAGCATTCCATCCTAAAATAGCAGAATACACATTCTTTTCAAGAGCACATGGAACATTTTTTAGAATAGATCACATATTAGGTCATAAAACAGGACTCAACAAACATGAAAAGATTGAAGCCATACCATACATCTTTTCTGACCACATGCTATGAAATTAAAAGTCACCCACAGGCAAAATTTGAAAAGACCAAAAATACCTGGAAGTTAAGCAACATGCTACTAAACAATAAATAGGTTAACCAGGAAATAAAAGAGGAAAGAAAAAAATAAATGTGAACAAGTAAAAATGAAAACACAGCAATCCAAAATCTTTGGGATGCAGTAAAAGCAGTCTTCAGAGGGAATTTTATAACAATACAGGCCTACCTCAAGAAGCAATAAAAACCTCAAATAAACAACCTAACCTTACACTTAAAGGAACTAGTAAAAGAACAACAATAAAGCTTAAAGTCAGAAGAAGTAAGGAAATAATAAAGATTAGAGCAGAAATAAATGAGATAGAAATTAAAAAACAATAAAGCATATCAATGAAACCATATAATTCACCATGAGATTTATTCCTGGGTTGCAAGAGTGTTTTTTTTAATTAATAAAGTTGGCAAACTTTTAGCTAGACTTATTAAAAATAAAGGAGAAAGGACATAAATAAATAAAATCACGAGAGGAGAAATAACAACCAACACCACAAAAATACAAAGAATTATGTCCATTCTCACCAGTGTTATTTACCATAGTACTGAAAGTCCTAACCACAGCAATCAGACAACAAGAAGATATAAAAGGTATCCAAATCAGCAAGAAAGAAATAAAACTTTCATGATTAGCAGATGAGAAGATACTACATATAGGAAACCTGAAAAATTCCACAAAAAAACCCTGCTAGAACTGATAAATGATTTCAGTAAGATCATAGGATGCAAAATCAACATACAGAAATCTGTTCACTTCAATACACCAATAATGAAGCAGCAGACATAAATTAAGGAATCAATCCCATTTATAATTTCACAAGAAACAGTGGTACCTAGGAACAAATCTAACCAAAGAGGTAAAAGACCTGTACTCTGAAAATTACAAAACACTGATGAAAGGAACTGAAGATAACAAAAAGAAATGGAAAGACATTCCATGCTTATAGATTGGAAGAACAAATATTGTTTAAATGTCTATACTACTCAAAGAAATCTACAGAGTTAATGCAATCTCTGTCAAAATACCACCAGCATTGTTCACAGAGCTAGAACAAATAATCCTAAAGTTTGTATGGAATCACAGAAGACCTTGAGTAGCCAAAACAACCTTGTAAAAGAGAAGCAAAGCTGAAGGCATTCCAATTTCAGACTTCAAGTTATATTACAAAGCTGTAGGGATACAAACAGTATGGTAGTGGCACAAAAATAGACACATAGATCAATGTAACAGAATAGAAAACCAGAAATGTATCCATAATTGTATGGTCAGTTAATCTTAGACAAAGCAGGAAAGAATATGCAATGGAAAAAAAAACTGTCTCTTCAGGAAATGATGTTGGCAAAACTGGACAGCAACATGAGGAAGAATAAAACTAGACCACTTTCTTACACCATACACAAAATAAATTCAAAATGGATTTAGTCCTAAATATGAGACCTGAAACCACAAAAATCATTGAAGAGAGCACAAGCAGTAATTTCTCTGATGCCAGCCCAACAACATTTTTCTAGATATGTCTCCTGAGGCAAGGGAAACAAAAGTAAAAGTAAACTATTGGGACTTTATCAAAATAAAAAAGCTCCTGTACATTGAAGGACGTATCTGATAAAGGGTTAGTATCCAAATATATAAAGAACATATAAAACTCAACACCCCAAAAAAGGAATAATCCAATTTAAAAAGGGACAGAAGACATGAATATACATTTTTCCAAAGAAGATATCCAAATGGTCAGCAGACACATGAAAATATGCTCAACTGATTATCAGGGAAATATAAATCAAAACCTCAATGAGATATCACCTCACTCTCGTCAGAATGGCTAAAATCAACAACACAATATAAAAAGTGTTGGCAAGGATGCAGGTGGGTTTTTAAAAGCAGACTATATTTTTTTAGAGCAGTTTTAGGTTCACAGCAAACTTGACAGGAAGATACATATACAGTTTGCATATACTCCCTATCCCCACATAAGCACAGTCTCCCCCATCATCAATACCCCCCACCAGAGTGGGACATTTGTTACAATGAGTGAACCCACATTGGTACAACATCACTCAAAGTCCACAGATGACATTAAAATTCACTCATGGTGTACTTTCTATAGGTTTAGACAAATGCATGATGACATGTATCCACCATTATGGTATTATAAAGAGAATTTAGATTGCCTACACATTCACTGTGCTCTGCCTGACTCATGGTGGAGGGCACTTATGGGGAAGAGCACTGGGTGTTATATGGAAAACAATTTGACAATAAAATATTGTGGGGAAAAAAACCCCCACTGCATTTCTATACGGAGCACTGAATGATTAGGAGTCCAAACTTAAAAACAACAGCATCAGGTCCCAGCACTGTGGGTGCGATGACACCGTAGCGGGGCAGCTCCACTCGGGAAAGTCTCTCCTACTCTGCAGCCAAGCAGCCCTCTCCCTGGTGAAATCATCCCAAGATGCCCAAGGGATAGTCAGTCTAGCAGGTGCAATAAAGGATGAGCCCAAGCAGAGACAGACAAGGTTGTCAGCCAAACTTGTTCCTACAGAACTGGAAATTAAGCCACAAATGGCCACCAAAACCCGAGAAATCTTCAGGATAAATAAATAAATAAATGCAAACAAAAGGTAATGTGAACAAAAAAGCAAACTGGCCAACGAAAAAACTGAAGAAGGCTTATCTATAAAAAACTGGAAAATGAGTAACAAGGAGAGGCCAGTCTCCAATGAAAGAGAGAAGGAAGCCAAATCTGATTAACAGCTTACAACCAAGTCTTATCAGTGGTCCCAAATCTTTCTTCTCAAACAGTACAGAGACATAGCCTAACAGCTATTCTGTAAATACCAGTTTTAGAACATAAGTAACATATTTTTTAAAAAGAAGGAATCTTCATCATTTTTAAAAATATATATAAGTAAATGGAAATGTCTATTTTTTTTTTAAGAGGTGAAATCAAGCACTGGATATTTATTTTTCTGATCAAAAAATAGTGGGATATTGAAAGAGAGGAGGTTTTGACTGCTTGGATATTAACATTCCATAGGCTGGTAAGAGGGGAGTTTTTATATTCTATGACACAAGATGAAGGAAATGGCAATTTGGAGTCACAACCATGGATTTAATATGTCTTCAAGTGCGAAATTCCTTAACTTCTATTCCCAAGTTGTTTGTAAATTTGTGGCCTGATTTTTGCTACCTCTGACAGAATTCTGTGATGTCTATACATCTTGGGTCATGATAATCCAGTTTTCCCTAATTTTGTTAATGTGCTGTGAAAGATTGGCATTTAGAGCATATCATGTGTATGGTGTTAAGTTATAAATTAGTAGAACCTAAGACCTAACAGATTATCATTGTCAGGAAGGGTTTGGTACTTGTTGTCTTCTTCATAAAGACAATTTGTCTTCAAATTTAGGCCATGAAAATACTGGAATAACTGTTCAGAAAGAAGGGCAATGACAAGGGTTTTTAGATTTTCAATTTTCAGTAATTTTATTATAATTGTTCATAATACCTAGTACTCATGTTGAAAAACTAATAAAAATCTCTATTATGAAAGAAAAATACTGTTTAAATTGCAATGTAATCTTAAGATTTTAATTCCTTCCAAAGTGACCTACAGATTCAGTCAAATCCCAATCAAAATCCCAGCAGGTTTTTAAATAGAAATTTCTAAGCTGATTCTAAAATTCATATGGAAATGCAAAGGACCTAGAATAGCTAAAGCAATTTTGAAAAAGGGCAAGTTAGGAACTTAGAGTATCTGATTTCAAGACTACAAAACAATGTGGTATTGGCATAAGGATAGCAATATAGATCAATGAAACAGAATAGAGTCCACAAATAGACTCACACAATGTATTCAATTTGTTTTCAACAAAAGTACTTTGTCAAAGTGATTCAATAAGGTAAGGGTAAGCTTTTCAACAAATGGTACCCCCCCCAAAATAGAATAAAAAGAAAGAAAAAGAAACATTGACTCTTACTTCATGCTATATACAAAAATTAACTCAAAATGGGTAATAGACCTAAAGGTAACAGCTAAAATTATAAAATGTCTGTAAGAGAATCTAGAAGAAAACTTTGTCACATTGAATTAGGGAAAGATTTCTTTGATAGCATACAAAAAGCCCAAGCCATAAAATTTTTAAGTATATTTTTATTACTATTTTATTCAGTTTTTAATTTTAATTCCAGTATAGTTAGTGTTATACTAGTTTCAGATGCACAATATAGTGATTGAACAGTTCCGTACATTACCCAGCTCTCATTATGACAGGTACACTCCTTAATCCCCATCATCTATTTCCCCATACCCTCCCTCCCTTCTGGTAACCATCAGTTTGTTCTGTATAGTTAAAGTCTATTTCTTGGTTTCTTTCTTTTTTCCTTTGCTCCTTCATTTTATTTTTTAATTCCAATATGAGTGAAATCATGTGGTATTTATCTTTCTCTGACTGACTTATTTTACTTATCGTTATACTTTCTTTTTTAAATGTTCATTTATTTTTGAGAGACAGAGAGACAAGAGTGAGCGAGGGAGGCACAGAGAGAGAGGGAGACACAGAATCTGAAGCAGGCTCCAGGCTCTGACCTGTCAGCACAGAGCCTGAAGCGGGGCTCAAAGTCATGAGATCACGACCTGAACTGAAGTCACTTAACCAAGTGAGCCACCCAGGGCCCCATTATACTTTCTACCTCCATCCATGTTATTGCAAATGACACGATTTTATTTCTTTTTTATGACCGAGGAGTATTCCATATATACATGTGACACCTATTCTTTATTCATCTATTGATGAACACTTGGGCTACTTCCATAATTTGGCTATTGTATATAATGCTGCAATAAACATAGGGCTGCATGTACCCCTTTGAATTTTGTATTTTGGGGGTAAACAGTGTGATTACTGGATTGCAGGCTAGTTCTATTTTCAACTTCTTGAGGAACCTCCATACTGTTTTCCATATGGCTGCACCTGTTTGCATTCCCACCAACAGTGCAAGGGGGTTTCCCTTTCTCCACAACCTCACCAACACCTGTTGTTTCTTATGTTGTTGATGTTAGCCATCCTGACAGGTGTAAGGTGGTATCTCATTGTGATTTTGATTTGCCTTACCCAGATGATCAGTGATATTGAGCATCTTTTCATGTGTCTGTTAGCCATCTGCATGTCTTCTTTGGAGAAATATCTATTCATTTTTAATTTGGTTATTTGTTTTTTGGACGTTAAGTTTTATAAGTTGTTTACATATTTTGGATACTAATTTTTATTGGGAATGTCACTTGCAAAAATCATCTCCCATTCAGTAGGCTGCCTTTTAGCTTTGTTGATTGTTTCCTTTACTGTGCAGGAGTTTTGTGTTTTGATGTAGTCCCAATCATTTATTTTTGCTTTTATTTCCCTTGCTTCAGAAGACATATCTTTAAAAATGTTGTTACTGTCTATACTCTCTTCTAGGATTTTTATGGTTTCAAGTCTCACATTTAGTTCCTTAATCTATTTTGAGTTTATTTTTATGGGTGACATAAGATAGTGGTCCAGTTTCATTCTTTTGCATGTTGCTGTCCAGTTTTCCAAACACGATTTGTTAAAAAGACTATCTTTCCCATTGGATATTCTTTCCTACTTTGTGGAAGATTAATTGATCATATAACTTGGGGGTTATTTCTAGGTTTTCTGTTCTGTTTTATTGACCTATGTGTCTGTTTTTGTGCCAGTACCATACCGTTTCGATTACAACAGCCTTGTAATATAACTTGAAGTCCGGAATTGTGATGCCTCCAGCTATGCTTTTCTTTCTCAAAGTCGCTTTGGCTATTCAGGGTCTTTTGTGGTTCTATGCAAATTTTAGGATTGTTTCTTCTAGTTCTGTGAAGAATGCTGTTGGTATTTTGACAAGAATTACATTCAACCCATTGATTTACAAAGCGTAAACTTTTTTAAAAATTTAAGTGGACTGTGTCAAAATTGAAAGCTTCTGTTCTTCAAAAGACAATGTTAGAAAAATGAGCAGACAAGCCACAGACTGAGGAGAAGTATAATTGATTCTCCTATGCAGTAGTTATGTTCTTACAGTTGCCATGAACACTTAATCAGCAAAATGCTGAACTAGGGGAGATACAAGGTTAAGTTCCAGTGAGCCTGTGCTCACATTATTATTAACCAATCAAAAACATCACCTTGTTTTATGTGTATTTCTGTTTAAGACACCTTATGTGATGTATGTTAACTTAACATTGAACATTAACATGGCTGACAGTACTGGAGCTCATGCTCCACCAAAGCAAGTCTGACACATGTACTTTCTCCATAAGGCATGAGAGCACTTCAGTACTGTGCTTGGGGTTATTCTAAACAGGGAGTCAGGATTCAGAGGAGGGGCAAGATGGCAGAGAAGTAAGGAGCCCCATTACCTCTGCCCGCAGTTATCAAACTGAGAAGAATTAAAAGCCACAGCTTTTTGATCTCCAAGAACAGAGGTGTGCGCACAGACCCCTTATTGAAAGCAGCCTCATGGATGCCTGAGTGAGTGCAAACTGGGACCAGAGACTTTGGGGGAGGGAACACCAGCCCAAAGGGGAGCCAGCAGACAAAGCACCGAGAGGCTTGGCGCTGGGCCCGCAGAGAGCTGTGGGTCCACAGGCACACAGATCCATGGAGAGCTGTGCATGCGCCAGATGCCTTTGTATCCAGAGGTGCACAGATCTGCAGAGAGCCACGCAGGACTGCAGTGCAGGGCGGTGGAGAGACCAGGGGAAGAGAAATAGAGACTGAATCACTCATAGCATAATCTCTGGAGAGGGGAGACCTTGCCCAGGACTGAGAACCGCTGGGTGCAGAGAAAGAAATCCATCCCCCTTAGCAGGCTTGTTCTCCCTTGGGACCGGCAGCTCACCAATTTCAGGTGGAGCCAGAAGGAAAAAAACTGGCTTCACAATCCCCCTACTCAATCCTGCCCAAAAGCCACCTGCCTGCCAGAGATTTTAACTGTGGTGGCAACATCAAGTGCTTGCGCAAGGACTTAGAAACCTGGCGGAATATAAAAAACAGAAACAATTAGACCCACCCAAGGCACATGGAGGTGGGACTCAAGAGTGTCTGGCAACTCACGGTCTGAGGGGGGCTTGGGGCGCCGCCATTCTTCTCCCCACATCCACTAAGGCAGAGCCTCAAAGAGCAGCCCCTGAGTCCCGACCTACCTACACCAAGCCACGCCCATCCACGCTGGAGAGCTGCTTTGCTTTTGCTTATTATTTTTAATTGTTTTTTTTATTTTTTCTTAATACTTTTACTTTTTAATTTTCCCCCTGCTTTCTCTTTTCTATTTTCCTATTTCCTTCTTTTCCCCCCTTCCCCCCTGGAATCTGGGAAAGACCAATATTTAGGCACTGCTGTGCTTAGATAAACTCTTACCATCCAGGTAGTTTTTCCTTTATCTAATCCTTAGCTCCCCCTCCACAGGATTTATGCTCTCAGACTGTCCTTTATCTCTGGCTGTCACTGTCCCCCCAACTCCCCACCTGCTTTTCTTTCCCCTCTCTTTTCTTTCCTGTTCCTTTTTTTCTTTCCCCTTTTGGTTTGCTTCTTTACTTGTTCTGTCAGTGCATTTATGTACTTGTGTTCTCTGTGTGTTTTCCTTTTCAGGGCTACCTCAAGAGACAACCCAAAGCACACATAGTGGAAAGTCCCAAATATCGCTGAATAGGGAACAAAAATAATCAAAGGCACAACAAGAGAAACTGAGAGACACCATTAAAAAAACATTTCCTGAAACGACAGGCCCTAGACAGTCAATAGGCCTCCTTTAACAGAGCAGTACTAACAGGTGCACCATATACAATGAGCTTTTAAAACTGACCAGAGACAGAAAACTAGCCAAAATGACAAAATGGAAGCACTCTCCACTAAAGAAACTCTAGGAAGAAGTCACAGCCACAGAACTGCTCAAAACAGACCTAAACAAGATAACTGAATAAGAATTTTAAAAAACTGTCATAAAATTAATCTCTGGTCTTGAAAAAAGCATCAGAGAAGCTACTGATACAATGACTAGGGACTTTCAAAATAGCTGTGACAAGTTTAAAAAGGCTATAAATGAGGTGAATAACAAATTGGAGGTGGCCACCTCATGGATTGAAGAGGCAGAGAGAAGAATAGGTGAAATAGAAGACACAGTTATAGCAAAAGAGGAAGCTGGAAAAAAAAAAAAGAGAAATTGATCCAGGAGCAGAAGAGGAGAATTCCAGACCTGAGTGATACAATCAAACGGAACAACTACCCTATCATAAGAATTCCTGAAGAGGAAGAAAGAGAGAGAGAGGTCCTGAAGGGGTACTAGATGAAATTATAACTGAGAATTCCCCAAATCTGGGGAAATAAATAGACATTCAAATTCAAGAGGCACAAAAAAATCCCCTTAAGACGTAATTTGAATCAACATCATAGTGAAACTGGCAAAATATAAAGATAAAGAGAGAATTCTGAAAGCAGCTAGGGATAAAAGGGCTCTAACATACAAAGGGAAACCTATCAGAGTGGTTATAGACCTATCTACTAAACTTGGCAGGTCAGAAAGGAATGGCAGGAAATCTTCAATGTGATGAGCAAGAATAATATGCAACCAAGAATTGATTATCCAGCAAGCCTGTCATTCAAAATAGGAGAGATAAAAGGTTTTACCAAATTAAAAAAAAAAAAAAAATTGAGAGAATTCATCACCACCAAACCAGCCTTACAAGAAATCCAAAGAGGGACTCTATGAAGGTAAGAAGGAATATAAGACACCAGAGACATCAATACAAACATGAACCCTACGGAGAACACAATGAATCTAAACCCATATTTTTTATTAATAACACTGAATGTATATGGACTGAATGCTCCAGTCAAATGACACAGGGTAGCAGAATGGATAAAAAACCAAAATCCATCTATTTGCTGTCTACAAGAGACTCACCTTAGAGCTGAAGACAACTTTAGATTGAAAGTAAGGGGATGAAGAAATATCTACCATGTGACTAGAGGCCAAAAGAAAGCCGGAATAGCCATACTTATATCAGACAAACTGGACTTTAAAATAAAGGCAGTAACAAAAGATGAAGAAGGACATTATATAATAATTACAGTGTCTCTCCATCAGGAAGAGCTGACAATTATAAACATTCATGCGCCAAATTCGGGAGCATTCAAATACATAAAACAACTAATCACAAACAGAAGCAATCTTATGGATAAGAATGTGCTAATTGCAGGGGACTTTAATACTCCACTTACAACAATGGATAGGTCAACCAGACAAAAAAATCACTAAAAAAATAATGGACCAGAATGGCACACTGGAACAGATGGAATTAATAGATATATTTAGAACTCTACATCCTGAAGCTAGGGAATTCACTTTTTTCTTGAGGGCACATGGAACATTCTCCAAGACTGATCACATACGGGGTCATAAAACAGCCCTCAATAAACACAAAATAATTGAGATCAGACCATGCACACTTTCAGATCACAATGCTATGAAACTTGAAATCAACCACAGGAAGAAGTCTGGAAAACCTCCAAAAATGTGGAGGTTAAAAACTATCCTGGTGAAGAATGATTGGGTGAACCAGGCAATTAGAGAGGAAATTTTATAATATATGGAAACAAATGAAAATGAAAATACAACAATCCAAACTCTCTGGGACACAGCAACGGCAGTCCTAAGAGGACAGTTTATTGCAATCCAGGCCTATTTCAACAAACTAGAAAAAACAAACTCAAAACCTAACAGAGCACCTAAGGAAACTAGAAAGGGAGCAGCAAGAGCACCCCAAACCCAGTAAAAGAGAAATAATAAAGATCAAGGCAGAATTAAACAAGATAGAATCCACAAAAACAATTGAACAGAACAATGAAACCAAGAGTTGGTTTTTTTGAAAACATAAACAAAATTGATAAACCTCTAGCTAGGCTCCTCAGAAAGAAAAGAGAGAAGACTCAAATAGACAAAATCATGAAGGAAAATGGATCTATTACAACAGATCCCTCAGAAATTCAAGCAATCATCAGAGATTACTATGAAAAATCATATGCCAACAAACTGGACAATTAGAAGAAATGGAAAATTCCTAAATGCACATGCACTACCAAAATTCAAACGGAAAGAGATAGAAAATCTGAACAGACCCATAACCAGTGAAGAAATCGAATCAGTTATCAAAAATTTCCCAACAATAAAAGCCCAGGGCCAGATGAATTCCAGAGGGGAATTCTACCAGACGTTTAAAGCAGAGTTAACACTTATCCTTCTCAAGTTATTCCAAAAAATAGAAATGGAAGGAAGATTTCCAGACTCATTCTACAAAGCACATATCACTTTGATTCCTAAGTCAGACAAAGACCCAACAAAAAAAGAGAACTACAGGCCAATCTCCTTAATGAATACAGATGCAAAAATACTCAACAAGATACTAGCAAATTGAATTCAACAGCATTTAAAAAGAATTCTCCATTAGGATCAAGTAGGATTCATACCTGGGTTACAGGGCTGGTTCAATGTTTGCAAATCCATCAATGTGATACATCACAGTAATGAAATAAAAGAAAAACCCCTATGATCCTGTCGACAGATGCAGAAAAAGCATTTGACAAAGTACAACATTCCTTCTTAATAAAAACCCTCGAGAAAGTCAGGATAGAAGGAACTTACTTAAACATCATAAAAGCCATTTATGAAAAGCCCACAGCTAATGTTATCCACAATGGGGGAAAAACTGAGAGCTTTCCCCCTGAAATCAGGGACACGGCAGGGATGTCCACTCTCACCACTGGTGTTTAACATAGTGCTGGAAGCCCTAGCATCAGCAATCAGACAACAAAAGGAAATAAAAGGCATCAGAATTGGCAAAAAAGAAGTCAAACTTTCACTTTTTGCAGATGACATGATACTCTACATGGAAAACCTGATCGACTTCACCAGAAGCCTTCTAGAACTGATCAATGAATTCAGTAAAGTTTCAGAGTACAAAATCAATGTACAGAAATCAGTTTCGTTCTTATACACCAGAAAGAGAAATCAAGAAACGGATCCCATTCACAATTGCACAAAAAATCATAAAATACCTAGGAATAAACCTAACCAAATATGTAAAAGACCTGTATGCTGAAAATTATAGAAGACTTATGAAGGAAATTGAAGAAGACACAAAGAAATGGTAAAACATTCTGTGCTCATGGATCAGAAGAATAAACATTGTTAAAATGTCATTATTACCCAAAGCAATCTACACATTCAGTGCAATCCCCATCAAAGTTGCACCAGCATTCTTCACAAAGCTGGAACAACCTGCTTTAAAATTCGTATGGAACCACAAAAAACCCCGTTTAGCCAAAGTTATATTGAAGAAGAAAACCAAACCGGAGGCATCAGAATCCCAGATTTAAGACTCTACTGCAAAGCTGTCATCATCAAGAGACTATGGTGTTGTCACAAAAACAGACTCATGGACCAATGGAATAGAATAGAGAGCCCAGAACTGGACCCACAAGTGTATGGCCAATTAATCTTTGACAAAACAAGGAAGAGTATCCAATGGAAAAAAGACAGCCTCTTCAACAGGTGGTGTTGGGAGAGCTGGACAGCAACATGTAGAAGAATAAAATTAGACTGCTTTCTTACACCATTCACAAAAATACACTCAAAATGGATAAAGGAACTGAATGTGAGACAGGAAACCATCAAAACCCTTGAGGAAAAAGCAGGAAATAGCCTCCTTGACCTCAATCGCAGCAATTTTCTACTTGACACATCCCCAAAAGCAAGGGAATCAAGAGCAAAAATGAACTATTGGGACCTCATCAAGATAAAAAGCTTCTGCACTGCAAAGGAAACAATAAAAAAAAAACTAATAGGCAACCGACAGAATGGGAAAAGATAGTGGCAAATGGCATATCAGATAAAGGGCTAGTATCCAAACTCTACAAGGAACTCACCAAACTCCATACCCATAAAACGAATAATCCAGTGAAGAAATGGGCAGAAGACGTGAACAGACACTTCTCCAAAGAGGACATCCAGATGACCAACAGACACACAAAACGATGCTCAGCGTTACTCATCATCAAGGAAATACAAATCAAAACCTCACTGAGATACCACCTCACACTGGTCAGAGTAACTAAAATGAATAAATCAAGAGACTATAGATGCTGGCGAGGGTGTGGAGAAATGGGCACCCTCCTACACTATTGGTGGGAATGTAAACTAGTGCAGTCGCTCTGGAAAACAGTATGGAGGTTCCTCAAAAAACTATCAGTGGAACTCCCCTATGACCCAGCAATACCACTGCTGGGATCTACCCAAGGGATACAGAAATGCTGATGCATAGGAGCACATGTACCCCAATGTTCATAGCAGCAATGTCAACAATAGCCTAATCATGGAAAGAGCCTAAATGTCCATCACCTGATGAGTGGATCAAGAAGATGTGGTATATATATACAATGGAGTACTACATGGCAATGAGAAAGAATGAAATCTGGCCATTTGTAGCAACGTGGGTAAACCTCAAGGGTGTCATGCTAAGCGAAATAAGCCAGGCGGAGAAGGACAGATACCATATGTTTGCACTCATAGGTCTAACAGGAGAAACCTAACAGAGGACCATAGGGAGGGTAAGGGGGAAAGAGAGTTGGGGAGAGAGAGGGACACAAATCATGAGAGACTATTGAATACTGAAAATGAACTGAGGGCTGAGGGGCAGGGGGACAGGGGAAGGTGGTGATGGTCATTGAGGGGGGCACTTGTGGGGAAGAGCACTAGGTGTTATATGGAAACCAATCTGACAACAAACTATTATAAAAATAAAATAAAATAAATAGGGAGTCACCAACAAAATGGACAAAAATGTGAAAAACATGATACTGAATGGACTATGGAAAAGACATTTGCTTCACAGCGTGAGAACTAAAACAGATGGCAGAGTGTCACCCTGTTCACCCTCATCTGGCAGCATGCATATCAGACAACTCGAAGTTTTTGCCACTCTCTGCATGTCTGGGAATAACGGCAAATGTGCCAAAAGTATTGATTTTCGAATTACAAATACATCATAGAGAGCAGGCAAACTGGCAAACACAGATTCTGTAAATAATGAAGATGGACTGCAGTGCTAGGGAAGCGGATAGAAGCCTGCTGTAAGCGCAAGGATTGCTCTTGTGCGAACGCTGCACGTTGCCTCCAAGGGATTTTAAACAAGAGAGTGACATGATCTCTGCTTTTTCTAAACGTAACATGTTATTTGAAGGCAGTTAGACTGGAGACAGGTGGGGATGGCCATATCCGGGTGTGAGGGAGGGTGAATGGACTCAGCCAGAGCAGAGGTTTGAGAGCTGCCCTGACAGCCATCCGAGTCCAGGTGCCAGTGCTGGCCTGGGCCTGAGTGGTGAGGGCGGGATTGGGGACGACCCCCAGGTTCCTGGTTTGGACTGACGAGCAGTGCAGGGTCGTGGGTGAGAGCTCCGGTTTCCAAGTCAGAAATGCCTGAGCAGTCGTGGGTATTCTCCTTACCTCTCTAAGCGTCAGTGTTTTCTTCTCCAGTGTACGGAGTCTACATAATGGGAAACTAACACCTCAGAGTGATTTTGAGATTTAAAGGCTGGGGCTTTTCACTTAAATGAGGGAAATAGGGAATGCAGCAGCTTGTGGGGTTGGGAGAGAAAGAGAGGAGTCCCGCTGGACACCTAAGTTGGACGTGCCTGTGACCACCCAGTCGCTAATTGATTTATTCCCAGGAGGCCAGGAGCAGGGGAGCTGGGGGAGAGACATAATGACTTGGAAGTTATGAGCAGGCCGGTGGCTGCAACAGCCACAAAAAGTGGGTAATTCCCCAAAGATGAAGCCTGAGGAGTTCCAGCACAGAAGAGGCTGGAAAGGAGATCAAGAGAGAGCAGGAGGAGGAGGAGGGGAACCAGGAGGGCCTGGGATGATGGAAGGGGGGAGGAGCATTCCCAGCAGGAAGTGAGCACAGTTAGTGTTCTGAAGACATAAACAGAAAGTCATAGAACTTTTGACACAGAAGGGACCCAAGAGCTCTTTTAATCTAATCCCCTTATCTCTCCTGATGAAGAAATCGAGATTCAAAGATGTGAAGTGAATTGCTTGAGGTCACACTGTGATTTTATAGCAGGATGCCAGATGCCTAAGGAGTAATAAAACACTTTTTGTAACAAATATTCTAAAATTCAAAACTGTTTCTGTTCAGTCACACTGGACGTTTTCCCAGTGTGATTTAGTGAGACTTTGTTGATGTATCAAAACAATTGTTGGAGTGCCCGGGTGGCTCAGTCGGTTAAGCATTCAGCTTCGCCTCAGGTCATGATCTCACAGTTAGTGGGTTTGAGCCCCGTGTTGGGCTCTGTGCTGGTGGCTAGCTCAGAGCCTGGAGCCTGTTTCAGATTCTGTGTCTCTCTCTCTCTCTGACCCTCCCCTGTTCGCACTGTCTCTCTCTGTCTCTCAAAAAAAAAAATTAAAATTAAAAAAACAACTGTTAACCTTCCCATTTACTACGATACTATATAGTCAATCTGTGCAATAAATCTTAAATCTATTTACATTGCTCATTTAACAAATTCTTCTATAAATAATAAGCTTAGAAATAATAGGAGTCATAACTCATCATGTAAGAGTTACCTTAAGATGGTGACCGAACAGTCATTTTGCTGTAGGTTGGAGAAAAGCATGTGCACCGATGGTCCCCCACCCCCACCTGCAGACCTGGAATATCCCGCGCCAGTTTGAAAACAGCCAATCACGAAGCCCCAGCTTCCCATCACCCTGACAGAAGAGGCAACTTATCCCATCCCGCCATGTCCCTAAAGTGCCCTTATTTGGTGGTCTGCCCTCCCAGGACTGGACCAAAAGTCTTTCACCCATAAAATACCTTGCCCCTCCCATACCAGATGCGACTTTCCTGACTCCCCACTCCCGGAGTCACAGAACCTCGTCCGGGAATTGCTGATCCCAATAAAGGCCTTCTTGGCTCCATAACTTGGTCTCTTTCTTTCCTCTCATCTCTGCCTCCATCTATTAAATCTTACACATCACACTTAAAATTTTAATATATGTAAAGTATACTTCAATAAAACTTAGTTTTTAAAAACAAAGTAAATAAAAATTTTAGTTATTTAAAGTAAAAAAGTAATTATTTGGTAAGTTATGTTGTATACAAAGTTCCAAGGAATAGAAATATTTGAATGTTTGAGACGTGATCCTTCTTATAGCCTTGAGGAAAGATTTACTCCTTATTTCATCTTGGTTTCCATCACTATCCACTGAAAACAATACCATCTTTCAAGACTTTTCATGGTTAATTAATGTGTAAAATTTTTTAACACAAATAATAAATAATTGATAAAATCATCTGGAAAGTATTACTTAACTATATTTATAAACATAAAATTACATTTTTACAGCCAACTTAGAATTACAAATTATATATAAATATATACAAATATATGCATATATACACCAAAAGAAAAAGAAAGCCAAAGTTAATAAAGAACAAGGTGAAAAAATATCTCCTTCACTTAAGACTAAGTATTTGGGTTGATCAACCTAACTGAAAATTCAGAAATCCAGGAGTATACAATGATAGAACATTGCTATAAATTAGGGTTTTTCAATCCCAGCACTGTTGAGATTTGGAACAGCTGGATAATTCTTTGTTGTTGGGGCTGGGAGTGGGAGCTTCTGTGCATTGTAAGATGTTTAGAATGATCCCTGGCCTCTACCTACTAGATACCAATAGCACCCCATATTCCCAATTTGTGACAACCAAAACTGTCTCCAGCCATTGCCAAATTCCCCTGGGAGACATTTGAGAACCTTTTGAGTACCACTCCTATGGTAGAGTTTCTGTGCACAAATTGGCCCCCTTTACAAACACTGAGGACACAGGTCCACAGGTGGCAGTAGGTCTGTGTGTGCGTTCCAAATTGGCGTTACCCACTAGTTGGACAGATACAGCAGGCTCCAGCTGCATGGACACCCTCATTCCCAACCCCAGGCAGTAGAGGCATAATAGGGGCTGCCTGTATGCACACTGGAGGAGCTGGGGTTACAGGCAAGTCTTACCTGCTCACAGCACTGCCCAGGTCTTCCCAGGACTCATAACTCACCTCCCTAATCTCTGCAGCTAGGGCATCCTTCTGGCTTTTCCTCAGTTCTCCAAAATAATTATCTAAAAACTTTCCTTTATCATTAATTATGTCATAAACATGTTGACAATTTGTCCAAACAAACAAAAATCAAAAAGACCTTTGAGTTTTCTATTTTCATACATTAGACTTTGAAAACCAGACTAGCAGAAAAAAATGTGCAGAAACTTAAAGAATGTGCTATTTTAAAGCTGAAGGGGCCTTGGAGATGAGCTCCCAACAGTCACAGCAACCACATTTCAAGGTCTCAGCGGCCACAGGGGGCTAATGGCTGCCATGCTGGACAGTGCAGACACAGAACATTTCTGTTATCATGGAAGTTCTATTGCAGCACTGTGTCAGAGAATACTTAGGCCACAGGACTTATTTTATAGATGAGTAACTAAGTCCTAGAAGTTTTATAAAATAATCCAGCTAAGCAAAATAGCAAGCTTGCAGCAGAACCAAGATTGAAAATTCAACCAATTAATTCCACTCCTGTGCTCCTTTTCCCACACACTGCCTCATGGTAAGTCCAGGCTTAGAATGGCAAAGGGAGGGAGTTCTGGCCCTTTGTAGATTAAAAATGGGTGTCAGACAAATGGATAAGGAAGATGTGAGCTATACACACATACACATACACAGCCTTTAAAAAGGCTGAGATAGTGATATTTGAGACAATATGGATGGACCTAGAGGGTATTATGCTAAGTGAAATCCAATCCAATCATACTGATGAGCACTGAGCAATGTATAGAATTGATGAATCACTATATTGTACACCTAAAACTAACACTGTATGTTAATTACACTGGAATTTTTAAAAAGAAAAAAGAAATACTGAGAAAGACAAATTCCATGATTTCGCTCGTAAGTAGACTCTTTAAAAAACCAAAAAAACAAATTAAAAAAAAACAAACGAAAACCAAAATTAGATCTATAGACAGAGAACAGATGGCTGCCAGAGGGGAGAGCATAGGGGGTTGGGCAAAATGGGTGAAGGAGAGTGGGAGATACAGGCTTCCAGTTATGAAATGAAGAAGTCATAGGAATAAAAGTTACAACATAGAGAATATAGTCAATGGTATTGCAATAGCAACCTATGTAGACAGATGGTAGCTACCTTAGTGGTGAATATAACATAATGGATAAAGCTGTTAAATCACTATGTTGCACACATGAAACTAGTGTAACATTGTGCATCAACTATACTCAAAATTTTACAAAATGGATGTCAGAGGGGGGAAAACAATTCTAGATAATTAAGAGGATGGAACAATGGTAAATAAAATTGAATTGAATTCAATAATGAAATGTTACATGCCTGCCATGTACTCGAAATTTGGCTCCAGATACAATCCCTGTCTTAGCTGGGGCTATCGAGTAAAATCCGTTCCCTTTCCAGACATCCCATGTAGTAAGGACAAAGGTGAAGGTAAACATGGGATTGTTTTAAAATCCAGGCTTTATTATTATTCAGGTTGGGTAAGGCTAACAGATCGGGAGAAAACGGATATTTAAAAGGAAGCTTATTACAATCACATGTAATTATGGCATGCCACACCAAAGGGGGCCACACAGAGAAGCCATGAGGTTGCTCAGGAGGCAGAGAGGGAGGAGAAAACTGGTTAAACCCTTTGTGGTGGTTTCTGTGAGAAGAAATGGGTGAAATAGGGTAAGCAGGTTTAGGATTGGCTGGACTGAATAATTTCAACAGGCCCAAGGACACAGGGACTATCTGCTATCTCCCTAGTTGTCTGGCTCCTGGTTCTGAAGTGATTAGGGTAGGCAGATAATTGTGGAGAAGGTGAAAGCCTGATAAAGGAGGTGGGGCGGGGTGGGGCTGATTTGCATTTGAAAGGTATGCTTAAGGGGTAAGTTGTTCATCTCTAAAAATTGGCTAACCTTTGGAAGGGACAATCACTTCAAGGTGAAACAGATATCAAAGCATCAGAATACAGACAATAAAAGACGTGGTTAATACAATTGGCTTTGTGATGCTTTTTTTAAAAGTTCATTTATCGGGGTGGGGGGCAGAGAGCCTGAGAGAGAGAGAGAAAATTCCGAGCAGTGCAGAGCCCAGCCTGGGGCTTGATCTCAGGAAACATGAGATGGTGGCCTGAACCAAAATCAAATCAAACACTTAACCCACTGAGTCACCCAGGCACCACTGTGATGCTTTGACATCATGAGGCATTGGTGGAAGGTCGGAGAAGAGAGGAGAAGACGCTAGGGAGGGAGTAGTCAAGAAGTTGGTTAACATGAGGCAGGTGCCTGCTGGAGAAAACAATGATCTCTGCTAATTTTACAATGACACTGAGAGAAGCTGGAGGGGAATAGGACTATCTTTCGGCAGAGAGCAAGAAATACACTAGTATCGTGGGCTAAGCAGATAGTGGGTCAAGAAACATATGTAATCATTAATATCAAAGGAAGAAAAACAATTAAATGTTCTGTGTCCAAACTGTTAGCACCTTAAGAGATGCAGTCCATGCGCATTGCTGGAATGGAGGGTTTTTTTCTCCCAGTTTTATTGAGAAACAATTTACATACATCATTATATAAGTTTCAGGTATACAGTGTAATGGCTTGATTTATACATATTGTGAGATGATTACCACAGGTTTAGGATAACATCCATTTTCTCACACAGATACAATAAAAAGAAAAAGAAGAGAAAAGGAGAAAGGGGGAAAAATTTCTCCTTGTGATAGGAACTCTTAGGAATAACTTTCTTAACAACTCTCCTACCTCACAGCAGTGCTAGTAGCTACAGTCATCATATTGTACGTTACATCGCTAGTGCTTATTATCTCCTAATTGTAACTTCGTGCTTTTCGATGACCTTCCTCCAATTCCTCTTCCCTCCATCTCCTGCCTCTGGTAACCACAAGACTTAACTCTTTTTCCTACGTTTGGTGGTGGTTTGTTTTAGACTTCACATATAAGTGAGATCATACAGTATTTGTCTTTCTCTCTTTGACATTTTTCACTTAGCAAAATGCCTTCAAGGTCCAGCCATGCTGTCATAAATGGTAGAATTTCCTCATCTTTTATAGTTGAAAAACATTCCATTATATATACATTATTGGTATATCTACAGATATATAGATATACATATACCACAACTCCTTTGTCCAGTCACCTGTTGATGGACACTTAAATTGTTACATGTCTTGGCTATCTTAAATAATGCTCCAGAGAACATGAGAGTGAGGAAATCTTCTCAAGTTAGTGTTTTGTGTCCTTTGGACATATTCCCAGAAGTGGAATTGTTGGATCATATGGTAGATCTATTTTTAATTTTTTGAGTATCCTCCATACTGTTTTCCATAATCCCTGCATCAGTCTACATTCCCACCAACAGGACAGGAACGAGGGTTCCCTTTCCTTCAGTCCATTTGTGATATCTTGTCATTTGGATGGTGGCCATTTCCCTCAACAGTGATGTTGAGGAGTTTTTCATAGAGCTGTTGACCCTTCACATAACTTGCTTAGAGAAATGTCTACTTGGGTCCTTTGCTCAGTTCTTAACTGGGGTATTTGTGTTTTTTGCTATTGAGCTGTTGAGTTCTTTATATGTTTTGGATATTAACCACCTATCAGATATATGGCTTGCGAATAATTTTTCCCATTCCTTAGGTTTTGTTTTCATTTTGTTGATGGTTTCTTTTGTTGTGCAAAAGCTTTTTAGTTTGATGAGCTTCACCTATTTATTTTTTATTTTGTTGCTTTTGCTTTAGGTGTCATATCTGAACAATCATTAATTACTAAGACCCATGTCAAGGAGCTTTATTCTGACATTTTATTCTAGTAGTTTTATGTCTTCAGGTCTTACATTTCAGTCTTTAATCCATTTGGAGTTAATTTTTGTGAGTGGTATAATATATGGGTTCAGTTTCATTCTTTTATATGTGAATATTTAGTAATTCAAGCACTATTTGTTGAAGAGAATTTCTTTTCTCCATTGGGTATTCTTTTCTTCCTTGTCAAATAGTAGGTGACTGTATATGCTTGGGTTTATTTCTGTGCTCTTGATTCTGTTCTATTGGTCTATTTGTCTCTTTTTATGCCAGTTCCAAAGTATTTAGGAGGCTATACCTTTCTAGTATAGCTTGAATTCAGGAAGTATGATGTCTCCTGCTTCATTCTTCTTTCTTGGGATTTCTTTGGTTATTCAGGGTCTTTTGTGGTTCCTTATAAATTTTAGGAGTCATTTTGATTTTTTTGTATTTTTTTTTCTCCTTTGTAAAAATGCCATTGGAATCTTGGCAGAAATCACATTGAATCTATAGACGGCTTTTGGTAGTATTCACATTTAACAATATTAGTTCTGATCCATGAACACAGGATACCTTTCCATTGATTTATGTCTTCTATTTTTTTATCAATGTCTTGCAGTTTTCAGATTAGAGATCTCGCACCTTCTTAGATAGCTTATTCCTAAGTATTTATTGTTTTTGACACTATTGCATATAGAATCAATTTATTTCTTTCTTTTTCAGAAAATTCACTGTTGGTGTAAGGAAATGTTACAGATTTTTGTATGTTAATTTCAATCTGGCAACTTTCCTGAATTCATTGGTTAAACATGATAAGATTTTAGTTGAGTTTTTAGGATTTTCTATCTATAAAATCAGGCCGTCTGTAAATAGAGATGATTTTATTTCTTCCTTTCCAATTCTGATATCACTTATTTATTTTTCTTGCCTGATTGCCCTAGCTCTGACCTCTAGTACTATGTCAAATAGGAGAAGTGAGGGCGGGCACTCTTGTCTTACTCCTAATCTTGGAGGAAAAACCTTCACCTTTTCACCACTGAATGTTAGCTATGAGTTTGTCATCATTATGTTGAGATATGTTCTTTCTATACCTAATTTTTCAGAGTTATTATCATGAATGGTTGTTGCATTTTGTCAAATGCTTTTTCTGTGCCTATTGAGGAAATCACATGAGTTTTTCTTTCATTCTATTAATGTGATGTATGTGGTTGAAGAACCATCCTTGCATCCCATGGATAAATCCCACTTTATCATGGTAAACAATCCTTTTAATGTGCTGCTAAATTCTGTTTTCTAGTATTTTATTGGGAATTTTTGCATCTATATAAATCAGAGATATTGGCCTGTAGTTTTCTGGCATGACGTTGGTATCAGGATAATGCTGGTTTTGTAAAATGGAGTTTGCGATTGTTTCCCTTCTTCAATTTTTGGAAAGAGTTTGAGACAGATCGGTGTAATTATTTCTTAAAGGTTTGGTAAAATTCATCAGTGAAGTCATCCTGGACCTTTCCTCATGAGGAAGTTTTTTTATTACTACCTCAAGCTCCTTATTAGTAACTGGTCTTTACTGATTTTTAATTCTTCCTGATTCAGTCTTGGTAGCTTGTTTGTTTCCATAAATTTACTATTTCTACTAGGTTGTCCAATTTGTTGGCATATAGTTGTTCATAGTAACCTCTTATGATCCTTTGAATTTTTGTGTTATCAGTTCTAATGTATCCTTTTCCATTTATAATGTTGTTGATCTGGGTCTTTTCTCTTTTTTCTTTAGCAAGTCTAGCTGAGGGTTTGTCAATTTTATTTATCTTTTCAAAGAATCAACTCTTAGTTTGGTTTATCTGTTTTACTGTTTTTCTGTTTCTATTTCATTTATTTCTGCTGTGATCTTTATTATTTACTTTCTTCTGACAACTTTAGGCTCAGTTTGTTCTTATTTTCCTAGGCCCATAAGGTGTGTTTATTTGGGATCTTTTTTGCCTCTTAAAGTGGGTGTTTATTACTATGAACTCCCCTGCTGCATCCCATGAGTCATGATATGCTGTTTCCATTTTCATTTCTTTTAAGAGACTTTTTACTTCCCTTTTAACTTCTTCCTTGATCTAATTGTTTTTCAGGAGAGGGTTATTTAATTTCCATGTATTTGTGAATTTCCCAGTTTTCTCCTTGGTGTTGACTTCTAAGTTCACGCCATTGTGGTCAGAGAAGATACCTGGTATGATGTAGTCTTCCTGAATTTGCTAAAATTTGCTTTGTGGCTTAACATATGGTTTATCCTAGAAATTTTCCATGTGCACTCGAGAAAGATGTGTACTCTTCTGTGGTTGGATGGAATGTTCTATACATGTCTATTAGGTCCATTTGGCCAGTAGTGTTGTTCAAATTCACTGTTTCCTTATTGACTATCTACATGATCTATTCCTTGTTGAGAGTGGGGTATTAAAGTCCCAAACTATTGTAGTTCTGTTTATTTCTCCTTTTAGTTCTGTTAGTTGCTTTATAAATTTAGGTGCTCCAATGTTCGATACATAAATATATATAATTGTTATGTCTTCTTGATATACTGACTCCTTTGTCATTATATAATGACCTTCTTTGTGCTTATTTACCATTTTCAGGTTAAAGTCTATTTTGTCTGATATAAGTTGATGTGAGCATAGCTACCTCTGCTTTTTTGTTTTGTTTTGTTTTGGTTACCACTTGCTCGAAATGTCTTTTTCCATCCCTTCACTCTAAATCAATCTGTATCTTTAAGTCTAAAGTGAATCTTTTGTAGGTAACATATTATTGCATCTTGCTTTTTTACACATTCAGCCTTTCTATATCATTTAATTAGAGAATTTGATCTGTTTACATTTAAAGTAACTATTGATAGCTAAAAACTACTATTGCAATTTTGTTAATTATTTTATTTTTTTGTGGATCCATTGTTACTTGTTATTTATTTTGGTCTTTTACGTGTGTTTTGATGCCTCTTGGTATGAGTATGCTTTGACTCCTCTATCTCATTCTTTTGTGCAATTCCTACCAGATTTTCCCTTGTGGTTACCATGAGGATTAAAAAATATCTCAAGTTTATAACACCCTATTTTAACAAATTGATAACAATTTCAATACAGCATATAAAATGTACACTTTTACTTCTGGGGTGGAGGTTTTAGTGTCTGGGGTAAAGTTGGTTTTTGCACAGATGGCTAAATCATCTCCAACAGTGAGATCTTGGGCTGGAATGAAGTCACCTGAAGTGATGTCACCTCCAGCAGCAGGTATCTGGGCCACAATGATGTCAGTTGGTATGTAGAACTTAAATATCTTTCCACTTACTTGAGGTGATGTGGATCTTGCTTTTGTGGCTCTTTTTAATATTAGACAAGGCTGACCCACTTGCATAATTTGAATGCCACCTTGAGCCTAAGAATTTAACTTGTCTTATCCTAAAAAGCTAGCAAAGGTGATATTGGTCCCCATACCCCATACTAGAACCCAACTGGCTTGATTCAAGCCCCAGTTAGCGATGGCTAAATCTTAAAGTTTCCAACAATCCAACTTTTCCCCCACATGGGTGATGAGGGGACTTCTGCTGCAAATAGATTTCAAATCGTTTGGTCTGCTACCAAAATTTCAATGGCATTTTTGCAGTCATAGAATAATCTTAAAATTTGCATGAAACCAGAAAAGGCCCCAAATAGCCAAAGCAATCTTGAGAAAGAAGAACAAAGCTGGAAGCATCACACTTCCTGATTTCAAACTATATAACAAAACTATTAATAAAAAATAATATGGTGTTGGCATGAAAATAAACCCATAGGTCAATAGAATAGACTAGAGAGCCCAGAAATAAATCCACATGTACTTGGTCAATTAATTTACAACAAAGGAAGCAAGAATATACAACGGGGAAAGGACAGTCTCTTCCACAAATGGTGTTAGAGGAGCATCTGTCTGTCTCAGTCAGAAAAATCATGTGGCTTTTTGATCTCAGGGTCATGAGTTCAAACCCCACATTGAGTGTAGATATTACTTAAATAAATAAATATCGAAAAAAATAAATGGTGCTGGAAAAACTAGATAGACACATGCAAAAGAATGAAACTGATGAAACTGGACCAATAATCTACACTCTACACAAAAATTAACTCAAATTAAATAAATACTCAAACATAAGACCTGAGACTATAAAATTCCTAGAAGAAACTATAAGGAATAAGTTCCTTGACATTGGTTTTGATAATGAGTTTTTGGCTTTGACATCAAAATGAAAGGCAATAAAAACAAAAACAGATGGCATTACATCAAACCAAAAAGCTTCTGGACAGAACAAAACAAAGGAAGGAAGGAAAGAAGGAAAGAAAGAAAGAAAAAATTGAAAAGGAAAGGCAATCTACCAAATGGGAGAAAATATTTGCATATTACAACCTGACAAAGAATCAATATCCAAAATACACAAAGACCTCATGCAGCTCAATAACAAAGAAAACGCCAACAATTTAATTAGGAAATAGGCAGAAGTTCTGAACAAATGTTTTTCCAAAGAAGACATACAAATGGCTGAGAGGTACACAAAAAGGTACTCAATATCACTAATTACTAGGTAAATACAAACCACAACCACAATGATATATCACTTCATACCTTTTAGAATGGTTATTATCAAAAGAGACAAGAAATAACAAATGTTGATGAGGATGTGAAGAAAAGGGAACCCTTGTACTCTGTTGATGGAAATGTAAATTTCTACAGCCATGATGGAAACCACTATGAGGTTCCTCAACAAATTAAAAATAAAACTATTATATGACCCAGCAATCCTAATTCTGGTTATTTATTTGAAGTAAACAAAATACATAACTTGAAAAGACATGTGCACCACAATGTACATTGTAACATTATTTACAATAACCAAACGTGGAAACAACCTAAGTGGCTGTCAATGAATGAATAGATCAAGAAGTTCTGGTATATATGAAATAGAATATTATTCACCAATGAAAAAGAAGAAAATCTTTTTGACTTGCCATTTGAGACAACATAAATGGATCTGGAGGGCATTATGCTAC
The DNA here is from genome assembly GCF_006229205.1 of Suricata suricatta. Classification (NCBI taxonomy): domain Eukaryota; kingdom Metazoa; phylum Chordata; class Mammalia; order Carnivora; family Herpestidae; genus Suricata; species Suricata suricatta. The sequence continues at coordinate 24,120,925 of NC_043706.1, read as the reverse complement.
ATAAAATAAGTCAGAAAGAGAAAGACAAATACCATATGATCTCATTTATATATGGAATTGAATATATGTATATATCAGATACAGAAATTAGATTTGGTGAGATAGGAAGCAGGAAAATTGAGTAAAGGTGGTCAAAAAGTACAAACTTCCATTTGTAAAATAAGTAAGTCCTGGGTATATACTGTATAGCATGTTCACTAGTTAATAATACTGTACTGTACACTTGAATGTTGTTAAGGGAGCAAGTCTTCAAAGTTTTTATAGTAAGGAAAAAATGTTACTATGTGTGTGATGGAAAAGTAATGACATTGTGGTGACCATTTCACAATATATACAAATATCAAATCGTGATGTTTTACAACTAAAATAGACATGGTATATGTTGTTATAATGCTGTTAATAGTGTGGGGTGTAAGACTGCCCATTAAAATATTTGTAGCTAAGTTTGGAGCTCTGCCATTAGCCTGCAGGCAGGCCTTCTGATTTGGCCAGTACTGGGCCCTTTGCCTCAGTTGTTGGTTCAGTTGGCGATAAGTAAGTCAGTGAGGTCTTTGGGTTGTGGGGTTTGTATTAGTCAAATCGGATGGAATGTGGGCTTCAGCATGGGTTTCAGACTCCACATTGCAAACCAATAAAAGCACCCAGACCAACAGCACTAAGACTAAGAGCCAATAGCATGGAGTGCAGTTGCACATAATAGTTGTTCTGTTTTTGTTTTGTGGAATGATGGAATGTTTAGGCTCAAATGGACCCAAATCAGATGAACAGCTAGCTGGACCATGGAACACACTATGGCTAATGAGTCCCAGAAATGTATGGGGCTCTAGCCTTTATGGGATGGAAAAAAGATTGAAAATTCATAAAGATGGAACACTTAATTATAAGGTCTCATATAATGAGTCCTTATATACATTGGAAAGAATGTACACATTTAAATATAAGAAAAAATGAGGGAGAAAGTTGTGTTTTTTCAATTTGGTGTAATAAGGTGTGAGTTGGCTAGGAGACTTTGGATTAAGAGAAATTAAGGCTTGGAGCAAGATAAATACCCATCTATGGGACTGGAACTTGAAAAGGACTAGTTTGAGGGGATTATTATGTCTCTAATTAATGTGGTTGGGACTCTAGAAACATGAAATTTTTGCTGAATGCCTTTTATGAGAGCCTAACACTGTATATTTTAAGAAGTGAAATGTGTGGTGATTATTAGTAATGTCTGTAACAGCTAAGGGGATAGAGAGTATCTTGGTAAGACCTTGTACTGTGGCATTCATCTATGAAGAGACATTTTGAGTATCTGTGAGGCAAGAAATTTCCTGAAGGGACAGCTCTTAGGCAATACCCAACAATTTACAACAAATATGAAGATGGGGCCATTTGTTGGCCAGAGCATCCAGCACTAAGATGCCTGCCTGAAGTGGTTCCATCCATCATCAAAGACGTCCTGGCTAAGGGATGGAAAGCAGCCACATTCTACTGAGCCTCAGCATTTTTATGACAATGGCAGTGCCACTTTTAGAGTCTTCAAATTCTTACTGCTGTGCACTCAGTTAAGCCCAAAGGATTCCTCAGTAGCCAAAGGGTCTGGAGGAAGGACGACATCTCTGGAAAGAGACTGAGGTCAAGAAAGGCCACGCCCTTCTGCAAGTGAAATATGCCAGAGGGCCAAGATTTGGCTCCATCCCATATTAAGGAGGCATTGATAGCTGGGCCAAGCTTGTGGGATGCTCTTTCTGTGATCCAGAGTGTAATGAGCAGCCAGGTATGTAGGATCATAGGCTCAGAGACTATAAGAACCTCCATTTCCAAGAAAACCCAGTACTCAACAGGTTTTTTTGTTTTGTTTTAATGGTGTATATAGCACAGAGTCACTTTTTTGCATCAGAAGACTTTGAGTAATTTACAGCCAAAATAGGTGGTCCAGAGATTCCAGGAGGCATGAGAAGAGGCCATCAAAGCCTCTCTGGTGAAAGAGCCTCTGAGGCACTAATGAGAGTGCTTGTTGATTTTAATGTAGACAGATTCGAGAGCCTTTTGTTATAGGGATGCTCATTTAAGCTGAGCTGATTTGCAATTAGCAGCATCTGTGAGATAAGCAAAACCTGTAAATGAGGAATATGTTGTCACTAGAATCCCAGGCAGGACTAAAAGATATTGGACTTGTGTGTCCTTAATGCATGAATCTCCTGGGAAGAGGACGGCATCGGTGTAATGTTATCCCTGTGCTCCTCTATGAAGACGGATGTAGTTAAGCGTCTTGCAGAGATACTGTGGGATGGCAGAGCTGCTGAGACACCAATAGATAGTCTGAAAAAGGTGTATGGGGTCTGTTCAGAGAGAAGCCAGGCTGTGGCCGAGAGGCTGTTGAAATAGATGCTGAACAGAGCATAGTAGTCAAATCTATATAAAAATATTTACCAGCTGTTGACTGAAGTCTGTCATTTTTCAATGTTGGATTTTGGGAATAGTGGCCTTAATGGATGGGACCACAGCATACATTTGTAGGAGATATTTATTTTCTCTAGGTTTAAGCACAGGCAAAGTTAAGAACGGGGCTGTTACATGGATAAACAATGAGGATAATAATCTTTATTAGTTAGGGGTTATATAATAAGTTTTAATCCTTAACAGTCCTGTTTTAATTTCTTTGGGCCATGCCATCTATTTTAGCTAGGGTTTGTGGGTTTCAAATCTGTTTTATTAAGCAGATTTGTAAGTGCTGATACTTCACATTTAATGTTATGGTATTATTCACTGTTGGAGAATCTATATCCAAATATAATATTTTAGGGCAGTGAGTACTATGAAGACAAGCAATTTAGGCAAGGCTACAGCTAAAGTGAAGCACACCTATTTTTCCTCTGTTTTATAGTTATTTTTTCTAAGATGATGGGGGCTACAGTTTTTAAATTTAGTGAGATCCCAATGTATTCACCCCCAGTATTGATTAATGACATGAAGTTCTGTCAGTTGTTTTATTTCAGACAATGCTGGAGTCGATTTAGAACCTATGTTGTAGAGGCACAAAAATAAATCAGTGTTCTCATATTTTGTTGTTGTTATATAAATTCTTTCATCATATATAAATTTTGGATTTCCAGTTAGACTAAATTATGAACTTTCATTTTAATCTAGTTTCCATGTATGTACATACCATGTAATTTATCTACATATTAAAATATTGTATATTTATGAAAATGCATATTTACTTTGTATTTTCTCCCTCTGTATCCAGGTGGGTTTTATTTTCTTTCCTCTTTTACCTTTTTTTTTTTCCTGTTGCCATTATTTTTTTGTTTGTTTGTTTTAGGCTATTAACCACTGGAAGCTGTGGTTTTTGGTTTCTGGTTGATACTTCTAGTGTGGAATAGATAGGCAATTGTACAAAAGGGATAAGGGGCCTGGTGGGTGACTCACAGGCAGTCAGACCTCATTCCAAGGCTGCTCAATCCATTTCCCAGGGCTTGTGGTTTGCATTCACAGAGGTTCCAGCCTCTTCTTGGAACAATGCAGTTAGCTCTGTTTGAAGTATCAGTCCATTTTCACTGACTTTTTTTTTAAGTTTCCTGTCTATCTCACTCTTTGGGGCTTATTGGATAAACTCATAGTAGTTGGGAAACCCTCCAGGGTGTCCCAGTTGACCTTTGAAGGATTTGATCCACTTCTAAGAGAGTAGCAGTTGCCTAACAGTGTTTTTGAGGCTCTGGATTTTGATTATAAGACTCTTGGAATTCCATTAAGCAAAAATCTTCAATAAAGCCCTTGTGCATTTTCTGGGCTCTTTACCTTCTTCAATCAATTGTACAACCTCCTCAAGGATCTTAAGCAGGACAGGAACAAAAATGTTCTCTTTCTCTTCCTTTTTTTTTTTATCAAGCACAATGCCCCTGGTCTCCAAGCATTAAGATCCCTTGAGCAACAATACAAGAGGTCAAGTCTGGAACAACACCTTTTGTGGAGTGCCATGGTTCCTGACATAATGTCCTCACGCTGACTCTGTGCATGGCTCCCAATACCCCAGCATCTCCAAAGCACATTCTCCCTCTCCTCAATGGGTTAGGCTAAAATGTATGAAAAAAGTAGCAACTCCAGTTACCCCACCACTTGTCAGTGCTGCCCAGTTGATCAATCAGGCCCAGCCTCCAGCACTTTGAAGGAAGTCACACCTTACTCCCTTTAGTGCATCTTTTTGAAAACTTACCTAGGTGCCCCCAGGAATGTATTCCAGGATCTAAGCTAGTAACTCAAGTAGGAACTTGGGAATTCCGTTTTCAAATTCTGAATTTAGGGTGGGAATCAGTGGTAACACCTAGCACACGCAACAAACAGTACTCTTACCAAGCACACGCCAGCACACAGTGGTACCTCTCCTGACTGTCCCTGCTACCTGGTAGAGCCAACTCAGTAAGCAAAGACCAGTCTATTAGCATATCATTCCAGTATAAGGCTAAACCACTCTGTTCACTATGTCAGTTGCTTTAAAATATAGTGTTTTAATAGAAAGATTGAGGTATCTTAAGGCCAACAGATCAGGAGATGATTTCCATTGAAAAGATAATTTGTTACTCACAAATCCCAAGAGGCAGAGGCATACCATGCCATGAAGCTCGAATACGGAAGCACCAAGGTCATTCAAAGAGCAGAAGGATTGGGGGGAACTGTGGGCAAGAATCTTTATTGTGGTTTCCATGGGCAGGGGTATATTGATTTTTTTAAATTTGCACAGGGTATAATTTACTCTTTGTGCTGGATTTTGACAAGTATATAGTTATATATGTGCTTCCACAGTCATATACTGGGAGATAATTAAAAATAAATAGATTGACCTCTGCTCCTACTTCCTGGTACAGAGCTCCTAAAACCTTTGTCATTTCCCAAGTAATAAGAACACTAGGCGCAGATTTTCTAACAGCTGCTCTTTGACCCCAGTTCCTGTCATAAAGCTACTAATCACTTGGAACTTCCTGGGTGAAAACAGTATCTTTTGTTCTAATGAAGTGACTCATGATGGGTCCCTTGATGAAGGCTGGTCACCAGAAAGACCAGGACGACATAAGAAACTTTGGATTTTCAGCCCTACCCCGATTTTCCAGAGAGAAGTGAGAGGCTGAGAATAGTTAATGATCAATCGTGCCTGTGTGATAAAACCTCCATAAAAATCCCCAAAGTGTTCAGAGAGCCTCCAGGTTGAACACATGGAGGTGTTGGCGGAGTGGTGTACCTGGCCATTCCCATGTACAGCCCGTGTCCTAAGCCTCTCTTCTATATGAATGTTCATCTGTATCTTTATCATATCCTTTTATATTAAACTGGTAAACAGTAAGTAAACTGTTTTCCTGAGTTCTGTGAACCACTCTAGTGAATTATTCAGACCCTAAGAGGGGCTCATGGGACCTCCAATATAAGCTCCAAGGTCCAGAGCACACAATCTGGACTGGAAATGACATCTGAAGTTAGGGGAATATGGCAGTTTTGTGGCACTGAGTCTGAACCTGTGGATTGTGATGCTATCTCCAGGCTGATAGTGTCATAACTGAGCCAAATTGTAGGACACTCATATGATGTCACAGAAAATTGCTTGTTGTGAGGGAAATCCCCACACATTGGTGCCAGAGTGTTGTGTGGTATTAGTGCAAAACTAGAGAAACATAAAAGGAATACTGAGGTTTTTCTTAAACATACAGGACTATTTCATCACTCCCAAAATTCTCTCACGTGGCCTCTTCATAGTCAACCCCTTCTGGCGCACCTCACGCCTTAACCCCATGGATCGTTTTCCCTCCTTTTTGCCTTGTCTAGAATGTCCTATAAATGCAATTATGTAATACATAGTCTTCTGGATCTGACTTTCTTCACTTAGAGTAACGTATTTAAGATACATCCATGTTCTTGTGTGAATCAATAGTTTGCTCCTTTTTATTGCAAAGTATTATTTTATTGTATAGATGTTCCAGTTTATTCATTTATTGAAGGATACTTAGTTTATTTCCAGTTTTTGGCAAATATGACTAAAGTAGATGTAAATAAGGTTTTTGTTTAAATATAACCTTTTAATTTTCTTGAAATTGGAATACCTAAAAGTAGGATATTTGGGTCATATAATAACAGTATGTTTAGCTTTAAAAAAATTGCTAAACTCTTTTCTGAAGACACTATATGATTTTGCATTTCCAGTTCTAGTTGCTCCACATCCTAACCAGTACTTTATATTTACAAAAATGGTTTGATTTTAGCCATTCTAATATGTGTGTGGTATCTCATTTTGGCTTCTGCTTCCTTTTTGAAAAAGAGTTCTGCAAATATAGAATTTTATATTGACATTAGGTTTTTCTTTCTGCATTTAAAAGGTATTGATTTGGAGAGATTTCTGGGGAAGATAGAGAAGTAGGAGGTCACTAAGCCCACTTCATTCCATGGATACAACTAGATAACACCCACATCAGTATAAATCAGTGTAAATAACCCAGGAAACAAGACAAAATCTAGCAGAAAAGACTACTGCTAAATGTTGAGAGGAGGCCACATCGAAGAGGAGGAAGGGCAGAGATGTTGTTAGGCCCAGAATGGAGCGGCAGGATTGTCCACAGGACAGAGGGATGCTGGGAACACAGAGAGGAGGGAGAAACTGACTCACATCAGAAAGCCTGCATGGGGAAAACAAATCCCTATAACAACTGGCTTTGAAAACCAGAAGGCCAAATTTCATGAGGTCTTAAATCAGCAGGGTGTAACATCTAAAACTTTAAAAATCAGTGGGCATGGCTCTGGGAAAGCCAGGAGAGCAAGAGGAAACTGAGTCCCCACCCTTAAAGTGAAAGCATAACAAACAGCCGAGTGGAGGTACAGAATAGAAACAGAAGTTTGAAAAATGCCTTGGATACACAAGAGGCAGATTTGTTTACTAATCACACAGTGTGCTGGAGGGACAGGGATCACTGAAAGACTTCAAGAACAAAAGAGCTGGCAGGCACAAGTCAGCTTCCCCAACCCCCAGACTAGACACACAGTTGAACCAACACAGTGCCAACACTCACTACCTAACTTGCTAACAGTGCACCTTGCCACTGCATTCCCCTACAGCCATGTCTCCTCCAACCAAGCCTCTCTGCTCCAGGTCCCCTCCCACAGCAGATCTGCTTGAACCTTGCTAACCCCATGCACCCAACCCTCATGTTCTCCTGAGGACCTTCCCCCTCCAGTATGGCCATAGCTGGAGTCAATCCAAAGTGTGTCACAAGCCTGGCAGCATGCAAGCAACCCCAACAAGGACAAGTACCTCTCCAAAGTGACCCCTGCCCCAGGCAGAGGGGAAGATAAACACACACATTAGTCCCATTGCAGGGGACTTGACTGGGAGCATGGGCTGGAAGCAGACAACTGGTCTCAGTGCAGTCCCCACCCACTAATAAAAGCTTCTCAGGGAACACAGAGAAAGCACTCTGCAGCTTGGTGCTACTGCATCTCTGGCAAACACCTGGTCTGACTCAACTCAAGCCCAAGGCAGCCCCAGATTGGCCCACTAACAAAAAAAGGGACCAAAACCTGCCCACAATAGGCAAAGAGAGTAATTTCAGTCAACCGGACTAAAGGGAAAAGCAGCTCCACCACAATAGTAAGACACACACAACACACATAGGAAACAGATTTTTAAGCACCAGGTTCTGTGAATAGGGGACAGGACTTCTTCTTCAAAAGGCCACTACTTTCAAGAGCAGGAGACATAGCTGCTTTTCCAAACATACAGGAAAGACATAGAGATTTAGATGAATTTTCATTTTCCTGTTGTGGGAAATGAAAGAACAGGAATAAATCAAAGCAAGAGAGAAAAACAAAACAGAAATAAATATTTCTGATGGAAAATTTAAAGAAATGGTCTTAAAGATATTTACTGGACTTGATAAAGGAGTGGCAAACTTCAGCGAGACCCCTAACAATAGAGATGGAAAACATAAAAAAGAACCAGAGAAGAACCAATAGCTGAAATTAAAAAAATACATTAGATTTAATAAATAGTAGAAAAGAAGAAGCAGAAGTATGGATCAGTAGCCTGGAGGACAGAGTAATGGAAAGCAATTGAGCTGAAAAGGAGAAAGAAAAAATACTAATGAAAAGTGAAAATAGACTTAGGGAACTCAAGGACACAATCAAGTATAATAGCATTTATATTATAGGGCTCCCAGGAGGAGAAAAGAGAGAAAAGGGGCAGAAATTTTGAAGAAATAATATCTCAAAACTTCTCAAATCTGAGTAAGGAAACAGAAATCTAGATCCAAGAGGCACAGATAGCCTCTCCTATCAATCCAAGGAGATCTCCACCAAGAAACATAGTAATTAGAATGGCATAAAGTAGTTAAAAACAGGTAACTTTAAAAGCAGCAAGAAAAAAGAAAACTGTTACATCCAAAGGAAACCCCATAAGGCTACCAGCTAATTTTGAGTAGAAACTTTGTAGGCCAGAAGGGAGTGGTATGATATATTCATAGTGCATAAAGAAAAAGAAAATCTGCAGCCAAGAATACTTTACCCACCAAGGCTATAATTCTGAATAGAAAGAGAGATAAAAAGTTTCCCAGACAAAAAAAAGTTAAAGGAATTCATGACCACTAAGCCACGCCTACAAGTAATGAGTAGAAAGGAGAGACCATAAATAGGAGAAAAAAAGTAAGATGCACAAAATCAGTAAAATTAAATATAACTATTAAAACGAGCCTGGGGATTCACAAAATAAAAGGATACAAAGTATAACATCATATACCTAAAATCTGGGGGGAGAGGAATAAAGAACAGATTGAAAATTAAGTGACTATCAACCTAATATAGACTTCTATATATAAGAAATGTTCTATACAAACGTAATGGTAGCCACAAACCAAAAACCTATAATATAGATAAAGGAACTGAAGCATATTATTAAAGAAGACCATCAAACCACAAGGAAAGGGAACAAGAGAAGGAACAAAGAAGAACTACAAAACAACCATAAAACAAGTAACAAAATGGTAATAAGTTCATACCTCTCAATAATTACTTTGAATGTAAAAAAATAATATTCCAACCAAAAAACATAGGGTGGTGCACCTAGGTGACTCATTAGGTTGAGCAGTTGACTCTTGACTTCAACTCAGGTCATGATCCCAGGGTTGTGGGATCAAGCACTGGATTGGGCTCTACACGAAGCATGGAGCCTGCTTGAGATTATCTCTCTCACCCTCTACCTATCTTCCCAACTCACACTCTCTGTGTACACAAAAAAACAAACAAACCCATAAGGTGATGGAATGGATAAAAAAGCAAGACCCATCTATGAGCTGGGGTAGCAATCTTTATATCAGAGGGGAAAAAAAAGGCTTTAAAACCAAGGCTGTAACAAGAGACAAAAAAACAAGGGGAACCTGGGTGGCTCAGATACTTCATCATCCAACTCTTGATTTTGGCTCAGGTCATGATCCCACGGTAGTGAAATTGAGCCCCATGTTGGACAATGTGCAGATCGTGGAGTCTGCTTGAGATTCTCTGTCTCTCCTCATCTCTCTGCTCCTCCCCAAATCGTTCTCTCTCTCCCTCCCTCTCTCTCTCTCTCTCTCTCTCTCAAAATAAACAAACTTTAAAAAGAGAAAACAATCCAACAAGAAGATATAACAATTGTATATATTCAAACACTTAAATAGTAATACAATAAGGTAGGAGACATTAACACCCCACTTACATCATGGATAGATCATCTATACAGGAAAACAACAAGGAAACAATGACTTCGAATGACCTATTAGACCAGATGGATGTAACAGATATATTCAAAACATTCCATTCTAAAACAGCAAGATACACATTCTTTTCAAGTACACATAGAACACTCTCCAGAATAGATCACAAAACAAGTCTTAACAAATTCAAAAGAATTGAAGTCACAGCATGAATCTTTCCTGATCACAGCACTATGGAACTACAAATCAACCATAAGAGAAAGTCTGGAAAGAACACAAATACATGGAGATTAAATAACATGCTACTACACAATGAATGGGTCAACCAAGAAATAAAAGAGGAAATAAAAAATACATAGAGACAAATGAAAATGAAAGCACAATACACAATGGTCCAAAACCTTTGGGCTGCGGCAAAAATGGTTATAAAAGGGAAATTTATAGCTATACAGGCCTACCTCAAGAAGCAAGAAAAATCTCAAATAGACAACCTACCCTTAAACCTAAAGGAACAAGAAAAAGAACAATGTACAAAACTCAAAGCCAGTAAGAAGGAAATAATAAAGATTACAATGGAAATAAATGAAATAAAAACTAAAAAACAAAAACAACAGAACAGATCAATGAAACCAGGATCTGGTTCTTTGAGAAGATCAACAAAATTGATAAACCTCTAGTCAGACTTGTCAAAAGAGAGAGAGATGGAGAGAAAGAGAACACTCAAATAAGCGAAATCAGAAATGAAAGAGGAGAAATAAAAGAATGACACCACAGAAATACCAAGGATTATAACAGAAAATTTTGAAAAATGATATGCCAACAATTTGGACAACTTATAAGAAATAGATAAGTTCCTAGAAACATAAAACCTCCCAAAACTGAACCAGGAAAAAGTACAAAATCTGGTCTGACTAATTACTAGCAATTAAATTGAGTCAATAATCAAAAAGCTCCCGCAAAACAAAAGTCCAGGACCAGATGGCCTCACAGGTGAATTTTACCAAATATTTAAAGAAAAGTTTATATCAATTCTTTTCAAATTATTCCAAGAAAAGGAAGAGGAAAGAAAACTTCCAAATTCATTCTATAAGGTCAACATTACCCTGATACCAAAACCAGATAAAGACAACACAAAAACGACAACTACAGGCTTATATCTCTGTTAAATATAAGTGCAAACATCCTCAATAAAATATTAACCAACTGAATCCAACAACACATTAAAAAACCACTTACCATGATCAAGTTGGATTTATTCCTGGGATGCAAGTGTGGTTCAATATTTGCACATCAATTACTATGATATATCACATCAACAAGAGAAAAGATAAAAACCATATGATCATTTCAACAGATGAAGAAAAAAAGCATTTGGCAAGGTGCAACGTCCATACATGATAAAAACCCCCAACAAAAGTAGGTTTACAGGGAACGTACTCCAACATAATAAAAGCCATGTATGAAAACTCCACAGCTAACATCACACTCGATGAAAAACTGAGAGGTGTTCCCCTAAGATCAGGAACAAGACAAGGATGTTCACTCTCACCACTTTTATTCAACATAGTACTAGATGTTTTACTCACAGCAATCAGACAAGAAAAAGGAATAAGAGACATTCAAATCAGTATGGAAAAAGTAAAACTGTCACCATTTGCAGATAACAGGATACTACATATGTCAAAAAGCTATATATACTAAAAAACTATATATACTAAAAAAAACTACTAGAATGATAAATCAATTCAGAAAGTTTTAGTATATAAAATCAATATACACGGGCACCTGGGTGGCTCAGTCGGTTAAGCCTCCAACTTCAGCTCAGGTCAGATCTCACGTTCCTGGGTTCGAGCCCTGTGTCAGGCTCTGTGCTGACAGCTCAGAGCCTGGAGCCTGTTTCTGGTTCTGTGTCTCCTTCTCTCTCTGCCCCTCCCCCTCTCATGCTCTGTCTCTCTCTGTATCAAAAATAAATAAAACATTAAAAAAATCAATATACAGAAATCTGTTGCATTTCTATTTATTAATAATGAAAGAGCAGAAAGAGAAATTAAGAAAACAATCCCATTTACAACTACATCAAAAATAATAAGATAGCTAGGAATTAACTTAACCAAAGAAGTAAGGGATCTGCACTCTGAAAACTACAAAGCATTAATGAAAGAAACTGAAGAGGATACAAAAAGATGGAAAGCCATTCCATGCTCATGGAATCTTGGTATTTCTTGGTATTTGGAAGCACAAATATTGTTAAAATACCCATACTACTCAAAGTAATGTACATATTTAATGCAATCCCATCCAAATTAACAACAGCATTTTTCACAGAACTAGAACAATCTTAAAATTTGTATTGAACCACAGAAAGCAATATTGAGAAAACAAAAATAAAAACAAAAACAAGACAAAACTGGAGGAATCATAATCCCAGATTTCAAGATATACCACAAAGCAGTGATAATCAATAGAACATGGTACTGGCACCAAATATAGTCACATACATCAATAAAACAGAACAGAAAGCCCATAAACAAACACACAATTATATGATCAACTAACCTTTGGAAAAGGAGGCAAGAACATGCACTGGGAAAAAGACAATCTGATGAGCAAATGGTGTTGGGAAAACTGGGCAGCTACATGCAAAAGAAAGAAGCTGGATCACTTTCCTTCACTATACACAAATATAAACTCAAATGGATTAAAGATCTAAATGCAATCCTGAAACTATAAAAATCCTAGAAAAGAACACAGGCACTGATTCCTCTGACATCAGCTATCGCAACATTTTTCTAGATATGTCTTCCGAAGCAAGGGAAACCAATAAAACCAATAAAACTAAACAATTGGGACTATAGCAAATAAACAAAAAGTTTATGCACAGCAAAGAAAACAACCAACAAAACCAAAATACAACCTACTAAATGGGAGAAGATATTTGCAAATGACATATATGATAAAGGGTTAGTATCTAAAACATAAAGAATTTGTAAAACTCGATACCAAAGAACCCCAAATAATCCAAATTAAAAATGGGCAGAAAATATAAGCATATTTTTCCTAAGGAGACATCCAGTTGGCCAACAGACACATGAAAAGAGGCCCAGCATCACCCATCATCAAGAAATGCAAATCAAAAGTACAATGAGATATCACCTCACACCTGTCAGAATGGCTAAAATAAAAAACACAAGAAACAGGTGTTGGTGAGGATGTGGAGAAAAAGGACTCCTTTCTCACTATTGGTGGCAGTGCAAACTGGCGCAGCTACTGTGAAATACAGCATACAAAGTTCTCAAAAAATTAAAAGTAGAACTATCATATGATTCAGTAATTCCACTCCTGGGTATTTACCCAGAGAATACAAAAATACTAATTTGAAGGGATATACATTCCCATATGTTTATAGCAGCATTATTTACAATAGCTAAATAATGGAGGAAGCCCAAGTGGCCATGGATAGATGAATGGATAAAGAGGATGTGGTATATATATAAATATATATAACCTAATATCACTCAGCCATAAAAAAAAGAATGAGGTCTTGCCATTTGTGACAATATGGATAGATCTAAAGGGTATAATGCTAAGTGAAATAACTCAGTCAAAGACAAATATCATATGACTTCACTTATATATGGGATTTACAAAACAAAACAAATTAACAAGAGACAAATCAAAAAATATACTTTAATTGAAGCTAACAAACTGATGGTTACCTGAGGGTAGGTGGGTGGAGGGATGGGTGAAATAGCTGAAGGGGATTAAGAGAATACTATCTCCATTTTTTCCTTAGAGAATGTCATATAGTTGGAGTCATACAGTATGCAGCCTTTTCAGATTAGCACCTTTCACATACTAATATACATTTAAGGTTCCTCCCTGTCTCTTCCTGGCTTGATAGTTCATTCCTTTCTAATGCTGACTAATATTCCATTGTTTGGATGTGCCACAATCTATCCACTAACCTTTGAAGAACATCTTGATTTCTTCCAAATTTTAGAATTTATAAATAAAACTGCTATAAATATTCATGTACATGGTTCTATACAAAAGCAAATTTTTTATTCATCGGGGTTAAGATCAAAGAGCACCACTACTTGATTGTTAAGATCAGAGTATATTTAGCTTGGAAAGAAATTTCCAAATTCTAAGTGGCTGTACATGTTGCATTCCTACCAGTGATGAATGGGACTTCCTGATGCTCATCACCACCAGCCTTTGGTGCTGACAACGCTCTGGATTTTGGCTAAAATCTACTGTTCCATAGCACCATCTCACTGTTATTTTAATTTGCAATTCTCTAATGATGTGATATGCAGCATATTTCCATAAGTTTACCTTCTATCCATATTATCCTCTTTGCTGAGGTATCTGTTTAGATCTATTGCCCATTTTATAATTAGGTTGTTTACAGAGATTTTTATACACTTTGGACAATAGTCCTTTTTCAGATATGTGTTCTGCAACTATTTTCTCCCAGCCCTTGGTTTGTATTTTCCATTCTCTTTCAGTGTCTTTTGCTGAACAAGTTTTTAATTTTAATGAAGGCAGTCATCGATTTTTTCATGAATCATATTTTTTGGTGTTATATCTAAGAAGCCATCACCAAATACAAGGTTGTTTAGATTCATTTCTATGTTATCTTTTTAATAGTTTTATATTTTTGCATATTACATGTAGGTTTATGATCCATTTTGAATTAATTTTTCTGAAGAGTGTAAAATATGTGTCTACATTTATTAGTTTTGTTTTGCACATATATGGCCAGTTCTTCCAGCACAATTTGTTGAAAATTTTATCCTGTTTCCACTGAATTGCCTTTGCTTCTTTGTGAAAGATCAGTTGACTATTTTTTGTGGCTTTATTTCAGGGCTCTTTATTTTTCTCATTGATTTCTCTATTCTTACATTAACACCACATTGGCTTGATTATTGTAGCTTTATAGTAGGTCTTAAAGCTGGACAGTGTCATTCCTCTGACTTTGTTCTTCCCTTTTCAATATTTTGTTGGGTATTCTGGTGTTTTATTTTGTTTTGTTTTACTTCTCCGTATAAACTTTAGAATTAGTTTGGCAATATCCACGCAATAATTTTTTGGGATTTTGATTGAGAATGTGTTAAATCTGTAGATCAAGTCTAGAAGAACTCACATCTTGACAATGTTGTCTTCCCAGTATGATTATGAATTATGTCTATATTTATTTAGTTCTCTGACTCCTTTCACTAGAGTTTTGTAGTTTTGTTCATATAGATATTGTACATATTTTTTCTAAACATTTCACTTTTTTAGGTGCTTATATAAATGGCATTGTGTTTTTAATTTCAAATTGCAATTGATCATTACCGGCCTGTAGAAAAACAATTTACTTTTGTGTATTAAACTTGTCTGTTTTTTATTTTTTTCTTTTATAGTCAAGTTGGTTTCCATATAACACCCAGTGCTCATCCCAACTAATGCTCTCCTCCATGCTCATCACCCCCCTTCCCCTCTCCCCTAACCCCATCAGCCCTCAGTTTGTTCTCAGTATTAAAGAGTCTCTCCTCTCAGGGGCACTTGGGTAGCTCAGTCAGTTAAATATCTGGCTTCCGGCCTCAGCTCAGGTCATGATCTCATGGTTTGTGGGTCCGAGCCCCGCATCGGACTCTGTGTGGACATCTAGCTCAGAGCCTGGAGCCTGCTTCAGATTCTGTGTCTCCCTCTCTCTCTGACCCACCCCTGCTCATGCTGTCTCTGTCTCTCAAAAATTAAAAAAAAAAAAAACATAGTCTCTCATAGTTTGCCTCCCTCTGTCTCCCCAACTATTTTTCCCCTTCCCCTCCCCCATTATCCTCTGTTAAGTTTCTCCTGTTCCACTTATAAGTGAAAACATATGGTATCTGTCCTTCTCTGCCTGAATTATTTTGCTTAGCATAACACTGTTGAACTTGTAGCCTTGGTATAATTGCTTATTCTAGGAGAAGTTGATATTTTGGGATTATCTATATAGATAACATCTGCAGACAAAGACAGTTTTATGTTTTCTTCCCAAACTGTATACCCCTTTTTTTTCTTTTCTTGTCTTATTGCATTAACTAGGATTTCCAAAACAATGTTGAATATAAACAATACTAGAGGATATCTTTGTCTTAGTCCTAATCTTAAGAAAGCCTCCAGTTTCTCATCATTACATAAGATGTTAGCTGCAGCATTTTTGTAGATAGTGTTTATCAAATTTGGGATTATATTTTCAAATGGTAAATCATACTTTCATGCCTGGAATGAATCCCACTGGGTTGCAAGGTATAATAATACATGTTTGGGTTTTATTTACTAATAAGTTGTTGTAAATGTTTGTGTCTATGTTCATGATAGATATTGATCTATAGTTTTCCTTTCTTGTAATGTGTTTATCTGGTTTAAGTATTATTGTAATGCTGGACTCATAGAATGAGTTATACAGTATTTTTTGTTTCTAATTTCTAATTTCTGGAAAATATTATAGATAATTGGCATCATTTCTTCCTTAAGTGTTTGGTAGAATTCATCAGTGCACCATTTGGTGCTTTTTTGAAGGTATCAATTCAATAATTGATTCAATATTTTTAATAGATATGGCCTAGTCAGATTAATTTCTGGTATGACTTTTGTTAGATTGTGTCTTTCAAAGAATTGGTCCATTTCATCTGGATTATCAACTGTGTGGGCACAGAATTGTTAATATCCTTTTATTATCATTTTTTTATTGTCAAAGCTTTATTTTTTTTAGAGTAGTTTTAGGTTCATAGCAAAATTCGGAGTAAGGTACAGAGACTTCCCATAGGCCCCTAACTCAACACATGAGCAGGCTCCAGAGTGGTACATTTGTTATAATCAATGAGCCTACCTTAATACATCATGACTACTCAAAATTCATAGTTTGCACTAGGATTCACACTTGGTATGGTATATTCTATAGGTTTGGACAAATGTATGACATGTATCCATCATTATATCCTACAATATATTCATTGCCCTAAAAGTCCTCTCTGCAGTGCCTATTCATCCCTCCCCACAATTATCCAACCCTGACAATCACTGATCTTTTTATTGTCATATACTTGAAATGTCATATCATATACTTGAAATCATACTGTCGGAAGCCGCCAAGTTTCCTGGCTGCCTCAAGCAAGAATTATCACTCTCCCGGGAGTGAACCAGTAAATAAGATTTGCATCTGGAGGCTGGAGATTGCCATTTCCTGGTCCAAGATTTTGGCGTCGGTCATGCTGGGCCAGACGTAGAGTGGCCAAGGTGCACAAAAGATCAAAACCGCATTTTGGATTATTCAGTGCTAGCTTCCCCTCCCCAGCATTGCAGAGGCAAGTCTGGGTGCTTCTTTTGATATGCATTTGACTCTGTTTACCTGGTAACTGATCCGGGTCAGTTCTCCGCCCCAAAATTCTATATAAGAGGAATTATTTTCTTAATAAAAGGAGAAGAGAAGAAGAAGAAGAAAGAAGCTAGAGGCTTGATCGGAAACCGTGTGCTGTCTTCACTCTCTGCGTCTCCCTTCTCCTGCCCTGTTTTTCGATCCCTGCCTCAGGAAAAGAACCCGCGCCAATTCTCCGCCCTGCCAGTTGGGGCAGACGAGATAGGTGCAGCCGAACGCCGAGGAGGAGCGCACAGGGACCCAGCCTGCGGGTTAAGACATCATACAATATGTAACATTTTAAGATTGACTTATTTCACCTAGTAATATGTATTTAAATTTTCTCCTGGCCTTTTCATGGTTTGATAGCTTATTTCTTTTTAGCACTGAATAATATTCCATTGTCTGCATGTTTTTGTATTTATTTACCTATTGAAGGACATCTTGGTTGCTCTCAAGTTCTGGCAATCATGAATAAAGCTGCTATAAATGTCCACGTACAGGTTGTTGTTTTGATGTGTTTTCAACTCACTTCAGTAAACACCAAGGATTGTTGGATCATATGACAGGAGTATCTTTAGTTTTGTTAGAAACCACCAGACTGACTTGCAAAGCGGCAATACATTTGGCATTCTCATCAGCAATGATTAAGAGTTTTTGTCGCTCCATATCCCACCAGCATTTGGTGTTGTGTTATGGATTTTGGCCATTCTAATAGGTCTGTAGTGGTATCACATTCTTGTTTTAATTTGCATTTTTCTGGTGACATACGATACAGAGCATATTTTCACATGCTTATTTGCCATCTTTAAGTTTCTTTGGTGAGGTGTCTGTTAAGGTCTTTGGCCCATTTTTAAAACTTGATCTGTTTGAAAAAAGTTGGCCTGTGTTTTTTTCTTATTGTTGAATTTTACGAGTTCTTTATTTATTTTGGATAACAGTCCATAGTAGATGTGTCATTTGCAAATAACCTCCCAGTCTGCGGCTTGTCTTTTCATCCTCTTCATATTGTCTCTTGTAGAACAGAAGATTTTAATTTTAATAAAGTTTAGGTTACCAAATTATTTCTTTCATAGATCATGCCCTTTATGTTTCTAAAAAGCCATCACCATATCTGACGTCATCTAGGTCTTCTCTATTATCATGTAGGAGTTTTACTGTTTTGCATTTTATTTGGATCTAATCCAATTTGAGTCAGTTTTTAGGAAGGGTGTCAAGTCTGTGTCTAGATTCGTTTATTTGCATGTGGACCTCCTGTTGTTCAAACATTGTTTGTTGAAAAAACTGTTTGCTCCATTATATTGCCTCTGCTCCTTTACAAAAGGTCAGTTAACTATACTTATGTGGGCTTCTTTCTTGACTCTTATTGTGTCTAGTTGGTCTTTTTTTCTATTACTATCACAGTCTTTATTACTGTAGATTTATAGTAAGCCTTGAAGTAATGTGGTATTAATCCTCTAAATCCTCTAATTTTTTCTGCTTTAATTCTGTGTTGACTTCATTATCCTTTTACTGTCGATGGGATCAGTAATGACATTAAAGACTTTAGTATTTATGTCGTTTAATTTTCTTAGCCCAGCTAGATGCTTCTCAGTTTTGTTTTCAAATAACTAGATTTGGTTTGGTTTATTTCCTTTATTGATTTTGGTTTTTTTAATTTTTTAATGTTTTTTTTTTTTTTTGAGAGAGAGAGTGAGTGAGAGAGACAGCATGAGCAGGGGAGGGTCAGAGGGAGAGGGAGACACAGAATCTGAAGACAGCCTCCAGGCTCGGAGCTAGCTGTCAGCACAGAGCCTGATGCGGGACTCAAATCCACAAACCATGAGATCATGACTTGAGCTGCGGCTGGACACTGAACCAACTGAGCCACCCAGGTGCCCCTTGTTTTTTATTTTATTGATTTCTGCTCTTACTTGTACAAATTTCCTTATGCTTGTTTTGAATTTAATTTTCTCTTTTTTTGGTTTTGTAAGGTGGGAGCTCAGATTATTAATTTTACATCTTCTATTCTAATATATGCATTGGGTGGTATGAGTTGCCCTCTAAGCACCATTGTTACTGTTATCCCACAAATCCTAAGACACTTTATTTCATTTTTATTTAGTTAAAAAATATGTTTAACTTCTCTTGAGACTTCTTTGATTCATGTGTTGTTTAATCTCCATATTTTGAGATTTTTCCGGCTACTTTTCTGTTTTTCTTTCTATTTTAACTCCATTGTGGTCAGAGCGAACATTGTGTAATTTCTATTCTTTTTTCAAGTTTATTTATTTGAGTGGGGAGGGCAGAAAGGGAGAGAGAGAATCCCAAACAGGCTCCACCCTATCATAGTGGAGCCCAATGCAGGGCTCAAACTCACAAACTATGAGATCATGACCTGAGCCAAAATTAAAAGTCTGACACTTAACCCACTGAGCCATCCAGGTGCCCTGATTTCCTTCCTTTTAAGTTAAGATGTGCTTTATGGTCCAGAATCTTGCTAAATCTTCTCTGTGAGTTTAAGAATGGGTACTCTGCTGTCGCTGGACAAAGTATTCTGTAATGTCAGTAAGACCCATTTGACTAATGCTGCTGTTTAGTCCAACTAACAAGTTATGTCCTCACTGATATTCTTTCTTCGGAATGACAATGACTGATCGAGGGATGTTGAAGACCCCAACCAGAACAGTGGGTTAATTTATTTCCCCATGCAGTTCTAACACTTTCTGCATTACACAGTGTGATGCTTTGTTGTTAGTGCATATACATTTAAGATTATATGTCTTCTGGGGATTTGGCTCACTTATTACTATGTGGTATCGCCTGTGACCCAGCTTGAGAAACACAGCTTTTTATCTAGACTCATAATCCTAAGCCACTGGGTGCTGCCAATGCAGAAACAGCAGAAGAGACATCTTCTGCCTCCATGGGACTTAAAACCTGTTTCAAGATGAAAAAAAAAAAATTACCAGAGCAAAGCAACACCTAATCAAGGAGGTCTCAGAGACATTTAAAGAAGGACAAATCACAGAGGGAAGAAAGTGAAATCTTAATGAGTGAAAAAACTTGACACACACACACACACACACACACACATATTTGGCACAAAAAACAATGGATCTTCAACCATGCAGGGCAATAAGCATAGCAAATTTAGAGACACTGATGAGTTCATTTTAATTTTACTCACATTCATAATTTTAAAACATTACTGTAATGTTGAGAGAAATTGACTTATTTAAAAATCTGTATGCAACAGTAATGCTAAAATATTACACCAGCAGTCTTCCCCAAATTATAAAAGAATTACCTTCTATCAACTTGTTTCTGAGTTGTTTGGTAGAAACAATGTTCAGCAGAGTGCAAGCCACATGAACAGGTCAGATCACAGTGTAACTAAAATACAGCACTCTAATATGCCTGAATGTATCCACCACACAGAACAGGATCATTTGGAAAGTTATATTCTGACATCACAGCCCTGATGGCAGCACTAGAGACTTTCCCTCTTGCTAATTTCTGAGCCGGGGCACTTCCTCTGTTCAAGATCAATGGTAGTGGATTTCACCATGGCCACACTCCACAGCAAAGATGGCCGGTAAAGGTTTATAAGGTAATGTCTGGGAGCCATAGTGGGAAAAGTAGAGCTCTTTAGCATAAAACAGTCCATCTGCAGTAATTAAACTTCCCCATCGTTGATAGATCCACAGAACAGAGTTCTGGGCCATGGAGCTACAGTGGAAAAGATATTCACCAGGAGAATGATTCAGAAGTTGTTCTTACTACAAAAGGATTCCTAACTCTATATACATCATATATTGGGGGCCATGGGGATAAAATACAAGATATCAGGACAACACAAATACACCCCCACCAATTATGGCTGAAATCTACAAATTAAAAAAAAAGATGTAGACCGAGTATATTTCAGAGGTGTGATGGAGCAGAGGGATCAGCTCAGGAGACAGGCAGAGGCTTCCCACTGTCATATGGGAGCTTCGGGGAAAGAGCGCAGCCAGAACCTGGATCTCCTGCCTCAAGCTGTTAATCTTTCCTGACATGACATTGCCAGTAAAGAAGAGAATACATGGTCCTTGATGTTAAAGGAAACAGACATTTCCTCTATATCATTCATGCTTAAAACTCATAAAGTGGCAACACTGCTCTTTGAGACCACACCATTATTCCCTAGAATATCATTCTCTTTTTTTTAACTTTTATTTTTTATTTATTTTGAGAGACAGAGACAGCACAAGTCAGGGAGGAGCAGACAGAAGAAGAATTCCAAGCAGGCTCCACCCTGCCAGTGCTGAGCCTGATGTGAGGCTCGAACTCACAAAACCATGAAATCATGACCTGAGCTGAAACCAAGAGTCGGACACTTAACCAACTGAGCCACCCAGGCATTCCTCTTTGAATGTCATTCCTAAATAACTCTGCACACACCAAATTGAGGTGGGAGGTGGTGAGAGAGAGAGTCTGCAGGAGTTTTTCTAAAAATTTTTTCTATATCCTTACTGAAAAAGCTAATATTGCCAACTTATTCCACAATTTGGGGAGGGAGATGGCACTTATTAATGTTGGCTTATCGTGGAATCTAGCATAAATGGATGTCTGATTTAACAGCAAATAAAAAGTATACATTTACTTATTTCAAGATTTATTAGGTTCAGTAATTTTAAGTGATCTGCAAAGAGTAGCATGAATTTAAAGGACTTTGTCACTGTTTAAGAACAGATCCTTTCTATTATCTGCCTGATTTCTGTGGTAGTAAAATTTTCCAAAATGCTATTAAAAGTCAGCTCTACAAACAAGTAGTCAGTGTGTTATTTCAATAAAGGACAATGTCAATGCTTAGGGGAACCCACGAAGTGGGAATTAACACAAGTCAAGGGGCGGTGCAGGTGTAGCTGTCCCCTCCCCGGCCCCCCAACTTTCTATTCTCAAGTGAGGCAGACTGCAGGCTGACGCCAGGATGAAAGGCAAGAAACGAGGAAAGGAGGAAAAGGTCAACTCAGAGCTGAATGGCATGCAGGGACGCAGGCTGCAACCAGAAACCCTACGGGCGATCTTCACCCTCCGCAACGTGACCTTTTCCATGTGTTCCTCTCTTCGCCAACCAGCTTCACAAACTACGGGGATTTCACATCGAAGAACAAAAAAGCTGAAATAATAACTGGCACTGTTAGTGCCAATTTAAATGAAATACTGTAAATAAATTTATTTAAGTGAAAAATAGTAGATTTCTTTTCTTCGTTGTGTTTCCAGTGTGGGAGTTAACTCAGCTGAGCACTAGAAAAACACGCTCTCCCTCGAGAGCGTTAAATGTGCCATCACCCCAGCATAAGGGACCAGGCTAAGGAGCAGGTGCACCAGTGAGGGGCCTGGGCTGATTTACCATTCTCATGATTCTCTTTCACAAGCTTGTCAGTATTTCATGTGTGTAATGCCCTTAATATCAAGTCTGGCTACCATAGTGGTCAGCTGCAATAACTAGCTGAATCCATTGAATATTTAGAGCTAGTTATCAGAGGCTGGTATGTAAATTAATGCAAAGTATATGTAAATAGGTCTCTAATGCTGCCTCTTGGGAAAGAAGAGGCAACACCCCATCTGCATGCTCCCCACACTCTGAGCATCTGATGGCACTTGCACGTGGAGATGCAGTAATGCTCAGAGCAAACACTGTGCTCTGTGATTCACTTGGGGTCTCCCACGTGGCTGATGTCCTCTGGGCCCAAGTTTCTAGAGAAGAAGAGTGACAAGCCCATCAGCCCTAGCACACAAAGCCTTAACAAAGGTGGCAGAAAAGGAGTGAGAAAAGGGAGAAGCCTGGCTATTTGCTCAGCAGCCCCAGGCCCGGCCAACCTCTAGTCCCTGTTGGCGCCAGTTGGGAGGGAGGAGAAACCTGACCTGTCCTTGATAAGGACCTCCAGGAGGACTCGAAGCAGCCACTGGAGCCCAGGGGA
>NC_043706.1:24095129-24097786 GCF_006229205.1 Suricata suricatta | reverse complement strand
GAGTGAGAAAAGGGAGAAGCCTGGCTATTTGCTCAGCAGCCCCAGGCCCGGCCAACCTCTAGTCCCTGTTGGCGCCAGTTGGGAGGGAGGAGAAACCTGACCTGTCCTTGATAAGGACCTCCAGGAGGACTCGAAGCAGCCACTGGAGCCCAGGGGATGCAGCCATGTGGGAAAGGCTTCCTCTGAAGATTCGCCAGGATGTCTTGTGCCAGATGCGAACAATTGAGGGAAATGAAAAGCGTCCCTCCTGACACCATGTCAGGGCCCTTGCTCTAGACTCTGTGGTCATTCTTCCCAGAGCAAAAGAGATGTCCTTTCAGTCACCCGCACAGCAACATGGACTTGCACTGGGACAAAGCATGAGTCCTGAGTTCAGTGACTTACACATCAGACAGAACAGGGGGCAGAGTAAGCTCTCCACTGATGGTCACATGAAATCAAACTTGCTGTACTGAACAATCCTGGATGAAGGTAGCCTCCATGTCAAAAGACGTGTGTGCATCTTCTAAATTGCATAATGTATTGGCAGACACCATTATAAAAACATAGTAGCTATGAAAGCTCCCACCAGTAGTAAGTTGGAAGGCACATCTGCCCATCCTCTCTGACAGTGAGTATTGTGAGGTTTTTTTCATCTCTCTACTCTGATGCTTTAAAATGTATGGTTTTAAGCACTATCTACAATAGCCAACTCATGGAAAGAGCCCAAATGTCCATCATCTGATGAATCGATCAAGAAGATGTGGTGTGTATATATATATATACTGGAATACTACTCAGGGATGGAAAAGAATGAAATCTTGTTCTTTGCAACACTGTGGATGGAACTGGAGGGTATTACACTAAGTGAAATAAGTCAGTCAAATAAAGGCAAGTATCACATGATTTCACTCATATGTGGAATTTGAGAAACTTAACAGATGATCGTAGGGGAAGGGAAGGGAAAATAAGTTAAAGAGATGGAGGCAAACCATAAGAGACTATTAAATACAGAGAACAAACTGAGGTGATGGGTATTAAGGAGGGCACTGTTGGGGTGAGCTCTGGCTGTCATATGTAAGTGATGAATAACAGTATTCTACTCCTGAAGCCAAGACTACACTGTATGTTAATTTGAGAATTAAAAAATATATATGCTTCTATATTAATTTCTTTAATTATTAATGTTTAAAACCTTTTCATATTTTTATTAGATTTGTGTATTTCTTTTTTTAACTCCCTATTCTTGACATTTTATTAGTAGGTTATTGATTGTATTTTTAACGTTTGTTTGTTTATTTATTTATTTATTTTGAGAGAGAACACGTGAGAAGGGGAGGGGTGGGAAGAGAAAGAGAGAATCCCAAGCAGGCTCCACACTGTCAGCACAGAGCTCGGGGCTCCAGCTCATGAACTGTGAGATCATTACCTGATCAGAAATCAAGACTCAGACACTCAACCAACTGAGAAACCCAGGCGCCCTTTGATTGTTTTCTTACTGATTTGTCTATGACATATATTGCAAATGTTGGAAGTATTTGGTGTTTGTCTTTCATCCTTGCCTATGGTGTTTCATAGTTAATAATTTAAATATTTTTGGGACACCTAGGTGGCTCAGTCAGTTAAGCGTCCGACTTTAGCTCAGGTCAATATCTCATGGTTGGTGGGTTCAAGCCCTAGGTCGAGCTCTGTGCTGACAGTTCAGAGCCTGCAGCCTGCTTCAGATACTGTGTCTCCCTCTCATCCGGCCCCTCCCCTGCTCACTCTGTCTCCCTTTCACAAAAGTAAATAAAACATTGTTAAAAATTTAATAAAAGTTAAAAAGAAAACATTTCCATCACAACCCATTAATCAGAGCACTTTCCTAAATAAGTGGACATTTTTTTTTCAGAGTAGCCTAAAAATGTATGTGGAATATTTCTCCCTGATAGTTGTTTTCTAAGAAACTTGCTTTAGCTGTAGAAGATAACACACCCTACAATAAACCACCAGAAATGCCTGTGGCCCCTGCTCTTCAGCACGTGAGTGACCCTCGCACTCCGGAAGCTTGAGGAGGCTGGCACAGCTGACACGGCCCCCACGCAGAGAGCGGGACAAAGCAGGTGGGATCATGCCACTCCCTGACCGCCGCTGGACGGCGGAGCGGGCAGCACTTAGCACACATGTTACGTGCACTGAGCATCAGGGAGGAGAAAATAATGTACCATTCTGGCAATTTTTTTAACTGTGCTATTCAGAATGACAGTAGATTCCTCTCCATTTTTACTGAGGGGGAAAAAAGCCCACCAGACTTTAAAACATCCACCAGAGCTCCACCTTACAAGAGGTTGAGACACATCCAGGGGAACTGATATGCCTTGGATCTATGAGGTAAGCCAAGCAACATAGAAATATCCGTTTTTAATTATAAATAAATAAATAAATAAATAAATAAATAAATAAATAAATAAACCTAACCAGAACTGGAAAGAAACATTTGAAAAGTAAAGCCATTTGTGAACAACGCTCGATGTCGCGGGCTCCGCACCTGCGAGGCGCACGGGAGGCACGAGGAACCAGCTGCTTGCCGGGCTGGCTGACAAACGCCTTCCCGCGGCAGAATGGCAGTCTCTCCACACGACAGTCGGAGGAGGCAGGGAAGTGACACCGGAAATATGTGGCCCGTCCTCAGTGGAAAG
>NC_043706.1:24080051-24095029 GCF_006229205.1 Suricata suricatta | reverse complement strand
CACACAGCAGCGGAAGGAGCGGGAACACACACCCTGGAAGACCACCGCCGTCCCTTCCCCGCAGTTGTCACCAGAAAGACCAGTGATTGGCAGGTAAGGGAAGAGAAAGGAGAACAGATCATACATTAATTGGCACAGAGAGCAAATCTCAGAAGGAAGTTGCCTGTTAGTGTCAAGCAGGTAAAATGCATACGTATTACCTTTTCTCTTTTCTGAATATTTTCACAGCCCGCTGCCACAGGAGCTGCCGTCGCTGCAGACCCAGGGTCAGCCGTGCGACGTCCCCGGTGAGGGCGGCTTCCTGCCTGCTCTTCCCTAGAGCCCAGCAGGGCCAGCCCTTCCCCAGCCTGGTCATTCCGCTCTGCGCTCCGGGCGGCGGGCGGGAAGTCCCGGCAAGTCTCTGGGTGACCGGCTCTCCGGGCTACTTGCTCGTATCTCAGCAGACGCTCATGATGAAAAGTCTAGAAGACTTAAAAGTACAACTTGCTACTTACATAATTTTGTGTATAAGGAAAGCAATGGGAGGTCTTTCCAGCTTCTCTCAAATCATAATGGAAAAATAACCCTGTTTCATAATGCAAACCTTTGGTGTCTATTATGCAAAGCAGGGTGAGTCCTAGATGCTGTGAAAGACAGGTTGTATGCACTATTATCCTGTCCGTCAGAATTACGTCATTTTAAATGCCTCACTGGGTATTTAAAATCAATTATGGAACATAAAATCTTTCTCGTGGGTGGGGGGAATATTACAGATCAGAGGAACAACTAGGAGTTTCACACATATAACAAATTATATGCCTTATTCTACCCCAATGGGGTACTATCACTTCCTCCACAATAAATACTTTTTATTTTCATCTTGAAAATGCATGTTTAAAAAACTCAAAAAAAAAAACCTACATGAAAATTTTGGAAACAGCATTTCCCCCCCAAAGCTTATAAAAGTAATAACACACCGCCATCAAAACCAAACCAAAACAACTAACGCATATAAAGTATCTAATACATTCAACAACGGAAAAACAAGTCTACTCATTTCCTGGCAACAACAGTGCTCTTTAACGAGAACATGCTCCATGCCTCACAGTCTCTTCATCAGGAACAAGCCTTGTTCCATGTGCTCGACACTCTACTTTCCTATGCATCCAGAAACATCCACTGGTCTTATAAAGCAGGATTATATCACGCTTTTTAAGCACCCAGTGTTATTGCAGTAATTTCATAATTCCTTAATTACAAATCTCAATGACTATGTAACATTAAATTTAAAAAACTGGTTGTAATTTACTTCACCGTTTTCTTATAGGACATATTTGTAGCTTCCCATGTAAATTTATATGTATCTATGTGATTATTTGACGAATGTTTGTCTGCCTCAACAGACTGTAAATCCTTGTATTTATTTTTTTGGTCATTGTATTCTCATTCCATATTAATACCTGAAAATATGATCGGTAAGATATACAATGGAGTACTATATGGCAACAAGAAAGAATGAAATATGGCCATTTGTAGCAAAATGGATGGACCTCGAGGGTGTCATGCCAAGCGAAATACGTCAGGAGGAGAAGACAGATACCATATGTTTGTACTCATAGGTCTAACAGGAGACCAGGAGAAAGCTAATGGAGGACCATGGGGAGGGGAAGGGGGAAAGTTGGGGAGAGAGAGGGATGCAAAACCTGAGATACTATTGAATACTGAAAATGAACCGAGGGTTGAAGGGGGAGGAGGAGGGGGAAAAGAGGTGGTTGTAATGGAGGAGGGCACTTGTGGGGAAGAGCACTAGGTGTTATATGGAAACCAATTTGACAATAAATTATAAAAAAAAAAAAAAAAGACTACAGCATCTGGTGAACCTGGCCTTAAATCCTTAGCTCAGATCAGCCTTATCCACAAACATTCCTGACCCCACACACAGGAGCGTGTACCTGTTGCACTGCTCCCACCCCATGCTGTTTGTGTCCAGAATCTGACCATGTCCAGCACAATGTCCTGCTTTGGGCTCCATGGAGCTCAGGATCTTTGTGTTCATTGTAAAGTGCATTCTTTATCATCTCCACTCCCAGCTGTCCTAAAACATATGTGTCTATCTATGAAGGTGGGGAAACTCCCAATGGCCCCCTGCTGGCCCTGGCTGTTACTAGAAGGAAAGGCTAGGGTTACCCTCCAGGCAAATTCTGCTGGTCCTGACCAAGCTGCCCAGTGTGGAAAGAATTTGGGAGTGGAGGTCGGGGATATACTATGGAGGCAATTGGTTCTTCCTGGGGATCTACCACTGGTGTTGTGGGTGGAGGGGGAGGCCACAGGACCACCCTGGGAGGTTGTGCAGCAGGTGGTGGGCTCCAGGCCAGGTGCTTGGGCTCTTCTGTTGGCCTTTCACGCTGACTCCTGGTCCTCATGGCTCTTACCTTTTGTGTTAGAGAACCACATAAAAGTGGGAATGGCAGGTTCCTGAAACTCTGCTGCATTGAGGTGACAGAAACCCTAGGCTCTATCTCACAGGACAAGGAGGGACCCAGCTGTTGGTGGGTCCACTGAAGCAGGGGCTTCCTGGTGATGGTGTAGTTCTCAGGCTGGAGTGGCTTGTAGCCCAGGAGCTGATACATAACCTTCACTTCCTCATACTTCTGGCCCATCAGTGAGTCCTGGATTTCTGCCTACTTATAGTCCATGAGAGCATCAACTCAGTCTGCTGGGCATCCTTATAGTTAGAGAATGGCTCAGTCCCTACTCATTACTGGTGTTTATCCATAGTTCCCTCTTGATTTCCTCTAAAACACCATTGTCACTGGGGTTGCAGATAGGAATTTCTTAAGCAGGTTTTTCACACTCCACAGATAATGTAAAAGGGAATGTGGCATATTTATCTCAATATCCATTGCCGAAGAACTCAGAAGTTCTGTCCATTAAAAGACAGAGACCCAGTGACCATCGTGACACCTCTCCAACATACCCACTATGAGGCCATCAGTGATTTCTGGGAAGCATAAGAGGAATTGCCACAGATGGTATCCTGCTTGATACTCCAGGTGAACTTGTTGCCAAAGCTGAAGTCCAAAATTTTGACATTAAGGTCAGCATTCAAAAGCAGGTTCTGTGGCTGTAGATCCTTGTGAACATGCCCTCCTGGTGGCAGCACTGCACAGAGACACCATCTGGAGGAAGTAGCTACAAGCCTCTTCCTCTTTCAGAAGGCTATGGTGCAGTGGGCAATCAACCATCTCTCCTTCACTAGCATATTCCATGGCCAGGTGGAGTTTCCTGGGTCTCAATACGTAATAGATTCATGATATTGGGATAATTGAAGGCCATCATGCTCTGGACTTCAAGGCAAAGTCTTTGGAGGCTGGAGGAACTCTGCTGATCTTATTAATGAACTTCATGGACACGTGTCCCAACCAGGATGTGCCAGATCAACTTCACCTCAGCAAAACTGATCTGGCTGATGGTCTAGTGGAGTCGGTAATTGTCAATATGGATTTCTTTGTCAGCAGTGGTGGCCAGAATGCCCTGCAGCATGGTGACCTGCTAACTACACTAAGAATACTAATGATACTAACTAAAAATACTTATATACTAACTACAGAGTATTCCCAAAATACTAACCAACTATATAAAAAATTAAAATAACAAGAAAGAGATAAATGGAAAAATGAGATGGGAAAAATAAAGAAAAAATGAGAAAAACAAAAATCAAAAAATAAAAACCCCCTGAGAAACCCAACAATAAAGAAAAATTAGAATTAAAAAGTAAACAAGAAATGAAAAGGAAAAAAACAAAAAAATTAAAGAATAAGACAAAATGAAAAAAAAGAAAAAAGAGTAGAGAAAAATAAAATGGACAAAAAAGTTAGAGAGATCAGGCTAACTGTGGTGCAGATCCTTCTGGTCACCACAGTGAGCTCTGTAGGGTAAAAGGGCAGAAAAGCCTCAGTCCTCCAGGGACGGCTCCAGGTGCTTGGAGACCCCTAACAACTGATTCCTATGAGGTCATAGCCAGAAATGGACCAATCATGGCTAGAGATAATCCACAGTGGTTTTCTCACTCAAGAACCCTGTACTCTTTAAAAAATGTGAGGGGGGGGTGGGGAAGAAGAGACTCCAGTGTTTTTTTGTTTTTGTGGGTGATAGCAATCAATATTTACCTTATTAGAAATTAAAACCTATAAGATGCTTTTCATTTCCAGTTTGAAAAGCTTCTTGTTTTCTAAAAAGCTCATTATGTTTGTACTTTCATTTCTTTTCATTTCTTTAAAAAACTTTGTAAAATTGGTCTCAAAAACGGTACCACAACTTAACTGGCATCACCAATGTATAAGAAAATGTTCTGTAGCATAATATACAATAGGTACATTATTAACATTAATATACAGCTACATTAATACCACACAGTAGAGTCAGTACATTAATATAGAGCCAAGAGGGAGATACCTTTTGTCATATATTCATTTCTGATCGCAGTTTTTTTGGGAATCTTTGGAGGAGAGTCTTCCCTTCCATGAGCCAGAGAACTTGCTATGGCTATTTCGATATCCTTAAATGTAGAGCTGGAAGCTGTGAATTGAAAAAGAAAGTCTCTCTCTTTTTTATGTTTGTTTATTTTGTTTATGTTTATTTATTTTTGAAAGAGACGACAGAGTGTGAGCGGTGGAGAGGCAGAGAGAGAAGGAAACACAGAATCCAAAGCACACTCCAAGCCTTCAGCCTAGAGCCTGACCAGGGCTCAACTCACAAACTGCAAGGTCATGACCTCAGCCAAAGTCAGATGCTTAACCAACTGAAGCCTCAAGGCATTCATTCTATCTCTTGTTTGTTTGTTTGTTTGTCTGTTTGTTTTAAGAGAGGCAGGGAGAGAGCAGGGGAGGGGCGAACAGAGGGGGGGAGAGAGAGAGAATCCCAAGCAGGCTCCATGTTGTCAGCATAGAGCCCAATGTGGAACTTGAACAGGAACCCTGGAGGTCTTGATCTGAGCCAAAATCAAGAGTCAGATGATTAACCAACAAAGCTACGCTGGTGCCCCAATCTCTTTTTCAAAACAACGATCCCTCGTGCTCTGTTTCTCTACTATTCAGCATGAGGGGGTGGGGGTGGAGACTGGATGCTGGGCGTGGCAACAATGCCTCAGGAGAGGGAACCAAGCACTCCCTCATTTATTCCTTCTCTAACATTGTTCTTCTTCATGTAGATCCAAGTTTCTGATGTATATAATTTTCTTTCTCTCTAAAAGCCATCTTTTCCCATTTCTTGAAAGATAGATCTACCAGTGACATATACTTTTGTTGTTGTTGTCTAGAAAGTCTATTTCTCCTTTGTTTTTGAGGGATAATTCTGCTAGATACAAAATTCCAGGTTCATAGGTATTTACTATCTTGATGTTTTTGGTTTCTTACATAGTTTCTGAGGACAAGTCTGAAGTAATTTTTATCCTTGTCCCTCTACAGTTAGGTTGCTTTTTCCCCTCTGGCTTCTTTAAAGCTTTTCTCTTTCTCTGCTTTATTCTGCGGTTGAATGTAATGTTAGACCTTTCCCTCCTGAAGCGAGTCACCTAGCGTGAAACCCACAGACACAAATGGAGATGGTGAATCGGTTTTATTTTAGTTGGGCCAAACGGCCCCTCCCAAGTGTTGGCAAGTCCCCAGGAGAGCGCCTCGGAGCAGGGGCTCAGGGGTTTTAAGGGCTTTGGCGAGACAAAATAAGTCATCAATCATAGTTTATAGCATTTTATAGTTGTCAATCATATTTTGACACACAAATGTAAGATTTGGCAGAGACCTATCAATTTTAGAGTTTTTTTGTCTTGGGAGAAATTTGAAATGACCAATCATAGGTCTGAAGGGGAGGCCAAGCAGGTGCACAGAAGGGAGAACTTTGCAGTTAAAGGGTGAGCTCTAGCAACAGTACCTTAGGATCTAGCAACAGTATCTTAGAAAACAAGTCATCCTTTAAGTTATAATTTATGGGTTACATTTTAGGACTCCCAGGACTCAATTTCCCAACCTTGATTGTTCAAGCAGAAAAGGGTTGGAAAGTGAAACCAGGGTTGGTATATTTCTATTAGGGTCAGCTTGACCTGAGGAGGGTCTTTAATATGCCTAAGACGCCTAAGTATCTTGTGTGTGTGTATGTGTGTGAGTGTGTGTGTGTGTGTGTGTGTGTGTGTGTGTGTGTGTGTGTGTGGTATTTTCCTGCTTACATTTTGTTGAGCTTCCTGGATCTGTGATTTGATGTTTCTCATTAATTATGTAAAATTTACAGTCGTTATTATTTCAAATATTTCTGTTACTTTTTTCTTTTTTCTTTTCTTTCTTTCTTTTTTTTTCTGGTATTCCTGTTATATATGTTATATTTTTTAAAATCATCCCACAGTTTTGGATATTTTCTTCTGTTTCTTTCATCTCATCATTTTTTGCACTCTACTTTTCAATTTGGAATGTTTCTATTGACACGTCTTCAAACTCGTTGATTCTCTTTTTGGTGTATCCAAGCCACTAATAAGCCCATCAAAGACATCCTTCATTTCTGTTAAAAATGGTTTTGATTCTAGCACTTTTTAAATTCTTTCTTAGAATTTCCATCTCTCATATTACATTACCCATCTATTCTTGCATGTTGTCCACTTTTTTTACTACAGCCCTTAGCATATTAATTACAGCTGTTTTAAATTTCTTGTCTGATAGTTACAAGATTTCTGCCATATCTGAGTTCAGTTCTGATGCTGGCTCTATCTCTCATCATGCTTCATCAACTGTTGTTGGAAAGATGACCATCATGTACTAGGTAAATAGATTGAAATAAATATGCTTTTACTGTGAAGTTTAGTTTATCTGGCTAGTAGTTTATCTGTGTTTATTCTTTGCTGCAGCTGTAAGTTTTAGAAGCTAAATGTTCCCTATGTCCTTGGTTTGTTTCTCCACTGTTGTCTCTGGGTTTTCCTAGAAACTCCTTCAATAAGATCTGAGGCCTGTAGTTCTTTCAGTGCAATCTGTTATTGTACTGGAGCCCTGCTGCTGTGGTAAGGAGGCGTGGAGGGAGGGTTCTTAGACCTAGTCTATTAGACCTCAGTTTTTAATCAGCCTGTGCCCTAGGCTATGAGCTTCAAAAAGAGTTTCTCAGGCAACTACCACATTCTCCGGCCCTTAGGTAAGACAGGAGAACTACAGGAGTGGGATCTGTGGATTTCCCATATCTTAGGTATGATAGGCTCTGGTAAATCCCACGGTGGTCAGGCTCTAACAAAATGTATTCCTTGAGGGCAGGCTTTTGTTAAGAAGAACAGAATGCTGTGGGCATACTTCAAAATGGTGACTTCTCCCTTTCCCTGTGGAAGACAGCAGGGAGTTTTCTCTGATTTTCACCCTGAACACCTGGTAGGGCTCCTGGGAGTAGGCTCACAAAAGTGTGAAGCCCCTTACATAAGATTGGGCCCCTCCTAATTTTTAATTCTCAAGCTTATTATGCCCACTAAGCCTCCAGCAGT
Source organism: Suricata suricatta (assembly GCF_006229205.1). Taxonomy (NCBI): domain Eukaryota; kingdom Metazoa; phylum Chordata; class Mammalia; order Carnivora; family Herpestidae; genus Suricata; species Suricata suricatta. The sequence goes on along the minus strand of NC_043706.1, from coordinate 24,087,549 downwards.
TTGCCTACCAAAGTTTATGCTTCCTTAGTCAGTACTGGCTCCAGTAGTTAGCCTCTGCTCCTAGCCTTCAGATCCTGGTAAGCTATGATTCTCTGTAATCACCCGTCTCTCCAATTTTAGGGACAGCAGTTTGCCCTGTGGTCTCATTCTCTGATGAACCTAAGAAAAGTTGTTGAGAGCGATGCCAGCATGGTGGTGGCATAAGACATACAGAAAATGCACAGAATTGTAGGAGACGGCTATAAACGATATATACTATAACTATATATATAATTATAAAAAATGCCAATAAATCAGATAACATAGAAGAAATAAATAAATTACTTAAAGCATAAACCTGCCATGAATGAATCAGCAATAAATAGAAAATTTGAACAGACCAATAACAAGTAAAGAGATTAAAAACGTAACCCAAAACCTCCCCATACAGAAAAGCCTAGGACTGGATAGCCTCACTGGTGAACTGTACCAAGCATTTAAAGAAGAATTAACCACCAGTCCTTCTCAAACTCTTCCAAGAAACTGAAGAGGATGGAATACTCAAAATCATTTTATGAGGTCAACGTTACCCTGACACCAAAGCCAGATAAGAACACTACAAGAAAACTATCAACCAATATCCCTGATGAATATAGATGCAAATATTCTCAACAAAATATTAGCAAACCAAATTTAACAACACAATGAAAGGATCATACACTAGGATCAAGTGGGATTTATTCCTAGGATGCAAAGATAGTTCAATATATGCAAATCAATAAATATGCTGTACTGCATTAATAGATTGAGAGATACAAATTATCTGATTATCTCAATGATGCAAAAAAAAAAAAAGCACTTGACAAAAATATAGCATCTTTTCATGATAAAAACCCTGAACAAATTTGGTATAGAAAAAAACACCTGAAGGGGGGCCTAGGTGACTCAGCTGGTTAAGCGTCTGACTTCAACTCAGGTCACGATCTGATGGTTCATGCGTTCGAGCCCCACATCGGGATCTGTGCTGACAGCTAGCTCAGAGCCTGGAGCCTGTCTTCAGATTCTGTATCTCCTTCTCTCTCTGACCTTCCCCTGCTTGCCCTGTCTCTCGAAATTAATTTTAAAAAAATTTTTTTAAAAGAAAAAAATACCTCAACATAGTGAAGGCCATATAAAACAAACCCAGAGCTAACATCATACTCAACAGCGAATGGTTAAAAACTTTTCTCCTAAGACCAGAAACAAGAAATAGGCACAGTTACAGGAAGTCTTCAATAGACTTGTCTACCAGATGACCCATGAGCTCAATCCAGGCAACCAGAGGCTCCTTAAGCCCGCCATCCCCTGTCCTTAGAATGCACATTCCACTTGCCTTCTCTGCTCCCAGAAGCTACACCAACTACATAGTTTTGAGATAGTGATATGCTACTGAGGCCATCTGGAGAGTATACGTAACTGAACCCAATTAGGACTTCTATATAAAAATTTTAAGACTTGATGGGCAGATGCAGAGATTGCCTCATATTAGGGCCATCCAAGACAAGCCTCTTATTTAAGTTCCCTTGCTTATTAAACCTGCCACCTACCAATCTGGGGTAGTCTGCCTCTTTCTTGGTCTTGGTCTTTCTGTGCACTCTGTGTTTGGGGGCCATTTTCAGATTACACCTGGGAAGCTTCTGAGCTTGTGAGCCAATAACAAGTGAACTAACTAGCAGGAGACCAAGAAATGGACCTTGAGAATAAGGCATCTTCAGGGAAAATCCTGAATTGGCCACCAACCTCTATATAGAGAGGAGTGGCCCATATGTCAGGTGCTTATGGACTCCTACATGAATATGGGGATACTCCTAAAATTCATATTGCTTTAATGCACTTGTTTGAGGAATTTTTGCACAGCTGCACTATGGCAGAAAAGAGAAACAAATGGTTGCTGCAGTGCGCTGGCCTCTACTTTGCAAGTTCAGCTGGACACCAATGCCCAACTACAGACTGAAGCTTGAGTTAGAAAACTGGAAGAAGAGATGAGATTAGATAAGGACATGCGGTTTTCACTATTCTGCTGCCTTAAAGGCTGGCAGGTAAGGTGGGAAGGCAGGATGATCATTTGGAGACCTGAGCAAGGTCTTTTGCAAAGCTAGGAGGGCACAAGCTGCCTTGGGTTAAAGTTTGAGCACTTGTGACAAAGCCCAACTAAAATGCTAAGAGGCAGAATCCCTGGAAAGTGATGAGAGTGAAGAGGAGGATGTCATGGTGATTGGTGAGGAAATGGATGGACTGCCCCATGCCATCTGCCCCTAAGACAAAGGAAAACCTTGAATAGCAATTATCAAAAAAACTAGGAGAAAATTTGCATTCTTTCTTTGTCTCTTGAGGTTGTAAGTCATATCATATCTTTGAAATGTAAACCCCTCAAAAAGTGACCAAAACACAGTCCACAGAGACTGAAGAAAAAAAGAGGGGACTGGGCATGTTCTGTATTCCACTGGTAGGAACGTTTGTCTGCTGTCTTTGTTCCTTCTATTACTTGATAGGATATTACAGCACACATGGAAACCCTTAAAAATTTCACCCAGCAAGCCTTAAGTGATTTCCAGTGAAACTTATCCTTACCAAAAACTGAAATGTTTCTAGTGAGAAAAGCTGTAGTCTGAGACAGTATGGCTTTGGACATTATTACTACCTATGCCATTACCCAAACAGAATGTCATATGCTCATAATTGATGAGTCTGTTAATGTGTCATCTTTAGGAAATCATGTGAGGATATAAGAGAAAGCTCTGAGTGATCTGACTCCAGCCTAAGGATTCAATAAATCAGTAGTTCAGATCATGAGGCTCCTGGTAGAAAAAATTGTCACTCATTTAGGGAATCATTGTCTTAGTATGTGTTCTCTTTTGCATGTGCTGGTACTATTGCTATGGTATCTGCCTCCAATGCAGCCAGATAGCAACCAAAGGAGCCACCTCCATACTAATGAAACCCCTTTAGGATAGCTCAGGGAACATGTGAAAGAGGGGGGCATGTGAGAGTTTAAGAGCCAGTCGCAAGGGGTTGAGTGTTGGGAGAGGTCACCAAGAAAATATGACTGCTGGTTGACCCATGAATTGGACCCAAGCAATTGAAGGCTCCCTTGTCCTTGAAATGTGCATTCCACTTGCCTCCCCACCTTCCAGAAGCTTCCCCAAGGACACAGTTTTAGGATAGTGATGTGGTACTGACACTGGCATATGTGACTAAACCCAATTAAAGCCTCTATATAAACTTTTGAGATTGGTCGGCAGACGTGGAGGTCTATTCCTCCTAAGGCTAGCCAACACAAGACCAATGTATAAGTTCCCTTGTTTATTAAACCTGCCACCTATCATTCTAGAATGGTCTGCCTCTTCCTTTAGTCTCCCCCTGCCATACACACAGGAGTCAGTTTCAGATAATACCTGGGAAGTACCTACAAAGGTTGAGATGCAATAGATGTCCACTCTTACCATTCTTATTCAACATAGTACTAGAAGTCCTAAGTAGAACAATCAGGCAAAATAAAGAAACAAACAACATCCAACATAGGAAGAAAATAAAACTGCCACTATTTGCATATGGTATGATGTTATAGAGAGAAAATCCTACAGATACTGTTGTAATTAATCAATAAATTCAGTAAAGTTGCAAGATATAAAATCAACATACAGAAATAATTGCATTTTCCTATTCTAACAATGAGATATTTGAAAAAGAAGTAAAGAAAAGTATCCTATTCACTCACCATAGCATCAAAAGCAATAAAGTACTTAGGAATAAATCTAACCAAGAAAGTGAAAGATCTGTAAAAAACAAACAAACAAAAAAAAACTACAAGACAGATGAAATAAATTTAAGAAGACACAAGTAAATGAAAAGATATCTTACATATATGGATTGGATGAATTAATATTGTTAAAGTGTCTATATTACCCAAAGGCATCTGTACGTCCACTACAATCCTTAGCAAACTTCCAATTTTTCTCAGAAATAGAAAAAAATTCTAAAATGTTATGGAACTACAAAAGACCCAATAACCAAAGCAATCCTAAGAAAGAAGAACAAAACCAAAGACATTACAATTCTTGATTTCAAACTACACTATACGGCTTTAGTAATTAAAATAACATGGCATCATGTAGATGGTCGACTATTATTTGACCAGAGAGCCAAAAACATTCAATAGGGAAATGATAATCTCTTCAATGAATGATTTTAGGAAAACTGAATAACCATATGCAGAAAAATGAAACTGGACCCCTATCTTAAATCACTCACAAAAATTAACTTAGAATGGATTAAAGACAAACATGATGCCATGACACTCCTAGAATAAAATGTAAGGAAGAGGGTCCTTGACATTGGTTTTGGCAATGATTTTTAGTAATATGACACCAAAAGCACAGGCAACAAAAGCTAAAGTAACTAAGTAGGACTAGATCAAACTAAAAACTTCTGAACAGCAGAAGAAACAATCAACAAAATGGAAAACTTACAAAATGAAAGGAAATATTTGCAAGCCAAATATAAGAATATTCAAAATGTTTTTATGTAGTCCCATTAGTTTATTTTTGCATTTGTTTCCCTTGCCTCAGGAGACATATCTAGAAAAAAGTTGTTATGGCCGATGTCAAAGAGGTTACTGCCTGTGTTCTCCTCTAGGATTTGTACGGTTTCAAGTCTCACATTTAGATCTTTATAATCCATTTTGGATTTATTTTTGTGTAAAAAAAAGTGGTTCAGTTTCTTTCTTTTGTATGTTCCTATCCAGATTTCCCCAACATTATTTGTTGAAGAGATGTAGTTTTCCCCCATTGGATATTCTTTCCTACGTTGTCAAAGATTATTTGACAAATATGGGTTTATTTATTTCTATAGCTTTCCATTTGTTCCACTGATTTATGTGTCTATTTTATGTTGGTGCCATACTGCTTTGATTATTACAGCTTTGTAATATAACTTGAAATCCAGAATTGTATGCCTCCATTTTGCTTTTCTTTTTCAAGATTGTTTTGGCTATTGGAAGTCTTTAGTGGTTCCATACAAATTTTAGAGTTGTTTGTTCTAGTTCTGTGAACAATGCTGTTGATATTTTGATAGAGATTGCATTAGATATGTACATTGCTTTGGGTAGTATAGACATGTTAACAGTATTTGTTCTTCCATTCAATGAAAATGGAATGTTCTCCCATTTCTTTGTGTCATCTTCAATTTCTTTTATCTGTGTTTTGTAGTCTTCAGAGTAAAGGTCTTTTACCTCTTTGGTTAGGTTTATTCCTAGGTATCTTACTGTTTTGGTACAACTGTAAATGGGATTGTTTTCTTAATTTCACTTTCTGTTGCTTCATTATTGATGTACAGAAATGCAACAGATTATTGTACATTTATTTTATATTCTATGACTTTACTTAGTTGACTTATCAGTTTTAGTAGTATTCTTGGTTGAGTCTGCATGTCACATGCAAATAGGGAAAGTTTTGTTTCTTCCTTACTAATCTGGATGCCTTTTATTTCTTTTTGTTGTCTGATTGTTGTGGTTAAAACTTCCAGTACTCTCTTGAGTAGAAGTGGTGAGGATAGATATGATTATCTTATTCCCAGCCTTAGGGGAAAACTCCCAGTTTTTCCCCAATTAAGATGATGTTAGCTGTGGGTTTTTTATATATGACCTTTATTATGTTGAGGTATGTTCCTCCTGCACTTACTTTTGTTGTGGATTTTTATCATGAATGAATGTTTGTACTTTGTCAAGTGTTTTTTTCTGCATTTATTAAAATGATCAAATGGTTCCTATTCTTTATTTGGATAGAATGTAATGTGATGTACCACATTGATTGATTTGCAAATATTAAGCCACTCTGCTACATCAAAATAAAAATCTTCTACAAAGTGAAGGAAACAATCAACAAAACCAAAAAAGCAACATATGGAATGGGAGAAGATGTTTGTGAATGATATATCCAATAAAGGGTTAGTATCCAAAATATGTAAAGAATGTATAAAACTCAACATGTGAAAAACAAGTAATCTAATTTAAAAATGGGCAGGAGACCATGAACAGGCATTTCTCTCAAAAAAGACATATAGATGGCCAACAGACACAGGAATAGATGTTTATCATCACTTGTCATAAGGGAAATGCAAATCAAAACCACAATGAGGGGCACCTGGGTGGCTCAGTCAATTAAGTATCTGACTTCAGCTCAGGTCATGATCTCACAGTCCATGGCTTTGAGCCCTGCGTTGAGCTCTGTGCTGACAACTCAGAGCCTGGAGTCTGTTTCAGATTCTGTATCTCCCACTCTCTCTCCCCCTCCTCTGTTCATGCTCTGTCTCTCTGTCTCTCAAAAATAAATGTTAAAAAAATTTTATAAACTACAATGAGATATCACCTCACACCTGTCAGAATGGCTAAAGTCAACAACACAAGAAACAATATGTGTTGGCAAGGATGTGGAGGAAAAACAACACTCCTACATTGTTGGGAGGAATGTGCATCTATGCTACAACTAGTGCAACCACTGTGAAACACAGTATGGAGGTTTCTCAGAAAGTTAAAAATAGAACTACCTTATGATCCAGCAATTGTACTACTGGGTATTGACCCAAAGAATACAAAACACTAGGGGGGTGGAGCCAAGATGGCGGAGAGGAAGGGAGCTCTGTAAACTCCCTCCGCACCGTTTTTCGAACTGAGAAGGATATTACGTTCAACTGAGAGAGTGGAAGGAGAAAATACGAACTCCAGAAGGAATAGAACCTCAAAGATACCTGAGTGAGTGGGGGCGAATGGGGGAGAACCGAGGACGGGCCAGCCCAGGACGGGCAGGGGAGGTAAGATCCCCAGCCCAACGTGGCGCAAGTGCGGGGCGCCCGGGAGACAAAGGGAAGAGACAGAGTCGGAACGCGCTCATGGAGCTGTCTCTAGGGAAGAGGTATAAAAGGCTTGGTTGCGCTTGGAGACAGAAACCCACTCCATAGATGGGCAGCGGGGCGCAAGAGAAGGAATAGCCCCCAGCCCTAAGCCATCTCGGCGGGGAATCAGAGGCGCCTGTGGCTGTGAGAAGCAGCTGCTCTGGAGAGGCGCACGCCGCGGCTGGAAGCGGCCCGAGCAGCGACTGCGCCAGGCGCCAGCAATTCGAACTTGGTTTTGGGAACGGGACCACGGACCCCATTTCCAAGGCACACCCCGCCCCCTGCACGGACTGCACAAATTCCGGGTCCCCACAGGGAAGAAATAAGGCGTGCACCGACAGGACCCTCAACAAAGAGTCGGTGGCGGGTGGAGGCCCGGGAGGGCGCGCTTAGAATGTGGGAGCTCCCAGCACATTTCCAGCAGCGCACAGCTTCTTGAGCAAAGCTATCGGAAACTAAGAGAGACTCGGTTTTTTGCTTTTTGTTTTTTTCCTTTCCCCCATTGCAACCACGATCCGGACTGGGGGTGGGGACTCCGAAATTGAGTCTGTGAAGGTGCGCACTTCACCTCCTGCTGCTCATTTCGCCTCAG
>NC_043706.1:24077449-24079951 GCF_006229205.1 Suricata suricatta | reverse complement strand
GGTGTGGAGAGATGGGCACCCTCCTACACTGTTGGTGGCAATGTAAACTGGTGCAGCCGCTCTGGAAAACAGTGTGGAGGTTCCTCAAAAAACTATCCATAGAACTCCCTTATGACCCAGCAATAGCATTGCTGGGGATTTACCCAGGAGATACAGAAATGCTGATGCATAGGAGCACATGTACCCCAATGTTCATAGCAGCCATGTCAACAATAGCCAAAACATGGAAGGAGCCTAAATGTCCATCACCTGACGAATGGATCAAGAAGATGTGGTATATATTCATGATGGAGTACTACATGGCAATGAGAGGGAATGATATATGGCCCTTTGTGGGAAAGTGGATGGGCCTTGAGGGTGTCATGCTGAGCGAAGTAAGCCAGGCAGAGAAGGACAGAAACCATATGTTTGCAGTCATAGGTCTAACAGGAAAACAGGAGAGACCTAATGGAGAACCAGGGGGAATGGAAGAGGGACAGTGAGTTGGGGAGAGAGAGGGATACAAATCTGAGAGACTATTGAATGCTGGTAATGAACTGAGAGTTGAAGGGGAAGGGGGAAGGGGGAAAAGAGGTGGTGGTGATGGTGGAGGGCACTTATGGGGAAGAGCACTGGGTGTTGTATGGAAAACAACTTGACAATAAAATATTTAAAAAAACCAAAAAACCCCAAAAAACATAAAAAAAATAAATAAAAGATATGTACAAGAATGTACATAGCATCATTATTTATAATAGGAGAAAAACCTTTAAAAGGTTTAAATGAGACTTCTGGGTTTTAATGTAGAAGTTATCACTCCCAACCTCACAAGAAGAAAAAAGCTAAACAAAGTAAACAACTTCTTCTTGAGATATAGTTGACATTTAACATTGTGTAGGTTTAAGGTATTCAATGTATTGTTTATACATTTATTTATTGCAATACTCTTACCATGATAGCATTCGCTGACACATCTATCACACCGTATAGTTATCATTTCTTTTTTTGTGGTGAGAACATTTAAAATCTTATTTTTTAGGAACTTTGGCTACAGTCAGCATATTGTGCACTGGATCTCCAGAACTTATTCATCTTCCAGCTGCAAGTCTGTAACCTTAAATGGTATCTCCCCAATTCTCCCACCACCGATCACCTACTAACCACATTTCCACTCTGTTTTTATGAGTTCAGCTTTTCAGATCCCACACATCCGTGATATCATAAAGTAATTGTCTTTCTCTGTTTGACTTATCTCGCTTAGCCTAATGTCCCCACGGTCCATCCATGTTGTTCCTAATGGTGGGATTTCCTTATTTCTCATGGCTGAATAATATTTCACTGTATACATTTGCCACATCTTTATCCATTCATCTCTTGATGAATACTTAGGTTATTCCCGTATCTTGGAAATTGTGAATAATGGTGCATTAAACATGGGAGGGAAGATATCTTTTTCATATTATGTTTTCATTTCGTTTGTATATATAACCAGAAATGGGATTGCTGTATCATATGGTAGGTTTATTTTTAATTTCATGAGAAAACTCCATACTGTTTTACACAGTGGCTGCACCATTTTACATTCCCACCAAGTGCACAAACATTCCCTTTTCTCATATCCTCACTGATACTTGTTATCTCTTATCTTTTTGATGATACTTATCCTAAAAGGTGTGAGGTGATACATCATCATGCTTTTTATTTGCATTTCCTTGATGAAAAGTGATAGTAAGCATTTTTCATGACTCATTGGCAATTTGGATGTCTTCTTTGGAAAAGTTCAGTTCTTCTGCCCATTTTTAAAACTGGATTTTGGTTTTATTGTTATTGAGTTGTTTGAATTCTTTACATATTTTGGATATGTTTTTATTTTTTTAATTTATATTTTAATTCCACTTAGTTAATATACAGTGTTACATTAGTTTCAAGTGTACCAGTGTAGCCAGTATACTGGCTCAACAATTCCATATATCACCCGGTACTCATTATAACAAGTGCACACCTTAATCTCCATCACCTATTTAACCTATTTCTCTACCCCTACCCCTCTGGTAATCATCAGTTTGTTCTATATATTTAAGAGTGTGTTTCTTGGTTTGTCTTTGCTTTTTTGTGTTGTTTCTTAAATTCCATATATGAGTGAAATCATATGGTATTTGTCTTTCTCTGACTGGCTTATTTCACTTGCATTGTACTCTCTAGCTCCATCCACTGTCATTGCAAATGGCAAGCTGTCGTTCTTTTTTTTATGGCAGAATAATATTCCATATACCAACTCTTTATCCAGTCATCTATGGATGCACACTTGGGCTGCTTCCGTATCTTGGCTATTATAAATATACTGTAAACATAAAGGTGCATGTATCCTTTTGAATTAGTGTTTTGTATTCTTTTTTTTTAATTTTTTAATTTTTTTATTTTTTCCATAATATTTTATTGTCAAATTGTTTTCCATACAACACCCAGTGCTCTTCCCCTTAAGTGCCCTCCACCATCACCACCACCTCTTTTCCCCCCTCCCCC
>NC_043706.1:24056100-24077349 GCF_006229205.1 Suricata suricatta | reverse complement strand
GCTCCTGGATTAATTTCTCTCTCTTTTTTTCAGCTTCCTCTTTTGCTAGAACTATATCTTCTAATTCACCTATTCTTCTCTCTGCCTCGTCAATCCTTGAGGTGGCTGCCTCCAGTTTGTTATTCACCTCACCTATAGCCTTTTTTAACTCATCAGTTGATTCTTTGATGCTTTTCTCAACCCCAGCTATTACTCTTATCACCAGCTTTTTAAATTCTTGATCTGATATGTTGTCTAGATCTGCCTTGAGCAGTTCTGTGGCTGTGACTTCCTCCTGGAAGTTCTTCAGGGGAGAGTTTCTTCGTTTTGTCATTTTTGCTAGTTTTCTGTCTCTTGTCACTTTTAGAAAGCTCATTATGCTCTGTGCACCTATTAGTATTTCTCTGTTAAAGGAGGCTTATTGACTGTCCAGGGCCTGTCGTTTCAGTGAATGTTCTCTTAATGGTGTGTCTCGGTTTCTCTTGTTGTGCCTGTGAATATTTTATTTCCCTACTCTGCAATATTTGGGACTCGCTTTCTTGCACACTTTGGCTTATTTCTTGGTGCGGTCCTAGGAAGGAAAACCGACAGACGCACACAGAGGGAACAGAAGCACACATACACACAGACAAATCAAACAAAGAAACACATAAAAAGGGGGAAAGAAGAGTTTGAAAATGGAAAGGAAAGGGACAAAAAGAAGAGAAGAAGAGAAAATAAAAAGAAAAGAGAAAGAAGAAAAGAGAAAAAATATATTGACGGCGGTCAGAGACAACAAAGGACAGTAGACAGTTTAAAAGTGTATGACCAGTTGAGGGGAGAGGTAAGGATGAGATACAGGAGAATATATCTGGGTTGGTAGAAGGTGAAAAAGTAAGAGAGACAGGAGAAAGGAAATGAGGAGTAAAAATTTAACAGAGTTAAGTAAAGAAAAAGAAAAAACAAAAAAAAGGTAATAATAACAAAGAAATAAGTACGAAAAAAGTAGAGAAAGAGAAAAAAAATTAACAAAAAAAAAAAAGAGCAGCAGCTCCTCTTTGTGGATAGGCTTGGTTTGATGTGGAAGGTCTCGGAGGCTGTTCTCAGAGGCTCTGCCTTGGTGTCTATGGAGATTAGAATGGCAGTACTAGCTAGCTCCGCTGAGCTAGGCACTGTAGGCCACTCTAATGAGTTCGATCTCCTTGGGCCGCAGTTGAGCCGAATTGTATTTTCCAGACCTGCTTCAGTTCAAAGTTCCAGTCCATGCACGTTTGCACTACCACAGATGAAATATATTTGTTTTGGTGGCTGGCTTCTTAGGGGGAGGAATCAATTTGTCTTGGCTCAGGCAGGGATTTCGGCTGCCCCTCCCTGAGGCGAAATGAGCAGCAGTAGGTGAAGTGCGCACCTTCACAGACCCAGCTGTGGAGTCCCCACCCCCAGCCAGGATCGCGATTGCAATGGGGGAAGGAGAAAAAGAAAAAAAAAATTGAGACTCTCTCGGCTTTGGGTAGCTGTTGCTCAAGGTGCTGTGCGCTGCTGGAAATGAGCTGGGAGCTCCGGCAGCCCAGTGCACGCCCAGGCCTCCACCCGCTGCCGACTCCCTGTTGGGGGTCACGAAGGTGTGGGCCCTATTTTTTCCTGTGGGCACCCGGGATTCGGGATTCGCACAGCCAGTGCAGGGAGCGAGATGCACCGTGGAAATGAGGTGCGTGGTTCCGTTCCCAAAACCGAGTTCGAGGTGTGTGCACCCCTGGCACAGCCGCTGCCGGGGGCGCCTCTGCCACAGCCTCTCACCGCACCGCGGCCTGCTGCCACTGCCGCCAGCGCCTCTCAAAGTGTGCAACCCAGACACAGCCCACCAGGCCGCCACTGCAGCTGCTTCCGCTGCTTCCCCGCCGCCGAGATGGCTTAGGGCTGGAAGCTGTTCCACCTTTTGCACCACCCAGAGTCGGGATTCTGGCAACCCAGCAGTTATCTATGGAGTGGGTCCCTCTCTCCAAGCGCAGCCAAATGTTCTTTACCTCTTCCCCAGAGACAGTACCTCTTTCCCAGAGACAGTACTATGAGCCTGTTCAGACTCTCTGTCTCTTCCCTTTGTCTCTCGGGCTCTGCGCACTTGCCCCACATTGGGCTGGGGATCCTGCCTCTCCTGCACGTCCAGGGCTGGCCCGTTTTCAGATCTCCCCAGTTCGCACTCACTCACTCAGGTATCCTTGAGGTTCTATTCTTTCTGGAGTCTGTATTTTCTCCTTCCGCTTTTGCAGATGAGAGTAATATCCTTCTCAGTTCAATCGATGGGGCAGACGGAGTTACAGAGCTCCCTTCCTTTCCGCCATCTTGGCCTGTACATATCTTTTAATGTACTTGCACTTCTGTTACACTAAGAGTGAAATGCCTTGGTCGCAGGATATGCTATATAGAGCATATAAATCTGAATACATTATACTCCTTCCAGTCATAAATGCCTCATTGCTCTACATCCTCATCTACACTTGGTATTGTCAGTCTTGAATTTTAGCTACTCTGGAGGGTGTGTGGTGCTATCACATTGTGATTTTAATTTGCACTTACGTGACTATTAATGCAGCTGAACATCATTGAGTACCTTCTTTCATAAATTCCCTGTTCACGTCTTTCATCCATTTTTCTATTAGAATGCCTTTTTCTTACTGATATGTAGGAATTCCTTATATCTTCCAGATGTGAGCCCTTTGTCAGTTTTATGTGTAGCATACACTCTGTATTTTACTCTTTACTCTCTTAATATGTCTTTTATAAACAGAAATGCTTAATTTGAATGTTGCCAATTTACCAATCTCTTCCTTTAGAGCTAGTGCTTTTTTAATCTGTTTGAGAAATCTTTCCTTAACTCAAGGTTATAGAAATAAGTTATCTTATAAAAGCATTCTTTTTAAAATTTTCTTTAGTTTACATATAAGTTAGCATATAGTGCAATAAGGATTTTAGGGGTAGAATCCAATGATTCATCCCCTACATATAACATCCAGTACTCATCCCAACAAGTGTCATTAATGCCCTTGCCCATTTAGCCCATCCTTCCACCCACAACCCCTCTAGCCAACCCTCAGTTGGCTCTCCATATTTGAGTCTCTTATATTTTGTCTCCCTCGTTTTTATATTATTTTTGCTTTCTTTCCCTTCTGTTCATTTGTTTCGTATCTTAAATTCCACATATGAGTAAAGTCAGATGACATTTGTTTTTCTCTGTCTGGCTAATTTCACTTAGCACAATGGTACACTTAGCATCCATTTTGTTGCAAATGCCAAGATTTCATTCTTTTTGATTCCCAAATAATACTTCATTGTATATATATTCACAACATCTTCTTTATCTATTCATTTATTGATGGACATTTGGGCTCATTTCATACTTTGGCTATTGTTGATAGAGCTGCTATAAACCCCTTTGAAACAGCACACCTGTATCCTTTGGGGAAATACCTAGTAGTGCAATTGCTGGACCATAGGGTAGTTCTATTTTTAATTTTCTGAGGAACGTCCATACTGTTTTCCGCAGTGGCTGCACTAGTTTGCCACTCATCAGCAATGCAAAAGGGTTCCCCTTTCTTCACATCCTCACCAGCATCTGTCATTGCCTGAGTTGTTAATTTTAGCCATTCTGACAGGCATTAGGTGGCATCTCACTGTGGTTTTGATTTGTATCCCTGTTGATAAGTGATGCTGAGCATTTTTCATGTGTCTGTTAGGCATCTGGGTGTTTTTAGAACAGTGTCTATTCATGACTTTAGCCCATTTCTTCACTGGATTATTTGTTTTCTGGGTGTTGAGTTTGATAAGTTCTGTATAGATTTTGGATACTAACCATTTATCCGATATGTCATTCGCGAATATCTTCTCCCATTCCATTGGCTGCCTTTTAGTTTTGCTGGATTGTTTCCTTCACCATGCAGAAAGTATTTATCTTGATGAGGTCTCAATAGTTCATTTTTGTTTTTGTTTCCCTTGCTTCTAGAGATATGTTGAGTAAGAAGTTGCTGTAGCCAAAGTCAAAGAGATTTTTGCCTGCTTTCTCCTCCAGGATTTTGATGGCTTCCTGTCTTATGTTTAGGTGTTTCATCCATTTTGAGTTTATTTTTGCATACGATGTGAGAAAGTGACCCAGGTTCATTCTTCTGCATGTTGCTGTCCAGTTTTCCCAGCACCATTTGCTGAAGAGACTGTCTTTATTCCATTGGATATTCCTTCCTGACAAAAGATTTCTTTTCAACATTCATATTTAAGGTATCTTCCATTATTATTTTTATGGATGGTAGAAGATAGGTTTGAAGATCTGTTTTTTTTTTTAATCTGGCTATCCAAATGACCTTAGCATGATTAAATTTTTAAATGTATTTTTATCAGTAACCTACATTACTTCCTTTGTCATAGATCATATGTCCACTTCTGTGTGGGTGACTTTTTATTGGTCTAATTTCTATTCCTGTTTCAACAATACTGTCTTAATTCCTGTAAATTTGTTCTAAGTCTTATATCTATAGTTTCTTTTGTTTAATTATTCTTTTTAAAGAATGTCTTGGCTTTTCTTGGCCCTTTGTATATTACATAAGTTTTAGAATTAGATTCCCAATTTCCATCTTAAAACCTTGCTGAAATTCTTTCTTTATTTAGGGTTACTTTTTGAGCAGATTTTACATTTTTTAAGAATGGTATTTTTCTGTTTCTGACAATGATGATGATGATTATGATGATGATGATATGTAATAGGTAATGAAAGCAAGATTATAAACTATCGGAAAACAGTGTAAATACTTACATAATCTGTAAGTGTTAAATATATCCTTCAAGAGAAAAGCTGTCAAATAGTCTTACAACTGGTTATTAGGACAGATTTGTTAGCATAAACATCCAATCAAAATTAGTAGGTCAATCTGGCATTTTGTAGGAGTCTCCAAATCCTATGAGAGACAAATGGAGCTCTTAATCATTTCCACAAAAACAAACTATGGCAGGGTTCTCAAACTCCCAGGAAGATAGGAACATATTTTCAATGAGCTCAGATTTCTCAAAAATATTTTTAAATGTTTTATTTTAACTAATGATCTTTAAAAATTGAAATAACATATTCTTGATCTTCTGGATGGTTTTATTTTTATAACCAAGTCATATAATTTCTATGCCCAAAATTATAAGGAAAGCCAGAAACTATATGTAAATTTTTGTTTCCATGTGTGTCGCAGATTCACCAAAAACCTATACACCTCACGTGGTTGACATGAAATAACTACTGGATGAGAGAGGGTTTTAGTTGCCCAGTGTTTTATATATGTAGAGTAAATCACCAGACTTTAATAATAATTAACATTTTTAAATGTCAATATAGATTTTCACAGTAATAGTGAATATGACTTCAGGAAAATCTATGACAGTGTTACAAAGTTACTAGTGTGACAAATATTTTTATCTCATTCATGATAAATATGTTGTCTTGAGACAGACTCTAACGACCCGCCTACCCGAGCAGGCGTGAAGCTGCCCAGACTCTTCAGTCTGCTTGTGAGTCACTCTGTGTGTCCATGGTTGAACTCTCCATAAGGCAATTGAACGTAAGAGTGGCTTCCAGATGAATCTGACTGCTGGTTTATTTCCAGAGGCAAGGGGATCAGATACATCTTTCTCCTGGTGAAACTTCCCTCTGGTTCAATATCCTGGGGGGCTTACCTTTGCTGTTGGGAATCACAGTATTGTCCAAATTGTGAGCAGCTAGGGTGGGACTAATCTACTAATTATGGGGTGTATCTACTAATTATGTACAGAAATGATCCAGGGGTCCAGGGCAGAGAGAGCCTTTGAGAAAGCAGAGTATACAAACTGGGTCAAACACGAAAGCACAGCTGGGTGATTCTTTAGCTCAAAGGTGTAAATCCATGTTCCATTTTACATAAAGTGATATGAAAAGTGAGTGGAAAATGTTCAGGAGCATGCCAAGGTTTTTACTTTTGGGTTGAGTATCCTTTGTCTTGGGGAACAAAAAGTCATCATCTGCCGGCCCTCATCCAGGGTCCGATGCTCTGGGTAACAGTGTCCCCCACAGGAATGTAAGCCCATCATTTCTCAGGTATGAGCAGTAGATGCCAAGTGGTATTTGACATGCTTCCCAGAAGTCTGCTGCTGAGCCTCCACAGCCAGTAGTGTGCCCCCCTCAGTGCTGAGAGGAACAACAGGAAAGTGTCCTATTCATGGCCTGAACTTTGGGGTTTCTAATGGAAGTGTTTCGAGGGAACTTCTTGTGAGCAATGATGAATCTGCTGCAGAAAAAAGTAAATCAGAGCTGGAAGTAGAACAGGGTCTTCCACACTGGCCTGGGGCTGAGTGACTCAGATGGACATGGAGGAGCCAGTAACGAGTCTTTGTGACGGAAACTGGTAACTGCTCAGGGCCTCAGGGACTGAGGCTCATCATACATCACTGGGTTTATGGAAGTCTGTAGCCAATCCAATAACTAACACGTCTACTGTTAATTATTTATTAAGGGTTGTTTTTATTAAGGGGAAATGAGAGTGGGGAAGGAGGAAAAGGAAGAAAGCCCAATCAATGGGTGACAAGCCCACTGATGATTAACAATATCATTGTGGCATTATAATGACTCACAGCTTGCTTCAGGTTGGAATTTAATTGCCGTTTTCAATGTTCAAATTGCTAATTTGATTGCTTAACTTCTTTCATAAATGCTTTAATTAGACCACTGTGGTGCAGGACTTTGGGACTTACTTCTGACCTTCCCTCCGCCCCTTGCACTACTCTTTATTGCTCTAAAAATAAAAATGGAAAAACTGATTGAGTGAATATATACTATTTAAGTTCCATGAGAGCAGGGAATATCTGTCGTGTTCACTGCTGTACCAGGGCTTAGTACGACATCGGGCCCGCAGTTGGTTCTCAGTAAATATCCACTGATATACTAGTTCCCATACTGTCTTGCTTCAAACTTCTTTTTTTTTTTAACAGTTTATTGTCAGATTGGTTTCCATATAACACCCAGTGCTCTTCCCCACAAGTGCCCTCCTTCATCATTACCACCTCCCTTCCAAACTTCTAAAACCATTCTAATATCTTCTAAGTAACAGCAACTTCTGGTAAGTTTCATACCAGTTTCCCTTGCACTGTTACATATTTATTTTTAAGGTAGCAACTCCTTTGCTTAGATTAAGGGAAACAAATGAAAAGTAGCAATATACTGCAGGCTCACTTACTCAGTGTTCCAGTCATATCTGACATCCTTCATTTTCAGCCAGAAGGAATTCTGATAAAAGATCCACTTTCAGTATATTTAGACAATCCATAAACAAGATGTGCCTGAACAATGCAATGAAAAGGTAACCTCCAGAATGAAAGAGAATATTTGCAAATTACATATCTAATAAGAGGTTAATATCCAAAATATATAAAGAACATATACAATGCAATAATAATATAACCACTCAATTAAGAATGAGCAAAGGAAGAGAATAGACCTTTTTCTTAAAAAAAAAAAAAGATATTCAAATGGCAAACAGGAAAAAGATGCTCAACATCACTTATCATCAGGAAAAGCAAGTCAAAACTATGAGATACACGTCACACCTGTTACTATGGCTAGTACCAAAAAGACAAGAGAAAACAAATGCTGGTGAGGATGTGGAGAAAAAGGAACCCTCGTGCACTGTTGGTGGGAATGTAAATTGGTGAAGGCACTATGGAAAATAGTATGGAGGTTCCTCAGACAATTAAAAATAGAACTACCATATGATCCAGCAATTCCACTTTGGGGTATCTATGCAAAGGAAATGAAATTGCTGTTTCAAAAAGATATATGCACTTCCGTGTTCATTGCAGCATTATCTACAATAGCAAGACATGAGAGCAACCTAATTGGCCATCAAAGAATGAATGAGGTGACATCTGGGTTGTTAAGCATCCTACTTTTGATTTTGGTGCAGGTCATGATCTCACAATTGATGGGTTTGAGCCCCATGTTGGGCTGTGCTCTGACAGTGCAGAGTCTGCTTGGGATTCTCTCTCTCTGGCCCTTCCCAGCTTGCTCTCCCCCTCCTAAAGTAAATAAAGTTTAAAAAAAGAAAAGAAAGAATGGGGGGCAACTGGGGCGTCTGACTTCAGCTCAGATCATGATGTCATAGTTCATGAGTTCAAGCACTGCATCGAGCTCTCTGTTGTTGGCACAGAGCCTGCTTAGGATCCTCTGACCCCTCTCTCTCTGCCCCTCCCCTGCTTGCTCTCTCTCTGAAAAAAACATTTTTTAAGAAGAACGAATGAGCAAAGAAAATGTATATACATATACATATTATATTATATTTATTATATATATTTATTCATCCCTGTATACTTACATTATTCATCCATAAAAAAGAAGGAAATCCTGGCATATGCAACAACATGGATAAAATTTGAGGACATTATTCTAAGTGAAATACAGTAAAACCTTGGTTTGTTAGCATAATTCATTCTGGACACATGCTTTTGTAATCTGAAGCACTTATATATCAAAGAGAATTTTCCCACAAGAAATAATGGAAACTCAGATGATTTGTTCCACAACCAAAAATATTCATACAAAATGATTACAATATTGTAACATAATACAAAATAATAAAGACATTACAAACTATAAAGAAAAATAAACAAATTAACATGCACTTACCTTTGAAAACCTTTGTGGCCCTTGTGAGGGAGAAAAGAAAGAAGAGAGTTATTGTGTGACTTTCCCTATCACTAACAGAATCACTGCTATCTATTGGCTCAATGGAATCTTTTTTGGCATGTGGGCCATTGTATACACTTGCAGGGAAGTTGACTATAGTACAGTATTAATAAATTCTTGTCATATATTGTATTTAATGTAATTGGCAATAAGGCAGCAGAAGAAAGGGTCTATATCCACAGACAGCCTGACCTAGAATGGAGCAAAACATTCCTAAGCTTACTCTTGAATGGAAAAGCAAGGGACTGTTCATAAATGCTCTGAAGTGACAAAAAAATACCCTAGTGCCAGTTGTGGGCACCTTCCAATGTTCTGAAAAATCACTGATTTCTAACAAACGCCATGGCCTGAGACCAAGCATCTGAACATGGGAGATGATCACCCACAATCCCATAGTGAGAGATAGAGAGAGAAACCATTGGCTCATTTGTGATCATGTGACCTTTGGTGTCATGTACTACTCGTATTGCAAGACATAGCTCGTTTAGCAAGTTAAAATTTATTAGAAATGTTTGTTTGTCTTGAGGACCACTCACAGAACAAGTTATTTGCGCTCCAAGGTTCTACTGTATGTCAGACAAATAAGTCTTATAAAAATCAGATAGTGTATGATCTCAGTTATATGTGGAATATAAAAAACCAACTCCTAGAAAAAGAATTGACTAGTGGTTAACAGAGTGGGGGGATGGTGAAGAGTGGGAGAAATAGGCAAAACTGCTCAAAAGGTGCAAACTTCCAGTTATCACATAAATAATTTCTAGGGATAAAATACACGGCATGATGACTATAGTTAACAATACTATACCATACATTGAAAGTTGCTAAAAGAATATCTTAAAAGTTCTCATCACAAGAAAAAAATTTCTAACTGCACATGGGATGGATGTTAACTAAATTCAATGTGGTAATCATTTAGCAATACATACATATATTGACATGTTTTTCCCTTAATTTATACAATGTTATATGCCAATTATATCTCAATAAAACTGGAAGGAATAAAATGAAAGGTGCCTGTTAATGCTTGCAGGCTTAACCCAAACATTTAGAGCAGACCCAAAGAAATTAGCCAAATAGGCAAGTCTTCTCAAAATCAAGGAGATGATGTCCTTCAAAGACCTAGATCACAGTGGACATTGAAAGGACCCTCCATGAGATAATGCGCCTAACTTTCCAGGCTTCAGCATCTGCCTCTGTTGACTCAGCACAGAGCTCCCAGTGGTGTGACTTGAGCATATCCCACATCCACAGGCCTTCTCATCACCTTGGTTCAACAAAGAGAGGTTGGTCCCAAGAGCAACTAATTTATGGAATGGACTTAGAAGGTAGCTTGGAATGAGATTTCTTCCCAGCAGGAAGGAGAGTAACTAGCTGGCACAACTGAATTCTTTCTCTGTGGGGATTTGAATTTGGGATAGGGGAATAAGAGTATGCGATTCCAAAATACACAACCTTGGGGTGCCTGGGTGGCTCAGTCTGTGAAGTGTCCAACTTCAGCTCAGGTCATGATCTCATGGCTCATGAGTTCGAGCCCCGCATTGGGCTCTGTGCTGATAGCTCAGAGCTAGGAGCTGCTTCGAATTCTGTGTCTCCCTCTCTCTCTGTCCCTCCCCTACTCCACTGTGTGTGTCTTTTTATCAAAATATATACATTTAAAAAAAACCAAAATACACAACTTTGACAAAGGATTATTTTGAGCTGAAAGCAATTGAGAAACAGCAGATGTAAAGTAAGCTCTCTACCCTCCCTAAAGGCAGGGAATAAATTTTTTTCTGAAGGTATCTCCCTTCCATCCCCCATACCAGGAAGAGGAAGTGACTCTCAACTGGAATCTGCATGGACAAACCTCACTGAAATAATCCTTATCTTTTATTAGTTCTCTCCTCGACATTTACCTTCTTACAATTTGCCACCCCCAGAAGCCCAAACTCTTTTCCTTTTCTTGTGACCCCTCTACAGATTTATTGCTCTTTGTTAAAATGATATGCAGGATCTCAGGCCTAATTGCTTCTATGGGTTTTCATTGACTTTTCTGTGAGATCACATGTACACATAAGAATTAAAATATTAACATCAACTAAACCTTGTATGCCTTTTCTCTGGTTAACCTGTCTTTTATCAGTTTAGTTTGCAGGGCCCAGTCACTAAGCCTAAGAAAGTAGAGGAAAAAGTGTTTCTTCCCCTACAAAGATCTGCAGACACCATCAACATTTGCATTCTAGGCAGAAGCATAAGGCAAGCAAAGAGAATAGCAGCAGAAGTAATGAGTCAGGACAAGCCATGACCAAGCATTGTCTGGAGCAGCCCAGTCTTCATAACAGCAGCCTCAGCTCCAGAAGGAGCAAATGTCCAATCTCCAGAAGACAGCTGGTTATGGACTCACACAGCTGCTGTCAGATGGCCAGAGCCGAGCTGCCCACAAATGACCCTCCTTCCAGGCTCCCCCTGCCCATATAGAGAGCTGTCTATGTTCTTTCCTTCCTGTGTCCTTAGCTAACCTGGAAGAGCTTTTTTTTTTTTTTTTGAGAGAGAGAGAGAGAGAGAGAGAGAGAGAGAGAGAGAGAGAACAAGTGAGTGAAGGGCAGCAAGAGAGAGAGAGAGAAGTGGAACTCACCAGGGGCTGGTGTTTTACTCAAAGCAGGGCATGAGCTCACCTGATATGGGACTCGAACTCATGAATTATGACGTCATGAATTGAGTCAAAGTCAGATGCTTAATGACTGAGCCACTCATGCGCCCTGGAAAAGCCTAATTAACACGTGTATGAATAAGATCTCTCTGGTTCTAAAATTCTAGGATTATGCTGAGCACAAGAAAAACTCATTAATGCAGACCACCTATTCCAAGTTTCTAATTATTTCTTTTGGACTAAGCTAAAGTTTGTTTTGCTCAGCAAATTTTATTATAGATAGCTCAAATTAAAAAGAGCAGGCAAATGATTGTTTAGAATATTGAAGGGAACATGCTGTTAATTTAATATATTAATTTCAAACCATTTTATCTATTTATTAAAAATTTATGGCTCAAAAAACTTCAATTTGGTAGAATGAATATTGTTAATATTTATGTTTTTTCTTTAACAAATATTTACTGCTTCTTTATATGGGCCAGGCCCTGTGCAAAGTACCAGAACACAGAAACACAGAATCAATTAAATGTGGTGTGTACTGTATGTTAGTTTAAAAAATAAAATAAAGGCGCCTGGGTGGCTCAATCAATTGAGCGCCCAACTTCAGCTCAGGTCACGATCTCATGGTTCATGAGTTTGAGCCCCACGTTGGGCTCAGTGCAGAGCCTGCTTTAGATCCTCTCTTCCCCTCTTTCTCTCTGCACCTCTCCTGCTTGCACGATCTCTCTCTCAAAATTAAATAAACATTTTAAATAAATAAATAAACAAATAAAAAATAAAAGTACAACCTAAGAGATATCTTTGAGTGTTGGGCTTTGCTACCCAAAATATATATATTTAAATGTATACACATATACAAATATACATACATATATTTGTGGGGGGGTGGATGAATAGATGGATGGATGGATGAGGGATAAGAAGGAAGAAGGGATGGTGAAAGGAAGAAAGAAGGAAGAAAGGAATGATGGAAGAAAGGAAGGAAGAACCTTGCCCTCAAGCAAGGTAGAGATTGGTTGGGGAGACACGTGTATGAAAGACTGCATTGCTGAGACAGGGGTATATGCACAGTAGGTTAACAAGCTTAGAGGAGGAGTGTCTCAGTCGCCCTGGGCTGGGGTCCAGAGACACTTCCTGGGGAAACTAACTGGTATAGAGGTTTAAGGATGAATCTCGGGAACCAGGTGGAGAGAAAAAAGAGGGCACCCAGGCAGCTACACATAGTGTAGTCCACATGCGACAGGAATCATGGGAAGTAGCCAGTTCTCATTACTCACAGTAGTCATGCTCAGGGAACACTGGAACACTGCTCCCAGGGAAACACTGGATTGGGTTCCTGGGAGCCTCCAGTCACAGTTCTGTCAATCAAAACCCCATTTGTTTTATGTCGGTTCATTTGCCAACCTTCTTGCAAAAGAAGCCTGTTTCATCAGCATTGAAACCCTGTTCCTCCACGTAACACCTCTCCTGTATAATGCTTAGCAGGTGTTTTGGAAATTCTTTGAGAGCTTCCTGCAAGTTTAATATTTTTACAACATATCATCTTTTGAAATATGCAAGTCAGCTTGCATTAGCTTAGAAGGGTTTAACATTTTCCTAGCCTTAAATTTTTTTGCTTTTCTCACAACAATGCCTTCTATGATTTTTTTTCATCAGTCATCATCTCATGAATCCATAGATTTAGCCACTCATCCATCTTTTCCATAGCTTCATCACACACTGTAGATGTGACTTTAGCACTGTCCAGAATAGCCTCTTGTACAGAATGGCAAATTTCCTCTTCCTTTTTCTGGACATACTGTATTGTTGATTCATTAACATTTGAACATAGGACTAAAAGTGCTATAACTCACTCTTAAATAAAGCTCATCTAATGCACACATTTTCTCCATAAGCTACATCACAGCCTTCTTACACCAGATATTGCTTCAATGCTGTGCTTGGAATAGGGAAAGAGTGAAATCACTAACAAAAAGCACAAAAATTTGAAAAACATGGCACTTAATAGATCTTATAAAGGACATTTGTTTACACTATGAGCTGAAATAAGGCCAGAAGGTTTAACTTCAGCTGCAAATGTGCCCATTGAGCAATTCAAATTTATCACAGCTTTGGGTATGTCTGTGATTGACCACGGACACTGCTGGTGTTGATCTTGGGGTTACAAAAAAATTTAGTGAGTGTGCAATTTCACAAACATGAAATTCACAAATAATGGGGATCAACTGTATTTGCAAGTCATTTATCTGAAAAGGGACTGTATCCAGCATATATAAAGAATAAAAAGATAAATAAACCAATTTTTTAAAATTGGGCAAGGATAACATAGGGATGGCAAATGAGATACTTAAAATCATTAGAGGCATGCAAATTGAAATCATGGTCAATTAGCACAGCATACTATAAAATAGCTAAATTAATTAGACTGACAGTACCAAGTATTGGCAAGGATGTCAAACTATTGGAACTTGCACATACTGCTGGTGAGAATGTAAAATGATGCATCTACTCTGGAGAATAGTTTATCAGTTTCTAATATGGTTAAAAATACACACCATGTGACTCAGAAATCTCACTTCTAACTGTTTACTCAAGAGGAAGGAAGACATATAACCACCCAATGATATATACCAAAGTTTACGGCAGCTTTATTCAACTAGTCAAAAACTGGAAACATCTAAAATGTTATTTTTTTCCTTTTCTTTCTTTTTTTTTTCTTCTATAGATTCCTCAAGAACTCAAATGTTTTTGAACTGGTGAATGAATAAAGGAAAACTTTATATACCCATGCAATACAATACTACTCAGCAATAAAGCAGAGCAAACTATTGATACATGCAGCAATGCTTCATGAAGCATGATGAATTTCAAGAGCATTATGCTAAATAACAGCAAGCCAGACTCAAAGGACTTAATACTGTATAATACCATGTTATGAAATGTTATAAAAAATCACAATTCAAATGACAGAAAGATCAGTATTCGCCAAAACCCAAAGTTTGGAGGAGGGGACTGAGCGCAGAGGAATACTTTCTGAGGCGGCAGAAATTTTCTCTTTATTATGGTGGTGTCTACCCCGCCACATATTTTTTAAAATATGATACATTATACAGCTAAAAATGTAAATAATACCTCAATTAAGCTGATTTTAAAACCAGATAAAAATATTTTCCTGAACCAAAGAAATCAAAACCAGAACTAAAGCAAACCAAACAGAACAAAACAAAAAACAAAAAGGTTTAAGCCTACAAAATTTATTGATATATAGGAGACAAATGGACAGCCACCCAGTGTTGGAAGCTGGAGAGCAGTGACAGCTGATAGCAGATCAAAGGAAGACATTTCCCAAGTCAGTTCCAGGGAAAGTGGAGGGATAGCTCGATTCACGCTGCCCAAAGGTCAGACACTGATAGATTCAGGCACCTCTGGTAGCAGTGGTGGAAATGGGGCTACAACAGCAAGTCTGATTCAACGTCTCTTTGAGAAGCAGCAAGAGCCCAGGTGAAGGATTACCAGATACTATAGGATGCCCAGTCAGATTTGAATTCCAGATAAAGATTGGGTGATTTTTCGTATAAGTATATCCCAAATATTACATTAGACATAGTTACAGGAAAAGCTACCTGTTGTGTATCTGAAATTTAAATTTAATGAGGCATCCCGTATCTATTTGCTAAGTCTGTCAATCCTACCTAGATACCCTCTTCCACTTCAGCAAAAGACTGAAGGGTAATTCTCTGGAAAGAGTAAACCAGAGTGTCACATCAGCACAGTAGGGTGGAGATGCTGTATAAAAAACAAGAAGATTGACTGAAAGTTTATGTAACTGACATCTATACCATCACTGTCTTCCCAGAGCATTTATAACCAGGCCTGTTATCCCCAGGTGGGAGCCAGGAGGTTCTTCTCTGGGAAAGACAATCAGCTCAAGGCACAGGATCTAAAAATACTGACTTTGGAAGTTCTCCAGTGAAATTATCCTGTCAGGCTACCTGCAGTGAAGACCATAGTTGACAAACCTCTCCACACCCCCTGCACACAGAACTCTCACTCAGCATCACCGCCTCCATTCTTAAATATGAATAAATAGCCAAGAGGCACCAAGTGTCTGAGAAAATCTAATATGAATCTAAAATGAAAGATGCACATGTGTGTGTGAACATACACAAGAAATAAGACAATGCAAGGAGGAGAAAAATCTAAAAATACTGCCATTTATATCTTCTTGTAAGCAAGAGGATAGTGAGCACACTTCCCAAAAATAACATGTTATAAAAATTAAAAACAGAACACAAAAGCACTCCTAGAAACCAAAAATATGATAGAAAAAATTTTAAACTCAGTATTAGGGTTACAAAATCAATTTCAACTGAATTCCCAGAAAATAGAGCAAAAAGACAGAAAATAGAAGATTAAAAAAAAAAAAAAAAGAATAGCCCAACGTAGAGGTCAGTCTTCAATTACAGAGTTCCAGAAGGGAGCACAGAGAAAAAAAATGAATGGGAGGAAATCTTTAACTGGGTGACCATGTGCTCAACTAAAAATTCTGTTTCTAAGTTTGAAGAGAAGACTTCATCCTGGGAACTGACAATCTCTGCTTCAATAATGAAAGCATACATGAGAAAGATTCTTCTGCTGAGGAATGTAGGATGGGTTTGAAGGGGAAAGGCTTAGCACCCTGTGGACAGCTAGCGTCTGCTGACTGAGGAGAGAACTGTTAAGCCCACAGATATACCTAGGCAGTATAATAAGAATAAATACATATGTGAAGGGATGAAGATCTGGACTAGGCGGTAGCCATATAGGTAGCCAGGAGTGGGAAAATCCAAGAATAAATTTGAAAAGCAAAATGATACTTCTTGGTGAAGTCAGAAAGATTCAAAGGCCCTGAACCCGTGGCAGAAAGCAGAGAGCCAGCCCTGCTAGAAATGGAGATCTGGAGAGGGCACCTGCCAGAAGCAAAGATGATGAGTTCCATTTTGGACATTTTGAGTTAATTGAGGGGAAAAGGAGTTCTGGCAATGAATGAGGCTCCATTCAAATAACATACATGTAAAATTGACTAGTAAAATAGTCTCAGAGGAGTGCTTACAATATCAAAAAGAACATTCTCTAGTTATTTTTTAGCAGTTAAAACTTAACCTCTGAGCAAAAAAAAAAAAAATAGATCAGGGCCATATTCGATAGATAAAAGAAAGACAATTAACATAAAAAGCAAGCCAGAACTTAGTGCCTGTACTATCAGGTGGAAAAGCTAGACTGCAAATTTGTTCTGAGCGCAGACTGCCAATAAATTCAACTTCAACCTGCTGGAAGATTATGGAGGTATTACGAGCCATTCCAAAGCCATTCCTGGACAACAGATGCTTCTAGCCATTTTAAGACACTGCAGAGTGATGTGCCAACAGGGAGGGGAGGGAGGATGGCTCCATAGCATGGGGGTGGTGAGACACTGTAAATCAACCCAGAAAGTGAGATCCATTGCTCCGGGTCATTTTAGATGGTCCTCCACCCCACTCCAAGGGTAGACAGGGTTCAGAATTCTAGATATGGGACTCTGCGCTTCTACATATCAAAGGAACCTCATAGCCACTGGAGATCTGCTCTTCTTGCCTACTGGTTGATATTTGGTATTAATCCTATTTTCTTTTGGCTCCAAAACTTTACAAGAACAGGTTGAGGGAACATTGCCAGAAAACACTTTGATATAAATGTCAAACCTTGACAGGTGTTATATTTACACCGGGTTTCAGAATTAAGCTTGTAAAAGACAATAATAGAATTGTGGTCATCTAAGTAACATATTATTGGCATACTGTTAATTCCAAGGAACTGTTGGCTAAGCATGACTCATAGCCTTCTCTGGAAAACTAAATAAATTGTTTCACAATGTCTCCTTTAAAAGAATCACAAAATTAATAAACCCTGAACACAGGAAAGCGGACACACGTGTGAGCAATTGAGCGCTCTCCCCCAAGAACTGCTACAGAAGCAAGTGGTCCACCTTATTGATGACACTCTGAAGACTAAACAACAGGCAGATTTAATTGTCGTCAAGAGTCATAGCAGCTGTTCCAAGAAAGTGCAAAACAGTACTAAACTAGCAGAAAATGGATAACACTAGTCAGAATGAACAAGGCACAGTTACTGGGGATAACACAAGAGACTAGAACACAAATAGGTCTAAATAGCTAGTCCTATTTTCCGTTTGACTTCAGTCATTCCCCATTCTGCAACCTGCCAAGCATTTAAGGAGGTAGAGGGAGGGGCGCCTGGGTGGCTCAGTCGGTTGAGCGGCAGGCTTCGGCTCAGGTCAGACCTCACGTTTGTGGGTTCGAGCCCCGCGTCAGGCTCTGTGCAGACAGCAAGCTCAGAGCTTGGAGCCTGCTTCAGATTCTGTGTCTCCCTCTCTCTGCCCCTCCCCCTCTCATGCTCTATCTCTGTACCCAAAATAAATAAAACATTAAAAAAAAAAACTTGTTTTAAGGAGGTAGAGGGAGGTGAAAGAAGCCTGGCAGCCTGTGGAGACACGCAGGTAATGAGCCGTCTGCTCTCAGCACTTGTCTGTGAAGAAGGAGCAATCAAAGATACATGGTGAAACTGCTCGTCCGGCGCTGGGCAGATACAGTGGCAACTTCTGCCATGCCTTAAGCAAAATCTCTTTCTAGACCATGTGGCTTTTTTTTTTTCTATCCTGATTTTTTTAGGTCTGCAATGGTGAGTTAAACATGAATTACTAGCTGTAAACCCAAAACCATCTGTTGAATGAGAATATTCCACAACAGGTGCTAATAACTATTTTAAGAATCCCTATCTTTTTGGAGTTTTGAACTTTTTATATCTGATTTTGCCACCTTCTCCCCTGTGTCCACTCTTTATGTCTAAAAGTAAGAGAGGAGCACATGTCAAACTTTCATGTGCGTATGATCACCTGGGGATGATCTTGTCTGATTCTGATCAGTAGGTCTGGTCTGCATTTCTTTTCTTTTTTTTCATGTTTTTATTTATTTTTGAGAGAGAGAGAGAGACAGCATGAGCAGGGGAGGGTAAGAGAGAGAGAGGGAGAGACAGAATCCGAAGCAGGCTCCAAGCCCTGAGCTAGCTGTCAGCACAGAGCCCAACGCTGGGCTCGAACCCACGGCCGTGAGATCATGACCTGAGCTGAAGCCGGACACCTAACCAACTGAGCCACCCAGGCGCCCCCTGGTCTACATTTCTAATGAGTTCTCAGGTGACATGGATGCTACTGCTATCCACATTACAGGTTGAGTACCAAGTCTGTAGAGAATATATTTGCTAAAAAAAAACTTTTATTGTGCTCACAGAGAAGGTACTATAATTCTAACAAATAGGAAGTTATTTTATAAAAGGGGATTATTTTGCAGGGTGCCTGAATGACTTAGTCGGTTAAACCTCCAACTCTTGATTTTGGCTCAGATCATGATCTTCAGGTTTGTGGGCTGAAGCCCCATGGTGGTCTCCACACTGACAATATGGAGCCTGCTTGAGATTCTCTCTCTCCCTCTCTTTCTGCCTCTCTCATGAGTGTACACGTGTTCTCTCTCAAAATAAATAAGTAGACGTTAAAAAAAATTAAAGGGATTATTTTGCAAGAGATTAATACATGTATTCAGTGGTGCCGTATACGAACGTGCTGAGCACGTTTTGAGCTAGGATTCTGGCCAAGGGAACAAGCCGGCTCTGACGTCAGCTGAGCCCTTCTCATCGAACTGGTACCCCAGGGCGAAGTTGTGTCTGCCAGGAAGGGAGCCCTCCAAGGCAGGGCTACATCTTCCCACAGAAGGGCTGCAGTCTCTCATTTGCATGAAGGCATGTGCTTTGCATGGGCTAAGTGTGGCAATTTTAGCAATTTCACTTTAAAGAGGAAAAAGTCAGAATTTATCATCTTTGAAAAGAAAAAAGTGGCCATTTTAGAAATCAATTTGTTTTTATTAATTTAAATCGTAAGATTCTTTGGAGCGCCTGGGTGGCTCAGTTGGTTAAGCATTTGGCTTCGGCTCAGGTCATGATCTCACAGTTCGTAGGTTCGAGCCCCACATTGGGCTCTGTGCTGACAGCTAGCTCAGCTCAGAGCCTGGAGCCTGCTTCGGATTCTGTATCTCCCTCTCTCTCTGACCCTCCCCTGCTCGCACTGTGTCTCTCTGTCTCTCAAAAATAAATTTAAAAACTTTAAAAAAAGAACTCTTAAAATTCCTTGAACAATTTTGAACTTTTTGACCAATAAGCATGTTTTGTGATTCTTTTTTTAAAAACTTTATTACTGAGGTATAGTTAATGTACCATGTTATGTTAGTTTCAGGTGCACAACAGAGTGACTGAACAATTCTATACATTCCACAATGCTCACACCTAAGTATAGTCACCATCTGTCCCCATAGAATGTTATAAAACTGCTGCTAACATTCCCTACACTGTACTTTTCATCTCTGACTTGTTTATAGCTGCGAGTTTGAACCTCTTAATCCTCTTTGACTGCTTTGTTCTTCCCCCACCACCTCCCCGCTGGCAGTCACCAGTTTGTTCTTCGTATTTATAAGTCTGTTTTTGGTTTTTGTTTGCTCAGTTGAACAACAAACATATTTTAATTTACTTATATTTTACCCCTCTAGAGGATGCAAAATTTTCAAAGAGCAGCGTTAGTAAACTCAGAGGATTAGCAAACAACAGAAAAGTTGTGGTGGTTTTTTTTAGAACAACTAGCATGTTAGATTATATTTTTATTTCCCAATGGATGACTTGCCTAACATAAATGATATCTTAAAATGTTTCTGTGTTTTACTGTGTTCCTTGACAAGAAATTTAATTAGAAACAGGATCAATGTGTTTTCTCACACTGTGTCTATGTCTGTGTGTATACATTGATGGGTTGGAGGTACACTACCCCAAAATATGTTACTTTAGCAGATTGAATATTTTGAGCAGGAAGGTCACCCCTGGTCTCACCCCCCTCACCTTTTTCTCTAAAACAGATTATAAAAATGCTCATGTGAGAGGTGACCTTCCTATACCCACAGGAAAGGAAAATTTTTATGTCCAAAGACAATGCCAAGAAGAATCCTAACAAACAAGCCTTGCTAAGTTTTCCCCAGTATTACAAATACCTCATATTCCTTAACCTATCACACTCCTCCATAACTGTCCACTCTTCGTGAAACCTAGCATAAAAATACACAGTTCTGTTTCTTTGGGTCTTTACTTCCTCCTGAAGGCTTCCATATCACATAAAGCTTATATGAAATCACTTCATATACTTTTCTCCTATTAATCTGTCTTTGTCAGCTTAATTCTCAGACCTAGCCAGGAACCCTAATGGGGTCAGGGAAAACCCTTTCCACCCCTGCAATGTATCTATTCTCTAATTTCAGAAAAACTTTAATATCCATTACAATAAAAATATAAGCACACCAGAATCATAAACTATTAACCTTCAATAAGAAATGAAAACAAAGTAATGAATGAAAAAGAGAGGTGACAGTTATTTCCATACACCTTGGCAAAAACCAGTAATCTGATGTCAGGGTAAGGTTGAGCTCATACTCCAGCTCTCTCCCTCACATCAACACTAGAAATGACAGAAAAGACTATATGTGTGTGTGTGTGTGTGTGTGTGTGTGGATATTCTTAAGCTTGAGTTAGAGGGCCTCATGTGAAGGCTGGGAGCTCTCAGGGGTTATAGAGAATTCTAGATAAGAAAGAGAAGCCCAGTTTTAGGTAAGCATTTCTGGTAATCTTTAAAGGATCTCTGAAGAAGAAACCCTAAGCTCCAAGACTCCTGAAATCTGTTGTGATTTATTTTTGCGTTCTAAGTATCCGTTTTCAGAAACAATTTTGTATTATTTTCCTTGGACAAAACATTCCAAATTGTAGGAGCTTCAGGACCCACACGACTTGGATGGTATCA
>NC_043706.1:24015895-24056000 GCF_006229205.1 Suricata suricatta | reverse complement strand
AAAAAAAAAGTTAAAAAAAAAAAAAGGAATCCTTCCAGAGTTCATGCAGTGAAAATGTATAAGTCAAGAGACATAGAAGGTATATCATCTCATAGCTTTTCCAAAAGCACCAAATAGGGTGAGTGGAAACCAGCAACATGTAAAAGAATGGTGGCTGAGAATTGCCCAGGAGCAAAGAAGCATAAATCCTCTGACTGAAAGGATCCACCGCAAGAAAATATTTAAATAAAAGAAAACGTCTGTCATTTCCTTACTGTTACCATGGGCTGGTGCAGCTCCCAGCATCCTGTTTTGGTTTTCTTCTTCGATATTACTTTGGCTACTTGGGGTCTTTTGTGGTTTCATACAATATTTAGGATAGTTTGTTCTAGCTCTGAGAAGAACGCTGGTGCAACTTTGATGGGATTGCATTGAATATGTAGATTGCTTTGGATAATAATGACATTTTAACAATGTTTATTCTTCTGATCCATGAGTATGGAATGTTTTTCCATTTCTTTGTGTCTTCTTCAATTTCTTTCATAGGTTTTTCTATAGTTTTCAGCAGAAAGATCTTTTATATCTTTGGTTAGGTTTAATCCTAGGTATTTTTGTGTGTGTGTGTGTGCAATCGTGAATGGGATCAGTTTCTTGATTTCTCTTTCTGTTGCTTCATTATTGGTATATAAGAACGCAACTGATTTCTGTACATTCATTTTCAACCCTGTGACCACTACAAACTTATCACTTAGAATTGCTTTTGCTGGGACACCTGGGTGGCTCAGTTGGTTAAGCGTCCAACTTCAGCTCAGGTCATGATCTCATGGTTCATGAGTTCAAGTCCCACAATGGGCTCTGTACTGACAGTTCGGAGCCTGGAGCCTGCTTTAGATTTTGTGTTTCCCTTTCTCTCTGACCCTCCCCCACTTGTGCTCTGCCTCTCTCTGTCTTTTAAAATTAAATAAAGGTAAAAAAATTTATAATTGCTTTTGCTACATTCTATACAATTTGATATATCATATTTCCATTTCCATTAATCTCAAGAGTTTTTTAAAATTTATTTTTAGATTTCTTCTTTGACTCATTGGTTGTCCAGTAGCATTTTGCTTAATTTCCAAATATTTGTGAATGTTTTATTTTTCTTCTTGTAATTATTTCTGATTTCATTCCATTGTGGGCAGAACAGAAGCTTGATATGATATCAATCTTCTCAAATTTATTAAGGCTTGTTTTGTGGCCTAACATATGATTTATCCTGGAGAATGAATGTTTCATTTGCATTTCACAAGATGTGTATTCTTTTGCCTTTGGATGGAATGCACTATTTATGTTAAGTCCATCTGGTCTAATATGTCATCTAAGACTAGTGTTTTCTTATTGATTTTCTATCCAGATAAACATTCATGTAAGTGAGGTATTAAAATATCCTACTGTTATTATATTGCTGTCTATTTCTACATTTAGGTCTGTTAATATTTCCTTTATATATTTAGGTGCTCCTATATAGGATACATTTAGACTTATAATGTTATATACTCTTCCTGGATTGAGCCCTTTATCATTGTGTAATGCCGTTCTTTGTCCCTTACTACAATTTTTTATTTAAAATCTATTTGTCTATTTAAGAATAGGTACCACAGCTTACTTTGGGTTCTGTTTGCATGGAATATCATTTTCCAATACTTCAACATTCAGTATGTGTGCCCTTACATCTGAAGTGAGTCTCTTATAAGCAGCATATATATGGGTCTTATTTGTTAATTTATTCAGTCACTCTACCTCTTTTGATCGAACAATTTATTCCATTTACATTTAAAGTAATCTTTGATACGTATGTATTTATAGCCACTTTGTTAATTGTCTTGTGGATATTTTGTAGTTCCTTTGTGCCTTTATTCTTCTTTTGCACTCTTCCTTTGTGAACCGATGGTATGCTTAGGTTAATTTCTATTTATCTTTTGTGTATCTACTATAGGTTATTTTTAAGTTTTTATAAATTTAATAGTTAACATACAGTATAACGTTGGTTTCAGGTGTACAATAAAGTGATTTAACACTTCTATACAATACTAGTGCTCAACAGAAGTATCTTCTTTAACCCCCAACACCTATTTAACCAATTTGCCCCACACCCCTCCCTTATGCTAAAAATCAGTTTGTTCTCTATACTTTAGAATATGTTTCTTGGTTTACCTCTTTGTATATTTTTTCCCTTTGCTTATTTGTTTTCTTTCTTAACTTCCACATATGAGTGAAATCATATGGTATTTGTCTTTCTCAGACTGACTTATTTCACTTAGCGTAATACCCCCAGTTCCATCTGTATCATTGCAAATGGCAAAATTTCATACTTTTTAATGGCTGAGTAATACTCCATTGTGTGTGTGTGTGTGTGTTTGTGTGTGTGTGTGTGTGTGTGTGTATGTACCTCTTTTTTATCCAATCATCAGTGGATAGATTCCTGGGGTGTTTCTATAATTTGGCTATTGTATATAATGCTGCTTTAAAATTAGGGTGCATGTAACCTTTTGAATTAGTATTTTTGTATTCCTTGGGTAAATACCTAATAGTGCAATTGTTGGATCGAGGGTAGTTCTATTTTTAACATTTTGAGGACCCTCCATGCTCTTTTCCATAGTGGCTGCACTGGTTTGCATTCCCACCAGTAGTCCAAATGGTTTCTCTTTCTCCACTTCTTCATCAACATCTGTTGTTTATTGTGTTATTAATTTTAGCCATTCTGACAGCTGTGAGGTGATATCTCATTGTAGTTTTGATTTATTTCCATGATGATCAGTAATGTGGAGCATCTTTTCTGTTGGTCATTTGTTATGTCTTCTTTGGAAAAATGTCTATTTATGTCTTTTGCCCATTTTTTAATTATTCATTTTTGGCTTGACATTTATAAGTTCTTTATAGATATTGGATATTAACCCTTTATCAGATGTCACTTGCAAATATCGTCTTCCATTCTAAAATTTTTTTAACATTTATTTATTTTTGAGAGGCAGAGAGAGACAAAGTGTTTGCATGGGAGGGGCAGAGAGACAGGGAACACAGAATCCAAGGCAGGCTCCAGGCTCTGAGCTGTCAGCACAGAGCCCAACTCGGGATTCAAACCCACAAACTGTGAGATCACAACCTGAGCCAAAGTTGGAGGACCAACAGACTTAGCCATCCAGGTGCCCCTCTTCTCTCATTCTCTAGGTTGCCTTTTAGTTTTGTTGTTTCCTTTGAGGTACAGAAGCATTTAATCTTGAAGTAGTAACAATAGTTTATTTTTGCTTTTGTTTCTCTTACCTCAGGAGACATAGCTAGAAAGAAGTTGCTATTGTCAATATCAAAGAGGTTGATATTGACCACTGCCTTTGTTCTGCTCTAGGATTTTGATTGTTTCTTGTCTGACATTTAGGTCTTTAAATCATTTTTATGTATTTTTGTGTATGGTGTAAGAAAGTGGTCCAGTTTCATTCTTTTTCATGTAGCTGTTGAGTATTCCCAACACTATCTGTCTGAAGAGGATGTCTTTTTTTCCCATTATATTCTTTCCTTCTTTGTTGAAGATTAATTGACAACATAGTTGCAGGTCCACTTTTGGGTTTTCTGTTCTGTTCCATTGATCTATGTGCCTATTTTTATGTCAGTAGTATACTGTCGCTATAGCTATGTCATATAATTTGAAGTCCAGAATTGTGATGCCTCCAGCATGAAGATTGCTTTGGCTATTTGGAGTTTTCTGTGGTCCTAGCCAAACTTTAGGATTGTTTATTCTAGTTCTGTGAAAAATTTTATTGATAAGGATTGCTTGCAATGTGTACATTAATTTGGCAGTACAGACATGTTAATATTTGTTCTTCCAATCTATGAGCATGGAATATCTTTCCATTTCTTTGTGTCATCTTCAATTCTTTTCATAACTGCTCTATAGTTTTCAGAAGATAGGCTTTTCACCTCTTTAGTTCAGTTTATTTCTAGGAATCTTATGGTTTTTGATGCAGTTGTAAATGGGATCTATTCCTTAATTTCTGTTTCTTTTGCTTTATTATTGGTGTATAGAAAGCAAGAGATTTCTGTATATTGGTTTCTATCCTGCGATTTATCAAGTTTGTTTACCAGCACTAGCATTTTTTAAATGTAGTCTTTGGAGTTTTCCATACATAGTAACACGTCATCTACAAATAGTGAAAGTTTTACTTTATTGCTGATTTGGATGCCTTTTATTTAAAATATAAGAACCTTAAGTTTATGTTTATATTTATGTCTTTAGCACTCCACCATTCTAATGTTCACTATGTGTTACTTAACTTTACATAATGTAGCTTGAATCAGCATTACTGGGAAAAAGACAATGTTCCTAAGTAAATTCTACTACTGATAATAAAATATTATCTACTACATATTATCTATGAGAGCAGTCAGCAAGGTAAAGAAACTTTTCAAAACAATTATGAACACATATAACAACAGAACACCTTATCATCATTCAATAATTTTTAGGATAATGATAATCTTTCTATGTAAAATATCATTTTATAATTCCTCTGCTGGGGCAGATTACAAGTGAATTTATTCAATATATACAAAAACCTAGCCACTTATGTTATAGCCATACCTCTTTCTTAAAATAATAATTTGGTAGTATCCAGCTTAATCACTTGCATTATAAACAGAATTAATTCTGACTTTTTGACTATCTGCAAAAATCAAATCAATGTTGGCAGATGAAGATCTATCACCATTGACAATATTTGTAAAAATACATTTAAGTTTCTGAAGACTATGTCTTTAAAAAAAGTACTAAATGTCTCAAGATTGTTAGAAAAAATAGCCTTCAGTTGGCATTTATTGAGTATTAATATGTTGGCCAATGTCTTGCTGAGGCAAATGGCTCATTCCAGATATAGAAATGTAATTTTACTCATTTAAACTCCCGACCCATAATTTTATGAAATGTGACTAAGAGTAAATTTAAAGGGCTTATCTTATTCATCTTTTGGTTCTAAAGTGAAGCAAAAATGAGTATAGATGCATAATTCAGTTTATACAATAAGAACATTTCCCTGAAGTGGACAAAGTATATAGGTCAGTAGGGTAGAATCATTTTGTACAATCCAAGGCTGTCAATGAGTAAAGCATTAAACACTTATGCAATCCAGGCAGTTCTCTTTTTTCAAACTTCCCCTTGATTTTGTGCCAGCCCTGCAGTTGCTATGCTTTGTTGGGTTAAGTCTCCTACATGGAGGTTCTTTCCTGAGAGTAAAAAAAAACATACTATATGAACAAAATAACAAAATAACAGGATAGAAGAACTGGAGAAAGGAAACAGGAATACAAAATAAGAGCTTTTTTTGCAGCTGACTTATATTTCACTCACTGGATAATATCAGTGTGTGTAGATGTTAGTCATGAAACAAATATGTTTTCATTGCATATGGCTTAGAAACCTACATTATGTAATAACCTCATCAGGAAATTATTGAACTCTAGTTATAATAATTAGAACATGTTATATTCTTGGAGTTCTAAAGTACCAATAATCTAACCTTGAGACTTCAAAAAGCTGAATGATTCATTCCAATAGCCAATAAATTTATCTCTAGTGTCTTTATAAAAAAAAGAAACCATATTTTCCTTCACTAATTGATTCAGATGAAGCAAGATTTGTTTTCCTTAACTAAAATGGTACTCGTGCCTTTCAAAGAAACTTAAAGATTTTTATATTCATGAAAGCAAAAATGTGACCCAAAAAACTACCATGTTGACATGATCTTTTTGAAACTCAAAAGTCTACATGTAATTTCCAAACTAAATATCTGTCCTATTTACTTGTCCAAAGACATATTTTCAGATTTTCTAAGAAAGAGTAATAAAGAGCTCACTTGTGACGTCTTTTAGGGTTTTAAAACAACTATGTGCCCGTAGGGTAGTTGCTTCTCATGTACATAGCACAAGACACACATAGATTCTTATTTATGCTCAAGTTTCTAGTATGTTGATAACAAGTGTTTGTGACAGTACTAAGGAAAATTTACTTCATCAAAGTAAAGTAACTTCCTCAGATAAAGAAGTATACTAGTTCCCTATAGCTGCCATAACAAAGGACCACAAACCAGGTAGATTAAGAAACAGAATTTTGTCTCACAGTTCCAGAGGCCAGAAATAAATCAAGGTGTCATCAGGGTTGGTTCCTCCTGAAGGCTGAGGGAAGGATTTGTTCCAGGCCTCTTTCTTTGGCTTGTAGATGACCATTTTCTCCCTATGTCTCTTCATATTCATATGTATCTGTGTGTCTAAATTTTCCCTACCTGTATGAACATCAGTTGTATTGGATTACTACCCACCCTAATGATTTCATTTTAACTTGACTACCTCCTCAAAGTCCTTATCTCAAAATCAAGCCACACTGAAGTACTTGGCATTAGGATTTTAACATATAAATGGGGGAGGGCAGGTGGAAGGGACAAAACTCAATCCATAATACGGAGCCACAATATCTTTTAAAAAGGGAGGTGTGGTTTGGTCTTTGTCCTTGGTTCCTGGCACAAATTTCCTAAAATTTTTGGAATCTCCTGAGTAATAAGAGTATGCTACCTAGTAGATGATTGGTGGTAGAGAAGGGGATCAGGGATAGAGTCCCTGGATATCTTCAGGATGGGGACTGACTGACAGTAAGAACAAGGCATAATTAAAGGGTTTGAATTTTCAGCCCTATCCCCCATTCTGCAAGGAGGAGAGAGAAACTAGAGATTGAGATGGATCACCAATGGTCAGTGATATAATCAGTTTTATCATGCACAATGAAATTTCTATAAAATCCCCCCAAATGATGGAGTTTGAAGTATATCCATGTGCTGAGAGGGTGGTGTGTCCAGAAAGGACACAAACTGTCCACACGCCTCCCCTTAACTTGGCCCAGTGCATCTCTTCCAATTGGCTATTCCTTAATAATAAACTAGTAATAGTAATTAATATCTTTTCCTGAGTTTCTGTGAGTCATTCTAGTGAATTGTTGAACCTGAGGGAGTGGAATTGTGGTCAGTGAGGCAGAGATATGGGTAGCCCAGACACCCCATACATGGCTGGCTTCTGAATTGGGGGCAATCTTGTAGGATTGAGCCTTTAACTTGTAGAATCTGAAACTTACTTCAGGTAAATAAGGTCAGAAGTGAACTGAATTCCTGGACAACTGGCTAGTGTCCAAAGAATGGAGAATTAGCTGGTGTTGATAAAGAGATAATAAATTTGGTATCAGGAGGATTAGAAATAAGAAAGGGCTTCTGTAACAAGTAAGGTGTTAGGGTTCAGAGTACTCCATGGAATTCCTTGAGTCATTTCAGGTGCACTCATTTCAATTCACAGTCTTGATTTTTCCTAACTCCATGTTCTACTTTTACTTATATGACTTGGTGGCTTTAACTGAGAGAGTAATTTGACAACCCTAAATTTCAAACTTTAAGTTTAGTATTGAGCTACTTTATCATTAGGTTTCCAACATATAGAAGGACTTTTGTGTTTTTAGAAGTCAAAAAATAACATTGAAAGACCACAGCACATAAAATAAAAATAAATCAAATTATAAGAATTAGAAAGGATTGAAGATGACTTTAATTATAGGATTTATCATTGTAACAGAAAATCACAAAGAATCTACAGACAGGATATTAGAAATAATAAGAGAATTTAACAATGTGGATATGTATAAAGATTGTTATACAACAGTTATCTGTACTTCTTTATACCAGAAGAGAGTCCAGGTATAGACTCAGATAGACTAAGATACCAAAGGTGGTATCTTATATGGGAGAAATATTATTCCATAAAGGTGTTAAGACAATGGTTAATTGTTCAGAGGGAAAAAACATATAAACCTGAATTTAATGTAAACTGTTAAGATATACCAAAGATTTTTTTTCTTAAAGAAGTTCATTTAATCCATTACCTTACTATGATTGCATCACACTTATACAAATGTTCCTCATTAGTCTCCTAAGAGGGCATTTAACACATTGCCATTTTACTGCTGCCAATCCCTGAAAAGTTTTGATTCAGTATTTGTAACTCGTCTCTTATAAAAAGTTACCACCATGTAGGTTAATCTCAAAAATTAACAGGATTCCAAAAGTGGACAACATTCAATTTCAGTCGATTAAATGAGTACCATCCATCATAAACTCCTTCTTGTTTGGGTCATTTGTGTACATATTAGAAATCTAGAAAGGAGAGGGAATGTTAATGGAAGGCATTAATCGGTTCATATCTGGAAAACTGCAATGCATTTACTTGAAGACTGGCCATTGGAGAGATTTAGGAATGGAACAGTGTGAACTCTGGATCCCTACCCACCCTTCCTGCATTGTCACTCTCTTCCACAACTCTTCACAGAATCTTACTTTCTTGGCCCATTCTCACAGACTTTCAAAATAATCTCATGAAACTTTAGAACAAGCCAGGGGATATTACTTTAACAGAACAATTGTTACATCTGATACATTTTCCCCTCTTCTTTTGTTGAATATAATTGTGAGAAGTGAGATAATTCATTTTCAGAAATACCAAATAAAAGCTGTGCTGTCTAGTTAACCATAGGTTTGCAACCTTGAGAAATATATATAAACATACCCTCACCCTGCCATGGAGTCCCAAACCCTTAGATGATTCACTTCCTGGTTCTTCTTCCCCTCTCCATTTAGTGGGCTTATTTTTCACAGGCTTTGCAATGAGCATTGGCCAAAGAACTGGAGTCTGCATCATCTCAAGAAATGTACATTTGTTCCCATCAGACACTTTTTGGCCTTACATGGGCATAGGTGACTTCTTGGTAAGGCTGTAACCTCTGTAGTACTCAGCCAATGAGGAATCAGGGGTGGGACTTCATGATAGGAGATAAATTGCCTGCTGTAACTGCTCAAATGTGCCTGTCCATCAGACACTTGCTCTTGTAAGAACATTGATTAAAGCCTTGCTTTACTGTGCTCCAAGTCTTCACGTCCCTGCTTTGATTGGGGCAGTGGGCTTATTTCTCACAGTAATTAATCATCTCTTGCCTCAACTTCTGTTGACTGAGCCATGGAAGCAAAAGCTCGCACTTCAGTCCTATGGATAATTGATTCAATGTTACAAAAGTGTACTTTGATTCCTTATTCAAATGAAAACTTCACAAATAGCATACTTAGATCTCCTCCTTTACCCCTGTGGATCTTTGTCCATTGGCTGAGACAACAGTTTTTCCAAATGTGGCATTGATTCCTCACACATACATGTGATTACTGCCCAAACCTGCTCTATATAAATGGGCATTTATAAATATAAATCCAGCCTATTTCTTTTTCTTCCCAATGGTTGTCTGGGTCCTGTGTATGTGGCTGATTTCAGTGTTCTGAATTAAAAAGTACCATTAGGATGCAAATAAGTGATGCCTTTTTCTTTGAAATTTCTAGAGGTCTCTTTCTTTTAAAAGTTGGGTCAAAGTCCATCAAGTTAATCCTGGCAGTCAACTAGTGTAAAATCTAGGCCTCTCCACTTTTGATAATCTGCATTGTGAATATCTCATGGAGCACACTATAATCAATTTGAAATATTACCATTGCTGTTGATGAAAGGGGAATGGCAAAAAATTGGGATAATGTTAGCCTGCTGTGGCCTTTGTCCTTGAGAACAAATTGCTATAATAATGACAATTTCTGTATGTTTAAGGAATTAGTGCTATTTAAGCTGGTGCAAGTGTGAGGCACATAACTGGAGTGGCAGCAAGTTTGCTTTGTGAAGAAAATTGAAGGGATGTTTACTTCCATGGAGATTTCCATGAAGAAGAAGGAGGAGGAGGAGGAGGAGGAGGAGGAGGAGGAAAAGGAGGGGGAGAAGGAGGAAGAGGAGGAGAGAGGTGTGATTCCTGCCCAAAGATGGGTAGGCTGACATCTTTTGGGGCCATTCTATCTTCTGGTCCCTTTAAATCCATGCAGAATTAAGGCAGTAAGTTCTGGTGTTTAACTGGGAGGAAGGTGGAGACTTGCCGCCTCCAATTGACTTATTTTATTAGTGGCTTATCCTTGAATTCAACTTTGATTAAACTTGATGCTAGTCAGCATTCTCTCCTGGGACTACCACACCTCACCTCCTCCCCTTCTGCCAGTCTTTTCCACTCGGTCTTCACTCTAGACAATGTGTGTAGAAAACCCTATGTTTGATGCTTGTCTTTGCCTTCCTTCCACTGTTCTTTTCTGCTTTATTCAAGTTGAGAGCCCAAATGGCTCCCTTAGAGTTTGTCCTTTTTCCTCCTGGCACATCAGGTATTTTCCCAGTACCTTATCTATAGAGTGCCAGTTTAATACTATAAAGTCTGGCAGAGAGATGAGACCCTGAAGCTGGGATTTTCCATAGGACAAGACAGACTATAACACAAATACTGGATTCTTTTTTTTTTCTGGCTTTTTCATGTGGCCCACCATTGATGATAGTCTAGCTATATAGCCCCTATCATTCATTGGGGTACCCATAGCAAACACTTCTAAAAAATACAAAAGTATTACAAAAAACAAACTGGTAAATATTTTTATAATGTTGGAGCAGGGCATAAGCACAGCAGGAAACCCAGAAGCCACACTACTTAAACAATTTGAAGCTTCTTTGTAGCACAACAAATACAAATCTTCCTTAAAGGTAAAAGACAATCTGGAAGGTAATGTCCTATCATAGCTTGTGGTGTGTCTTTGGTTGTCAGTGAGACCTGTTTGAAGGCCAGCTCTAAAACTAACTGTGTGAATTTGGGTAAATTCCTTAATCTCTCTGAACTCCAGTCTTCCTTGTGTGAAAAGCGAAAATAATACCAATATTCTACAAGACTGATTTGAGGCTTAAAAGGGATCATGTATTAAAGTATTTAGCACAGGGCCTGCCACATAATAAGCATTCAATAAATTCAGGGGTGAAGAGCTGTACTATTTGACAAAAGTAATCATTACAAATTAATAAGGAAAATCAGCACATGTTTTAAAAAGGACTAAGTATGTGAACAGTAAGCTTGAATAAGTAGAAATAACATCAGTTAATAATCACATAAAAAAATGTAAAAGCTACTAATAGAAATGCAAAGTAAGAGAACAATAAGACACATTATTATACTTTCATGGGGGAAAATAAACTTTTCTTTGACCTTTCATCATCCCTTGCTGGGTCTGAAAATTAAATTGGCAAAGACTGATTAACAGGAGAAAAAAGCATGTACATTTATTTAATCTGAATTCTATGTGACATGGGAGCCTCCAAAGGAAATGAAGACTCAAAAAAATGGTTAAACCCATGTGATTCTCTGGTAGGTTTGATGAAGCATGGAAAGTCGTGGAAAGATGTGATAGGGCAAAGATTATAGGTATAGAAAACTTGAGGACACTTAGCCAGGCCCATTTGTTCTCTACATCCCCTTGTCCTCGGGGGTGAGGCTGCTTCTTTCCTCCAGGTATAGGAAGGACACTTCTCACATGAGGGTTTTATGATCGCTTCAGGGGGACACCAGAGTGACCTTCCTGCTGCTGCCATTTTCTCAAACTCCTTCAGCTTAATCTATTCAATATGCCAAGGCAGTACGTCCTGAACCCCATAAGTACCCAGCAGACTGGCAAAGATTGCAAAAAAAAAAAAAAAAAAAAGATAATTCTCTGAGCTAGTAAGAGTATAATAATCAAATCAAATTAAATCACTGTCTTACATTGTTTTGGGAGTATAAATTTGTATACTTTTCAAGGTAGTTTTTCATGCTTATTCAACTCTATTTTTTAACTTTTTTTTCTTTAATGTTTTAATTTATTTTTGAGAGAGAGAGAGCGCACACGTGCCAGTGAGGGAGGAATGGAGAGAAAGGGAGACACAGAATCCAAACCAATTTCCAGCTCCCAACTGTCAGCCCAGAGCCTGATGCGGAGCTCAAACTCATGAACCATGAGATCACAACTTGAAAGGAAGTCGGCCACTTAACACCCAGGTGCCCCTTTGGTGTTTAGTCAGCTTAAATATTCATATTGTTTAATAAAACCAGTCATGAGGCCCTTCAGCTGTACATCAGGGGACCATAAGCTTGGTGTATGATTGCCGACATACATCTTGGGGCAGTTAAGATAAAGGAAGTAGACTTAGCAGGATCCTTGAGGTTGGCATAATATTAAGCTAAGGTTCTCTTTTGCCCTAGCAAATTGTTATCATCTAGACAGCTGAGCTCCTAGAGGGACGTCACTCTGCCAGTTTCAAGGACTTGTCAATGGGCTGTCGGCAGTAAGGGAAACTAATTTTTCATTTGCCTTAGTTTCCCATATTACCAGGGCAAGCACTTAAAACCCTTTTCTTTGTTTTGGGGTAGCTGGGAGTGTCTGAGGACACAGATCCCACCTGGGGTAGGGGTGAGGGTGGGATAGACCAGCCTGTATTTTGCCCTCAGCTTGCCGCACGCTCCACCATCAATCTCCTTTTGGTTAGATAAAAAAGAATTATAGCATATATGCTAATATACTGATAAAAAATATCTCTAGAGGTTAAGAGTTTTTTCCCTTTTAGTGTTATTTTTTATGTTTAGTCATTTATAAATTAATAATCATTATATATTAGCGATAATTTATAATTGAATTCAGATGGGGGAGGAAAGGAGCTACCAAAGTATAAGAGGCAATTTCTCAGGAGGAAAAGAGATAGGCTCTAAAGCTCAAGAGAAATGGAGACAGATACCAGGTTATAAAAGTCATTTTAAATACTTGAAAATAAATCTCCAGCCAAACTGTCTGCATACCAATAGTTAATATTTAAATTAAAATTTTCATATACTCATTGAAACATGTAGTGTAAATTAATCACTACTTTAACGTAACAAAAAAGCTGCACACCTTTTAACAATTTAAATTTGGTTTAATTTGGAGGAGGAGGTCCTTGCCTTCCTCCCTCATCTTACTTAAATATATATCATGCAGTGGGGCACCCGGGTGGCTCAGTCAGTTACGCATCCAACTTCAGCTCAGGTCAGGAT
Source organism: Suricata suricatta (assembly GCF_006229205.1). NCBI lineage: Eukaryota > Metazoa > Chordata > Mammalia > Carnivora > Herpestidae > Suricata > Suricata suricatta. The sequence continues at coordinate 24,043,018 of NC_043706.1, read as the reverse complement.
CTCCCAGTTCACAGGTTCGAGTCCTGCCTCCAGCTCTGTTCTTACAGCTCAGAGCTTGGAGCCTGCTTCAGATTCTGTCTCCCTCATGCTCTGTCCCTCCCCCGCTCACGCTCTGTCTCTCTCTCTCTCTCAAAAATAAATAAACATTTAAAAAATATATATATATATCATCAAACAAGTCTCTGCAAATGCTTTGCAAAAGCTCTGAAAAGTGCTAGATTGTACAGCTACTAGACTAGGCTTGAGTCGGGTGGCAATAAGCATACAAATTGTTCCAGGAAAAGGGAGTTTTACTGCTCCATAGCAATTAAAGTGCATGTGTTTATTATAATACTTTGATTGAAGCTTTACATTAAAAAAACTGACACTATATTTGAACACAACAGTCTTTCCGAATGTGGCACTGATTCTTCACACATGCATGTGATTACTGCCCAAACCTGCTAGTTAGTCCTACCCCTGCCACAGTCTGTCCCTTCATCTACCACCCCTCCAAATTCATCTGCCATTGAGTTCAAACCATTAACATAACATAGGCCATACCCTGTTAAATTTGCCAATCCAAGTCATTTATTCCTAATCTTAAAACATGCTTCATTTTATAAACGCATTCAAGGGAATAAACGCACGGAAATGGAACTTGCCCAAGAGTTTCATATGCAGGCAGATACAAAAGACATCTGTGCAGTAATCCAGGAATCAGATTACTCTACTTGTCATCATTTTTTTTTCAAGAGTGGTAGTGGTGTAACCATGGAAATGTTCCTTCCAAAAACACAAATCTTAAACAAAATCCCAAAGCCTAGGAACATCAAGGAAACCAAGAGCCCTAGACTTTCAACAGAGAATTCAACATTACCAGGACACAGAGTAGCTGAAAAGAAAAGCTTTCCGAAACAGAAGGAAAAGCGCTACAAAGACAAGGCCCTTTGCTTTTACTCCAGGCAAGATGCCTTTTATTCCGTAAAACAAAACACTTGTCAGCAACTACAGAAATAAAATACGTGTCTAAAATTTCCCTAAGACCTATTCTTCAGTAGCTAGATTTAGCTATTTTTCTTAGATAATTGTGGTGCAGCATCTTAATCTCAAAGTAAAACAGAATCTTCTTCATATCCTGGTTTAAATGGGGATACTCTCTTGAAGAAACGGATCCCTCTTGGTCTAAACTTAATTAAAAACAACTGAAATCTGTACAAATTCATTTAAAGATGATAAAATACTCACCAAAGAGGCTTGAGTATAAACTAACAGCACTGAAGTTAATTAATTCGTTCAACAAATATTTATTGTTGTGGGAAGCAAAGGCAGAAGGAAATGGCAGATAAAATTAAATTTCCTTATAACCTGCAGCCCATTGACAAATACTTGAGGCAGGCAGAGTAAAATGTTTCTCCAAGAACACCCTACTGTCTTAATGTTAATGCTTTCCTAGAGGGAAAAGCAAATTTGACAATAGCTAGGCCACCAATATCCTGAGAGTCTTCTTTGGCCTATGAAAGTCCCTTTGGAAATTTCCCCTAGAGTCTACCTCCCCCAACTCCCAAGCATATAACCAGTCTCTCCTCATAATCCCAAAGCAGCTCTTTCTGCCCAAGGGTCCTGTCCCCATGCTTTAATAAAATCACCTTTTTGCCCCAAAGGCATCTTCAAGAATTCTTTCCTGGCCGTCAGCTCTGAACCCCTCCCCCCACCACTCCAAAATCTCATCATTTACATACTTACATTGTACAGTAACGCCAGTCAGTTGCTAGGTAAACAGTTGCCAACAAAAGACAGTATCTCTAATGTTATAGAACTTACGTCTAAGGTAGTGAACAATCATTAATAAAGTAAAGGGGTAATTGTATATAGTCCTAAAGAGTGAGAAGAAAATCAAGCAGGGCAGTGTGATGAAGAGGACTTCTTTTTTATTTTTATTTTTAATGCTTACTTATTTTTGAGAGAGGGAGAAACACAGAATCCAAAGCAGGGCCCAGGCTCCAAGCTGTCAGCACAGAGCCTGACACGGGGCTTTAACCCCTGAACCGTGAGATGATGACCTGAGCCCAAGTCAGATGCTTAAAGGACTGAGCCCCCAGGCGCCCCATGAAGAGGACTCCTGTGTCAGGGATAGAAAGCAGCTTGATCTTGAGAAGTTTTAGAAAACGTGACCTTTGAGCTGAGACTCGAAAGTGAGGAAGACTGACCCTGCACAGATGTAGAAAAGAAAGCTGTAAGCAGAGAAACGGGTTGTGAGACAGGATTAAGCTTGGAGAATTATAATAAAAGAAAAGACGGTGTGCCTGAAGCTTAAAGAGTACACAAGAGAATTTAGGGAGGGCCAGGTCGTGTAGAGCATTGTAAGGGGGTTGGATTTTATTTGCTGTACGGTGAGAAAACACTGGTGGATTTTTTGTCTCATGAGTGTTCTAAAACATCATTCTGCCGCTTTGGGATAAAAGGAATCAAATTGGAGAGACTAGGGAAGACATTTTGGTGGCTTAGACTAGAATGGTAGAGATGGAAATAAAGATAAGATGAAATCATGCAATAAAAATGTATTATTTTATGGTAAAATCAATAGGCAGGCACTTGCCTTCCTCTCAATGGGGTTTTGGGGTGATGGGGTTTGGAACGGATGGCCAAGAAATAATTCTTGAAGACATCTTTGGTGCAAAAAGGTGATTTTATATTAAAGCACAGGACAGGACCTAGGGACAGAAAAAACTGCACTGGGGTTGTGACAGGTAACTGATTATATACCTTCAGATTGGGAGGGGGATAGGGATAGCGTAAATCTCTAAGGTATTTTGGAAGCAAGCTTTCCAGGACCCTGAGGGGCTGGTGTTGTTAGGAAAATGCCATTTTTTACCATTTAATAAAAACCTGTCATGAGACCCTTCTGATGTCTATCAGGGGGCCATAAGTTTGGAGTATGATTGCCAGCATGTATCTCGGGGGAGTTGAGATAAAGGAAGTTTCCAAAGGAATTTTTATATGTTTAGGTAGACTTAAAGTATCCTGGGAATCCGGATAATGTTAACCCAAGACTCCCTTTTGCCCCAGCAAAGTGTCATCATCGAACAGCTGAGCTCCTAGAGGGAGGTCACTCTGCCTGTTTCAAGGACTTGTCAGTGGGCTATAGGCAGTAAGGAAATTTAATTTTTCATTTGCCTTTGTTTCCCACATCACCATGGCAAGCACTTAAACCCCCTTACATCTTGATCGGGGTGATATTAGGGCTCCAGAAAATGGAGTCTATAGGTTTCTGGAGATTAGGCTATGGATAAGATTGCCTTTTTTTCTTGCAGTTTACTGAGCTCTCCATAAACTGAAGAAGACTCTTATCCTGCATGACTGTGATCTCTATCAGCCAATCATTTGCTTTTTTTTTTTCCCTTTCCCTGTCTTTGGGCAGCCAAGAGTGTCCAAGAAATATCACACCTACCCCACCTGGTGGGGGGGGTACGTGCTGTAGGCCTCTACTTTGCCCTCAGCTTGTCCCGTGCTCTCTCATTGCTCTCACCTAAATTAATTAAACAGAAGGAAGGAACATCATTGTAGGTGCAGGAGTGGCTGTCCTCAACCTTACGGTTATTTTAAACTGTGGTGGCAGCAGATCTCACCATGTAAGAATTAAAGAAAAATTATTCTCCTGGGCTGAAAAGAAAAACTTAGAAATCTGCAATAAAAAGTTCACAGCCATTTAATAAAAACTCTAAAAGCAACCGAACAAGATAATGCTCTGAAAATCTGGGTAAATAAAAATGTGCAGCTTTCTTTTTTTCTTTCCTTCTTTCTTTCTTCCCTTTTTTTCATAAGCTTTAGAACAAAGTTGCTTTTTAAAAACAGATGAAGGCTGGTAAGTAACTAGAACGAGAGGAAATGTAGAAGGTTAGATTACACAAAATTAACCATATAATGTGATATGAAATTCTAGTTTAGTTGAGACTGGAAAAATATGAAAGACATGTCAGAAAAAATACATATGGAAAAGGATGTACATTAGGAAAAAATAAGTGAGGAAAGAAAATAAAGAAGTATAAGATAAAGCCATTTTGGAGGATGTACTATTACAGAAAAAAATATATTTAAAGAGAAAAACATTGAATGTCTGAATTTAAAGTGACATAAAAATAATGAATCCCACCCAGATGCCATGGTTTCTGCTCTACAGAGAAGGAAAATTTTCTGTTCTGGTATAAGTTGGATCTTATTTGTCCAAACAACTGCTCCAAAAAGTTATATATTATTATTCTAATGGTGGTAATATTTCAGAGACCAATTTCCCATGAAAACACATGGATTCCTCAAGATATGATAAAATTTCAAAGAAGTCAGAGGAGACCTTTAAACATACAGGTTTAACAGAAAAGTCCTTTCCAATAAACAGATGAAATTTCACCAAAAACATGTAAATTATGATCAATTCAGGGATGACCTCCAAAACCACCAGTATGGGCGCTGATCACTCAGAAGGCAGGCTGGCCACAGTACCAGAGCAGGACCCAGGAGGCCTCTGACATAAGCTGGCCAAGAACGGAAGGTGCAACCCTGAAGACATACACTAAGTGAAATAAGCTAGATCCCAAAGGACAACTGTTATGGAATTCCACTCACATGAAATAACTAAAATAGGCAAATTCACAAAGATAGAAAGTAGAATAAGGGTTACCAAGAGCTATGGCGAAAGGGGAAATATGGAATTATTGTGGATATGGAGTTTCTGTATGGGGTAAAAAAAAAAAGTTCTGGAAATGAATAGTGGTGATGGTTGTACAACCTTGTGAATGTGCAAAATGCCACTGAATTGCACACTAAAAATGGTTGAAATGGTAAATTTTATGTTATGTGTATTTTACCAATTTTAAAGGGTGTGGAGAAAGTGGAACCCTCATACACAGCAGACGGGAATGTAAAATAATGCAGCCACTGTGGAAAATGGTCTGGCAGTTCCTCAAAATATTAAATACAGAGTTGCCAAATGATCCAAAAATTCCACCCCTAGGTACCCATGAAACATGAAAACATAAGTCCACAAAAAACTTTTACATTGATGCTAATGGCAGCATTATTCATAACAGCCATAAAGTGTAAAAGCATAAACAACTTAAATATTCATTGGCTGATGAACAAAATGTAGGATGTCCATATAATAAACATTATTCTGCAATAAAAAGGAAAGAAGTACTGTTCTGAATAACAGTAATTCATGATAGCTGCACTTTCTGTTTCATGGAGGAAAACTTTATTAATTATATTAATATAGAATTAATTAGAGTAAACATTAAGAGGGAGAGAAGTATAGAGAACAAAGAAGGGTTAATACATCAAATCAGGTACTCACAACATCAGACCTTCTGACTGGGGAAGCCCCACGGTGCACAGCCCAGCTGGAGTCCCAACTGAAGGCCGTAGGTGGAGTGTCCTCTCCTGGGATAAGACTTCCCAATAACTACTCCTGCCAGGACAATATATATACTACCTGTGTGTGATGGATCTATGGTTAGTCATTAAGTTTGCCTAAGTGCAGTCCTGAGCAAGCTGGGTTTTTCCTCTGTTTTTCTTTTTTCTTCTTTTTTTTAATTTTTGTTTAATGTTTTTGCCGGAGTCCGACTCCAGCAGTCCAGGGCTCCCTGAAGGATGGACGGTGTCGGCGAAAGAGAGAGTAAGAGAGCCTCAACTTTCTTTCTGATCACCAGGTCGGCATCTCTGCCCTTTTGGCAGGCACCTCTTTATAGATCAAGTGTTAACATGACATCAAAAAAGTGGGATTTTTACTACAAATAATTCCTCAATGATAAAATGTTTTAAAAGGTGTACAGAAACAGGTTTTACAGAGGCATTTTTGCAGGATTACTCTAATGTCAGTGAGGTAGTTAATTTTTACAAACAGGATAACAAGATATTCTCAGTGAAAAGCAGATAACATAAACATCTGTTTAAACCAGTAGTAAATCTTACAACTAAGAATCTTACAACCAGGATAGCAAATACATTTGTTTATATCAATAACACTAAGATTCAGACATAGGTTAGGCTAGGAGTCATTCTTTCTGGCTCACAAAAGGAAGAATGTATTTGCGCTGGTTAGTAAGTTGCCTGTGTCAACCTTGTTATTTGCTGTTGAAGGTGTAAGCACCATAGGGGCCCTAGATATTCTGGTCTTTGTATATGAGTTTAAGTTTTAACTATTTTTTACCCATCCTCATAATGGATATCAGTGTAAGGGAAGGTATTTATGGCACCAATTAGCAAAGGTATGTGCAGTAACTTGTCTGGCTCTTGTTTGTGTCTTATCTCTAAGTTAGGCTTTTTTTCTCTGGGCCAGAGTTAATAGTAACTCTTGTGTTCTTTAACCCCCTTTATTGTCTATGTCTCAGGTTTGTGAGGCTCATTAGAAGAGCCTTTCGACAAACATCTGCAGTGCTTTGTTTAAATTCTTCTTTGTAGAGGTGGGAATATGCTTCTTCCCATTAGGTATCTGTGTGGAAAATATCAGTCTGATTTGGAACATTGTGAGGACTAATCAATAACAGCAGTCCCATTCCCAATATAAGCCAATAGTAGAAGGAGATACCAGTTTCGCTTCATGGCAGGAGCTGTGCGAATGTCTGCCATTTCCTTGACATGACTGTGTCATCCAGCAAAGCCAACATGGCTCCCAGCAATTTTATTTATTTTTGGGAGAGAGAGAGAGAGAGACAGAGTGCAAGCAGGGGAGGGGTAGAGAGGGAGGAAGACAGAATTCAAAGCACGTTCCAGGCTCTTCTCACCAGAGTCCGATGCAGGGCTTGAACTCACAAACTGAGATCATGACCTAAGCTGAAGTTGGACGCTTTGCTGGGAGCCTCACCGGTCTTGCTGGATGACACGGTCACAGTAAGGAAATGGTAGACGTAGCACGGCTCCTGCCACAGGTGACGTGACGGAAGCTGGCATCTCCTTCTGTTAACTGATTACTCATGTAAAATTAAGCCTGTTGCTATTGATTAGGCCTCACAATGTTCCAAATCAGACCGATATTCCCCAGATATCTCATGGGAGGAAGCATATTCCCACCTCTATGAAGAGGAAGTTAAACAAAGCACTGCAGATGTTTGTCGAAAGGCTCTTCTGTTGAGCTTCACAAACTTAAGACATGAAAATGAAGGGGGTTAAAAGATCATGTTTACCCTGGCCGGAGATAAATAGCCTAACTTACGAAATAGAAACAAACAAGAGCCAGGCACAAGTTACTGCGCATACATATGCTAATTTGGTGCCCATTGTGAGGATAGGTAAGAGTAGTTACAACTTAAACTCATATTGCAAAGGCCGGCTGGTCTAGGGGCGCCTATGGGGCTACACCTTCAACCTCAAGGAACAAGGCTGACAAAAGGTTTACTTACTAACCATCACGAATGTATTCTTCCTCTTGTGAACCAAATAGAATGCCTCCTAGCCCTGTTGCTGCCTGAATTTTAGCATCACTGATATAAAATGTGTTTGCTATCTGCCTCTCACTGAAAACATCCTATCTTTTTAGTTTTAAGATTTACTACCAGGTTCAAACAAATGTGTATGTTATCTGCTTTTCACTGAGAATATCCTGTTATCTTATGATGTGTAAGTTACCTCATTGTAATTAGAATAGTTCTGAAGAAATGCCTCTGTAAAACCCGTTTTTGCTCCCTTTTCAAAGCATCTTTATCACTGAGAATTATTTGTAAAAACTCTGCTTTTTGATGTCATCAGTCTATAAATAAAGGCCCAAAACCTGGCAAGAGAGGAGATAATAAGGAGATAAAGGAGGATAAAATGATGCCAGGCAGGACCAAGAAAGTAACTGTGTGAATCTCTTTACCGTCCACCACTACCCCTTCAGGGAGCCCTGGACCAGCCGGAGCGGGCCTCCGGCAACGCTTAACTGACTGAGCTACCCAGGTGCCCTCTCTGTTTTTCTTGTCATATCTCACAATCTCAGGAGCCCTGGCATCTGTATATTTCTCTTTCCTCCCTGATCCATTCCAGGAGGCCAGCCTGGTCTTGTAAGGATGCAGGTCTGAACCAAACTGACCTTGAGGGCCTAAGTGTCAGTTTCTCAGAATCACTAGACAATAGGGCACACATTGCCCAAGGCAGGAGGGACCACCCTTGTAACACCCAATCAGGAAAGGCCAGCTAACACCCTTAACATTTCTAAGGGCGGGCCTAGAAGGCTAGTCACGCCCTATGTGAGGGTTCTGGGTCCACTCTGTAATTGGTTAACACTCTAAATGTTGTGATTGGGTCCCGCCAAAAGTAACAAATACTCTAGGCAATGTGAATGGTTAAGCCTGCTGTCAATAATATTGTATAATAATGATTGGATCATGTACCTGTGTCACAATTTCCTGTAACTCCCCCTTCCCAAACCCATAAAGGCCCTAGTCCCCCTTTGTTCGGGGCTCTCAGCATGGATCCATCACGCCAGTAAAGTCTGTGAGCCTGAGTTTAGGTCCGGTGAGCCTAAACCCGTAATAAGGCCCTTTGCTTTTGCATGAGTGACTCGGTCTCCCTGGCGGTTTTTGGTTTTTGGGGATGATAATGAAATCTTGGGCATAACAGTCTGATGCAAGGAGGTGAAGCAAGTTAATCCCCCTTGGTGCCAGGAACAGAAGGGCCAATTCTGATCCCAAGGACAATACAGAGTACAAGCCAACTAAGCCCCCCATGATGTGTATGTGTAGTTCTGGGCAGAAATGCATGACAAGTCACACAAACAAGTTCTATACAGAACATGTGCTATAACATAGACTGACCTTGAAACTATAATGCTAAGTAAAAGAAGTCAGTCACAAAGGATCACATATTTCATGATTCCATTTATATGAAAGGTCTAGAGTTGAGAAATATATAGACAGAAAGTAGATTCGTGGCTGCATGAAAGGGATGAGAGGGGGAGACAAATAGGGAGTGATAGCTAAGGAGTCAGTTTCTTTTTGGGGTGATTAAAAATGTGCTAAAATTGGTTGCCATGGTGGTTACACAACTCTGAATAGGCTAAAACCTACTGAATTGTACAGTTTAAATGAGTGGATCCTAGAGTATACGAATATCCCAATAAAGCTGTTATAAAAAAAATCTTCCCATACAAATGTGAACACTGCTTCTGATCTGTAACATAACTTTATTTGGCTAGAAAAGAACATGTAATAGATGGGAAGGCAGTGATTAAAATTCCACTTTTCTTACCTTTGAAAGCTATTTTCTTTTTATAAAGTGAAGTCTATTTTCTATGACAGTATTACTACTTTTCATCACTGTCAAACTTCACCTTGAAATAAAATTTGATATCTGCTTACCAGATTAATTCCACTAAGAGGAATTTTTAAAAATGACTAAGTTGGATTTATCCAATGAATACAAAAATGGTTGAATATTAGAAAAATCTGTACATTCAATTCATCATAATAGATGAAAAGAGAAAAATCACGATTATTCCAATCAATGCAGAAGAAAGCATTTGAAAAAACTCAACACTAAATTCTTAATAAAAGGTCTTAGGATACAATGAATTGCCACAAAGAATATCTCTAAGTAATCTGCAGTAAACATCCTGAATGAAAAGCCATTAAAAGCATTCCTTTAACAAATCAAAGAATAACCCTAGATTGAAGCCCTTAATAAGACATAAAATAATAAAAGTAAACTGAGGCTAAAATGTTTGCAAAGAAGTACGTAAAACTATCTTTATTGGCAGATTATACGATCATTTGTGTAGAAAAAAATCTGTAGACAATTTACTAGAAATAATAAGAGAATTTAACAAAGTGAGTGGCTATAAGATTGCTGTACAAAAATCAACTGTATTTCTTTACACTAATAACAAATACCAGGAAAATGTAAATAAAAGGAAGATAGCATTTTTAATAGTATCAGAGAATACCAAGGACCTAGAAATAAATCTAATAAAAGATATACAATATCTATGGGTTAAAACTATGACCCAGGTTCCCCTTCATTCTTTCTAAAATAAAATTAGAAACAAGTATTTAAAATAATATTTTAAGAAGCATAGAGATAAAATAAAGCCTGCCCAAATTCAGGTAGTCAAGGAATGAGAAGAGACAGCACCATCTGGCTATTTATGGGTTAATATCAAGATCCTGGGTGTTGAATTGGATGGCAACTTTATAGATGCTTAATCAGTATTAAACAAAGTATAAAACAAATGAAGGTCTTGCATGTACCAACAGTGAGAATGTCAAGAACTAAATATTGTGATCTATTACTCTGCACCACTTGAGGTAAATCTTAAAAGACACAAAAACCAAAAAGTAATTATCTCAAACTAAATTTTTAGATTATTTATCAAAATATAGGCATATCACAAGGTGAGATCTAAAAAAAGAAATCAGGGCCACCTGAGTGGCTCAGTCAGTTGAGCCTCGGACTCTTGATCTTGGCTCATGTCTTGATCCTATGGTTGTGAGTTTGAGCCCTGCATTGGGCTAGGCACGCTAGGCGTGGTGCCTACTTAAAACAAAATCAGTCTGTCTTGCTTGAGAGTTGGAAGTTAAGATACTCTATTGAGTATCCCAACATTGATAAAAATATATGTGTCAAATATGGCTAGTAAAAATTTAAGTACAAGAGATCAAAAGAGAACCATACTTAATGAAGTTTCACACACAAAAAGGAAAATTAATCAACAATGTTTAACAAATGAAAAACATGAAAAATGTCAAAAATAAGAATAAACATAGTTATCACAATAAATTTGTGAGAATTAAATCAGGATGAAACAAGCTCATTTATTTTTTCACTTAGAAAACAATTGGAGTAACCAAATTAAGATATGCTATTTGAGATAGCCCAAGATCTTTTAAAATTTATTATTTTTGATTGAGGTATAGTTGACATCCAATATTGTATTTGTTTCAGGTGCACAACACAGTGGTTCAACAATTACATGCACTATGCCGTGCTCATCCACCATAAGTATAGTCCCTATCTGTCACCAAAATTATAACAATATTACTATGTTCCCTACCCTGTACCTTTCATCGTCACAATTTCTTTTATAACTGGCAGTTTGTATAAGATTAAGTGTATTTAATTGGCTTTAGAAATTATATGAAAAAATAATGATTGGTACATAAATATATGTTAGTTTAAAAATACATTAGTAAGGGTGCCTGAGTGGCTCAGTTTGTTAAGCATCTGACTTCAGCTCAGGTCATGATCTCATGGTTTGTGAGTTTGAGTCCTGCATGGGGTGAGCTCGATTCCCACTTCTAGTGAGCCCCACTTCTCTCTCCCTCTCTTTCTCTGCCCCTCACTCATTTGTTTCCTTTCTCTCTCTCTCAAAAAAAAAAAATATATATATACATATAGAAGTTGCTAGCTTGGCATTGGCCTATACTTTCCTTCATCAGACCCTAAACAGGATTTTAAGTAAATAGTATACATCCAAGCCTGGTAGGCTATTGGGCTTGTTTTTTCTAGTTCCATCTTTTAATTGTTCTTAGCCTCTCCAGGATACATAAATTCGACTGTGTTTATAAAAAACATGTGAAGCAGGCACCGCTATGCTCTAACCCTCCTCCCTCTTTTTTTAATATATGAAGAAACTGAGGCTTAGAAAGGTTAAGTAGTCTTTCCAGGTTATACAGCTGGTAAGTCACGTGGCAGGCATTCAAACCCCAACTACTGACCCCACGGCCAACATTCAATGACTAGCCTATTGCCAATACTACAGTCCCTGTGAGATAATCTACCATGTAGTACAAAAACCATATTATACCAGACAAACAATAACCTAGAAACTAAACAAAACTGTAACCATGCCCTCTGTTTTCCCTTTCTCTTGCAAGATTTCCACCATTTAGGTTTTCTAAGTGAGCCAATCTTCGGTGCAAGACTACATGATGACAAAATCATGCTGGTCCTTTGCTGCCCTCTTATGGGAAATGTACATAGATACACAAAAGTCCTTGCCATTAACTAATCTCATTTCGTCATAACTAGTTCACATATACCTAGCTTAAGTGATACCATTCAGCTTCTAGAAAAAAGCAACCAGTACACAAAAGGTACTCAATGTTTGTAAAATTGAACTGAAAGTTTATCCACTGAATCTCTGATATGTACGACCTTGATTTCAAAGGAATCCTATAATAAATTACTTAGTTAAATAACTGAACATCTTCCAATTTAATCTTTGGGGTATACAGATTGGCATATATCATGCCTATTTAAAATTATAAAATTGAATCATGTACCAAATTTATGCACAATAAATAAAATCCTAAAATTTAAAAAGTAAATAAAAATCATAATTTAAAATTTTCAGTTCAATCACTTGTTTCAAGTACTTTTACTTCTTTTTAAAGCCCAAATAGGGGGCGCCTGATTGGCTCAGTTGGTTAAGCCGCTGGCTTTGGCTCAGGTCACGATCTCACAGTTCAGGAGTTCAAGCCTTGCATTGGGCTCAGCGCTGACAGCTCAGAGCCTGGAGCATGCTTTGGATTCTGTGTCTCCGTCTATCTCTGACCCTCTCCAGTTCATGCTCTGTATCTCTCTGTCTCAATAATAAAACACACACAAAAAAATTACAAAAAATAATAAAATCTTTAAAAAAATATAATAAAGCCCAAATAGTCGAAATGAATGGTTCAAGATTCTTCTCATTTTTCTGCTCTTTGTTTAGTCTCTGTTGGTTGTGTCCACATCTATCTCTGAAGAAACCAACAGCTTTGAACTCTGCAATAGACAGGCCTGATCAATACTTAACAACATCTATGAAGAACAGCATTGCTTAAAGTCTGAATGTAGGTAGTTATCTCCCTACTTCCTCAAACTGATAAGGTTCTTAATGATGATGCTAAACATTAAAGCCCACAATCTTATGATTTCAATACAGTTAGGGATTTTTGTAGCTTAATGGTAAAGTTAATTGTTTCACTAATTCATAGATGAGTGGACTTCCAAAGTCGTGGATGATCTCCTACAAAGGAACTTCTGCAGGTTTTCCACTGGAATGGAGGGTTTCTATCCTTAGAATTGTACCTTACCTGGCTTTTGTCATCACAAATACTGGGAAGGGTTACACACATCACTGAGATGTGTGATGTAGGTATCATTATACATATTGGGCAGACACCATAAATATCATTCCTCCATGTTGGGTAGCTACCACAAATTAAAACACACACACCACCACCAACAACAACAGCTGCTAGTGTACTCACCAAAAATATTTCTTGGGTCCCTCTGGTAGCTGTATCATAACTACCCACTCTAAGTTCATCAAGAGCTTTCCTACGCATGTTTTCCTTCCCATTCTCAATAGTATCATTCTAGTATGGGCTCTTATCTTCTATACCCTTTCATCAAATACTATATTTCTTGAGCACTATGCAGAAGTATTATGTTAGAAGCTAGGTATACAATGAAAGATAAACAAAAGATACATGGTCTGTTGTCATGTAACTTATAAATTAGAAAGAGAAAACAGACACTAAACAAATAAACATACAAATAAATATACTGACGGTTTGATGGGGCGCCTGGGTGGCTCAGTTGGTTAAGTGTCCAATTTTGGCTCAGACCATGATCTCGTGGTTCATGAGTTTGAGCCCTGCGTCAGGCTCTGTGCCAACAGCTCAAAGCCTGGAACTTGCTTCAGATTCTGCGTCTCCCTCTCTCTCTCTGTCTTTCTCTGTCTTGCTCTGTCTCTCTGTCTCACACTCAAAATAAACATTAAAAAATTAAAAAAAATAAATATACTGACAGTTTGATACATTTTGATTAGGAAAAATAACAGGATGTTTTTAGAAAGGATTAAAAGAAAGTTCCTGTTTTATTGATATTATTTTGATATTATATTGATATTCAGACCAGAAGGAAGGCTGTCATTCAAAGAAAGGCCCCTTTGTGGACAACACCTGAAGAATAGGTTGTAGTAATCAATGTAAAGAGAGAGAAAAGAGAAATCCAGGCAGAATAAACAGCAAAAATCTTAAGTCTTAAGAGAAGAAAAGGCATGGCATGCTTTAGGATGAATATAAGGATAGCATGGCTGAAAGTGGAGACTAACCAATAGGGCCTACATTATCAGAGTTTTATAGGCCATGTTACGATGTTTGATTTCAAACTTCCAGGGCATCATTACATGGGTTTAAGCAGTAAAGTGGCATGCTTTCATTCACACTTTTAAAAGCTTACTTCAGTCTCTGGGTAGAAAATGGTTTGGAGCAAAGCAAAGGAGAAGCAGAGAAATCATAAAAGAGGCAACTGCAGTTGTGCCAACAAGACCGAGGCTTGGGTTAAACCAGTAACAATGGAATAGAAAGGAAATCACTGAGTTTAATATATGTTTCACAGGTTGGGGTGCCTATGTGGCTCAGTCAGGTAAGCATCCAACTCTTGATTTCGGCTCAGGTCATGATTTTGTAGTTTGTGAGATCAAGCCCCTCATTGGGCTCTGCACTGACAGTGTGGAGCCTGCTTGAGATTCTCTCCCCTCCCCACTCTGGCCCTCCCTTCATAGTGTTCTCTCTCTCTCTCAAAATAAATAAACATTTTGTAATAAAGGTAAAATTGATAGAACATGATGATAGACTAGATACTGACTGGTATGAGCAACTCAAGAAGAGATATCTCATATACTGATATAAGAAAAAGGGAGTCTAAATGGGGAGGGGGAACCAGAATTCATTTTAGGCATGTTCACGTTCATATTTCTGTGATGTATCCAGGCAAATGTGTCAACTAGCTAGTACGCAAGTGACAAACAATGGCAATGGATGGGATCACTTAGAGAGATCACAGAGTGAAAATAAATGAGACTCACGGCTAAGCTATAAAGGTAACAAAAAGGAGTAAGAGCCCCAGAGACCTAGACAAGAGGAAATTCAAGAGAGTATTATGCCACATAAATTTGTATTTAGTCATTAGAGCTGCTAAATGAATACACAAATAGCAAGTTAGTCCATTTGACCAATTTCTTATACAGATCCTGTAAAATAATTAAATGCAAAAAACTAGAATGTTTTAGTGATTGGTCTCTTAGCATTGTTATGATCTCACAAAATGGAATAAACTGTATTTAGTGGGAACACAAGCCTTCTTCCTGTCTTTTGAAGAAATCAAATGGTGTATTTCCTTCTCAGGGGTTTTTATCCTTGCTGATATTTGGAACAGTCTTCTCCCTAATGGCTCCCCACTTTGTATTATTCAAGGCTCAGTTCAAATGTCATTTCCTCAGAGAAGCTTTTGAGAGCCATCCTCTAAAATAGCTCTCTCCTACTCCATCATTCTGCTTCATCTTTCCACAGCACTTACTATTGCATGTTTTCTTACTAACTAGAATATAAGCAAGGCTCTTATGTATCTTGAGGTGACCATCATTTTCCCAATGCCTAAACAATGTTTACAACAGAGTAGGTACTCCATAAATGTGTGAATAAAAGATATAATAATTTTGATTATGTATAGGAGATTACTGTTATTCATGGCCCAGAAAATGTAACACTAAAGATAGACCACATTATATAAAAGTAATATATATTTTAGAAGTCTGAATCTGTTATTGGAGTCTTCATCTTTCATCTGGTCATAAGGACTCCACTAAACAAACCTTCATACTGCACTCTTCCTTCTTGCTTTCCTGAGGTCACACTTGACAGATAACTTCCTCTCCTGATGAGTACACCTAGCATTTCCTGGGGCCCAAGTCTAACCTACATATGACCCTTACACATGAAACTAAGCCACTGCCTCTTTACCTGCAATTTATCTACAGTACTGTGCCAAGGAGCCCTGGATTCTTCCCAATCTTTCCTATGCCAAGGGCTACCTGAGGACTAATTTTCATCAAAGAAATTCTGTAATAGGTGTATACTAATTGAGATATCATTTAATTAGAGATAAACAACATGGTTTCCAAGGCAAATTGTACTAAAAGTGCAGTTAGTAACTGTATAAATATTGTTAGCAAAAACCACATAAACTTTATGTTTCTAATTTTTAAAAATTGATATGATTTTATTCAGAAAATATTTCCTAAATACATTAGTCAACCATGTATTTTCAGAATGCAGGAGTGTACAGTGAGAAATAATGTCATTTGCCTTAAAAACTACAAATTATATTAATGTTCAATGAGCTTATTATTGATATTTTAAATTACTTGATTAATAAGCATTTAAAATTTTCTCTATTTTAATATGGATTACAGCAAATATCAATAGGTATAACCCACATAAGTAAAAGTTTCCCACTTATTTTTAAGGACATAAAGGATTCCAAAGAACAAAATGTTTGAGATCCACTGTCATAAGTTCAGGAAGAGACTAGAAACAGGAAAGATCAAAACTATTTTATAAGTATAAATGTCTGATTTAGTATGACTATACAGTGAAAGGATCAAATCTGGGATAATATGGATTAGGAACATTAGCAGCCCTAAAATCCTAAAGGCTAATGGTGGTTCCCTTACCATATATTGAAAATAAAACAATATTAATATTTAGAATGAATGTAAGGCAGTCAAACATATTTATGATATTTCCTTATATTTCTTTTTTCCAAGATTTATTTAGGTATGATTGGTAAATAAAAATGTTATATATTTCAGTTATACACTGACTTTTTAAAAAAGTAGATAACGTAGTGAGTTAATATATACAGATACTGTGAGATAATTATCATAATCATGTTAATTAACCCAGACATTACCTTACATAATTAGCTTTCTTTTTTTTTGATGGTAAGAAAAATTAAGATCTACTGTCTTAGCAAATATTGAGTATACAAGACAGTTAATTAACAATAATCACCATGCTACACATTAGGTCTACAGAACTTAAGGGATTCATCCCTTAACTGAAAGTTTGCATCCTTTGACCAACTTTCCCCACTCCTCAGCCCCTAGCAAACACCACTCTACTCTGGTTCTGCTATGTGACTCTTTTATATTCCACATATAAGTGATCTCATATAGTATTTGTCTTTCTGAGTTTGGTTTGTTTCACTTAGCATAATATCCTCTAGGCTCATCCATGTTGTCACAAATGACAAGACTTCCTTCTTTTAATATTCCACTACACACACACACACACACACACACACACACACACACCAGGTTTTCTTTATCCATCCATCTGTTGATGGTGAAAGCTGAAAGCTTTTCCTCTAAGATGAGGAACAAAACAGGGATTCCCACTCTTACCAGATAGTACGGTATCCCACATAGTACTGGAAGTCTTAGTGAAAGCATTTAGGCAAGAAAAATAAATAAAAGCCATTCAGAAAGACATCTATAGCCCATAAATAAAACATGCATAACAATCAACTAATCTTTGAGAAGGGCTCCAAGAATACAGAATGTCGAAAAGAAACTCTCACCCATTATTACAATGATCTTTCTAAAATACAAGTAACAAAATCTTCAGTTCACCCTATAAACTGGTTTATACTTGCTTTAACATACTCTAACATACCCTAAACATGTGTTTCCTCTATAACACTGGGAAGATGAACTCCTTGCTTCTCTAAGTGGGGTCTATGGATCCCATGGATGCTTTTTAGAATTGCAGAAAGTCAAGCCTCAGCCAATACCTACCAAATCAGAATCGATATCTTCATAAGATTCTCCAGATTATTTTTACTTACAGTAAACTTTAAGAAGACTTGACTAACTAACAGAGACACTAAGGAATCAGTGATTAATACATGTTAGATTCCTAGAAGGACAATGATGTTAAAGTTAAGAAATGATGTTTAATATTGCCTTCAACTATCTGGCATATGACTTTGGTAATTTACTTGTGATATACATAAGAAAGTAAAACAAAGATGCATTCTGCAACTACGCAGAATTCATACAACAAAATGGATACATTTCAGGATCTATGCAATAAACTTTTAGAATTCAAGCTTATGCTATTAACTATGTTGAAAATTCATTAGAGAACTTTTAGTTCCTTACATATTGAATGAGAATTAGATTTATCCTCCTGCCACAACCAAAAACTAGACAAAATAAAAAACCAACTGTTCTCAAGATACTGGACAAGAGGTAGCACAGAACTATGGGCCCTGAGAGAAGAAAATCAAATGAAGGAAGCCCTAAAACTGCCACAGCTTTTGGTCTGTAAACTATAGGACAGGAGGGGCTCTCACATACATGGTAGTGGTCCTGCTAAATTGAGTTATCAGAGGTTGGTATTCCGAAAGTCTGAACCAGCTGGAAGTTGCAGGGCAGAGTCCTGGAGAGGAAGAATAAATGAAAGTAAAACAAAACCTTTTAATTTTCTTATTCTTAACTGATATAATAAATGTTTGCTCAAAGTAACAATGGCAACAATGTATTGGGTGATTGTAAGATATGAAAATAAGTGAAATGAATGACAGCAATGAGGACAAGAGCAAGAAATTTGGAAGACTCCATCTTAAGGCATATCCTATTGTGTTACATAAAAGTGGACATAGATTAGTTGTTGCAAATCTGAAGAAACCATTCAAAAAATTTAAGTATAATTGATTATTTGACTAGAAAACACAATCATAAATTACTCAACTAACAGCAGATAAAGCAGAAAAGAGGGAAAACAAGAACAGAAATAAAGTATAATAAATAGAATACAGTTAAAAACACTGTTGATATCAATCCAATGATATCAATAATTTAAATATGGATGGTCCAAATATTTCCATTAAAACACAGAGGGGGTCAAAAAACAAGATCCGTCTACATGTTGCCTAAAGAAACCCATATTAAATATAATGACCCAGACTAAAAGTAAAGGGATGCTAACGTTAATCAAAAGAAAGCTGGAATATATATATTAACTTCAGACAAAGCTGACTTAAGAACAAGGAAATTTATGAGAGGTAGAGGGTCATTAGATAATGGTAAATAAATAAATTCTCCAACACAGCATAATAATCCTTAAAGTTTATGCACCTAACAATAGAGCGTTATGATACATAAGGCAAAAACTGATAGAACTGCAAGAAGAATAGATGAACCCACTATTTCAGTTGGGGACTTCAACAAACTTTTATCATAATAGACAAATGCAGCAGGCAGAACATCAGTAAGGACATAGTTAAATTAAATAGCATCATTAATCAACTGGATCAAATGGACACAAACTACAGTTTATAATCTAGTATTTATATAGTATTTATTCAACAACAACAAGAAATACATATTTTTTTCTCAAGGTCATATACACCATTCACCAAGATTTTGAACCACAAAACACACCTTGAAAAATGTAAGAAAGTAGAAACCACAGAAAATATGCTCTTAGACCACAATAAAATAAAACTATAAAACATTAACAGAAAGATAGCTAGAAAATCTAAACACATTTGGAGATTAAACTATGTATGGGTCAAAGAAGTCTCAAGAGAAATTTTAAAATACTTTTAACTAAATGAAAATGAAAGCACAATTTATCAATATCGTGGGATGCAGCAAAAGCAGTGCTTTAAGGGAAATGTACAGCAATGAATGCATAAATTAGAAAAAAAGAAGAATCTAAAATTAATAATCTAGTTGCATCTTATGAAACTAGAGAGAAAAGAGAAACATAAGGCAGTAAAATTAAAATTTTAAATAATAAAAATTGGAGTAGAATCAATGAAATTAAAAACAGGAAATCAACAGGGAAATATCAGAGAAATCAAAGTCTGGTTCTTTGAGAAGATCAATAAATCAATCCATTGATAAACCTCTAGCAAGGCTAAGAAAAAAAGAGAAAATCCATAAATAACAATATCATAAATGAAGTAAGGGACATTTCCCATGGACATTAAACAAATAATAAAGGAATACTGTGAATAACTCCATGCCCACAAATATGGTAACTTAGAAGAAATGGACCAATTTCGTAAAAGACACAAACTACCCTATTTCACACAAGGATGAATATATGAATATGCCTATATCTACTAAAGAAATTGAATCAGGTGCACCTGGATGGCTCAGTTGGTAAGTGTCTGACTTCAGCTCAGGTCATGATCTCATGGTTCATGAGTTTGAGCTCCGTGTTGGGCTCTGTGCTGGAGCCTGGAACCTGCTTCAGATTCTGTCTGTCTGTCTGTCTCTCTCTCTCTCTCTGCCCCTCCCCCACTTGCACACGCGCTCTCTCTCTCTCTCTCTCAAATAAACATTAAAAAACAGAAATTGAATAATTAATAACCTTCCAAAAAGAAAAGCTCCAGATCCAGAGGAGTTCACCATTTAATTCTACCAGATATTTAAGGAAGAAATGACATCAATTCTTTACCATCTCTTCTAGAAAACAGTATCAGAGGGAACAGTTCCTAACCCATTGTGTTATATGTTACCCTTATACCAACAGTGGTTATACACATTACAAAGAAGGTAAAATTATAGACCAATATTACTTATGAACATAGATGTAAAGTATCAAAACAAAATATTAGGAAATCTAACCCAACAATGTGTAGAAAGAATTACAAACCATGACCATGTAGAATTTATACCAGTACTACAAACTTGGTTCAACATTTAAAAATCAGTTAATGTAATCTATCACATCAACAAGCTAAAGAAAAAATCATATCAAAAACTGATCAAAAGATCTGAACAGGCACCTCATGAAAGACGACACACAGGTGGCAAATAATCACACAAAAAGATGCTTGCTATCATATGTCATTAGATAATTGCCTATTGAAACAGCAATGAGATACCACTACACGTCAATCAAAATGGCTAAAATCCAAAAATTAACAATACCTAAATCTGGTCATGATACGGAGCAACAGGCACTTTAATTCATTGCTGGTAGAAATGCAAAATGGAACAGCTACTTTGAAAGACAGTTTGGTAGTTTCTTACAAAGCTAAACATACTTGTTGTTTTATTTTAAGCTTTACAGAGATATAAGTGACATGTAGCATTAATGTGTATGTTAAAGGTGTGCAATATAATGATTTGATATATATTGCAAAATGATTTCCACAATAAGGTTAGTTAATGCAGCCATTACCTCCCATAGTTACAAATTTTTTATGTGTAGTGAGAAGCTTTAAAATCTACTCTATTAACATCAAATGTACAATACAGTACTGTTAACTATAGTCACCATGCTGTAAATTGTATCTCCCAAACTTATTCCTCTTGTTTGTCTTTACTCTGACCACCTTTGCCCATTTTCTCCACCCTCTACCGCTCATCCCAACAAAATCTTATTATATGTTATAGACTGAAATGTGTCCTCCAAAAAGTCTTACGTTGAAGTTTTACACCTCAATATGACTGTATTTGGGAAGATGGCCTTAAGGGATAATTAAGTTTAACTGAGGTCAGAAGGGTAGGACCCCAGTCTAATAGGATTGCCTTTATAAGAAGAGGAAGAGACACCAGAGATACCTCTCTCTCTCTCTCTGGAAAAAGCGAGGACCCATCAGGAAAGCAAGCCAAACCAGAAGGAGAAGCCTCACCAAAAACTCAATTACACCACACCTTGATCTTGGACTTACGGCCTCCTCCAAATCTGAGAAGACAAAATTTCTGCTGTTCAAGTCACACAGTCTAATATCTTGCTGTGGCAGCTGAATACATTAAGACAGTGCATGACCCAGGAATTGTTTTCCTACATGTTTATCCAATTGAAAAATTGTGACCATACAAAAACTTGCATATAGACATTTTATAGCACCTTTACTCAGAACTGACAAAAATGGAAAACTCAAGAGATTAATGGTTCAATTGTGGTATACCCAAAGAAATATTATTTAGCAAAAAAAGAATGACCTATCAAGACCCTTACACACATACAAAAAGATATTTTAAAAACTTAAAACTTTTATTGCTGAATAAAAGCAGCAAATGTGCAAAGACTATAAACTCAATGATTCTAAGTGATATTCTAGAAAATACAAAACTATGGAGATAGTAGAAAGATCAATGGTTGCCAATGGTTCAGTGGAAGGAAAGAAAGGATAAATGGGAGGAACACAGATTTTTAGAGCAAGTAAACTACTGTGAATGATACTATAATAGTTGATACATGACATTAAACATTTGTCAAAATCCATAGAACTGTAACTGCAAAGAGTGACCTTAATGTAGACTATGTACTTCAGTTAATAATAATATGTGAATATTAATTCATTAATTGTAACAGGTGTACCACATTGATGCAAGATGTTAGTAGCAGAAATTGTACAGGTGGGGAAAGAATATGGGAACTCTTTGTACTGTCTACTCAATTTTTCTGTAAATTTAAAACTTTCATAAGCACCTATTACTTTGAAAAATCATATGATTTGGAGGGAGGGGCCAACATGGCTGAGAGTAGGGGGATTCGAAGTACCCTCATCTTTCAAACAAAGTAGTGTTGAAGCCAAAGGACTTTGAACTCCAAGACTCTGGGAGGCAAAGAGACAGTGGATTCCAGGAACCCAATGGGACAATCTGATGGGCCATAGGTGCATGATTGTGAACTGGGAGAGATAAAATGAAAGGAAGGGAGGGATCCCCTTCTGCAGAGAAACAAAGGGAAGAGAAAGAGAGGCTGAGGAAGCATAGGACTCTATCTGGACAAGAGAACAACTCAGACCAGGACAGAGAATTGGGGCTGGCTGCCCTGATCAAGCACCTGGGGGGCAGGGAAGTCAGTCCTCGGCATGGTGGCTAGGTCAGGGGTGCAGTTGGTGAAAGGATCTCTCCCTGGAGTGCTGTGAGAAAAGGGGTTATATCCACTCAAAAGACAAAGACGACCTGCGCCTGCCAGCCAGAGACCATCTATCGGGTGGTGTGGAGCAGCACTCCTTTAGTCCGGGGCAAACGGAGGAGTTTGAATCTCAGCCAAGCGCCAGGGTACGCGAGTTGGTAAAGCGGGACAAACTGCCTCGTTTGTGCCTGAGACACAGCTTGAACAGAGTAGTTTGGGACACCCAGTCTGTGGAGGAGAGCCTGGGGTGGTGCAATTTTTATCCCCATCACCGCCAAGGTGGGGCTTTAGGGAACGGACAGTGGCACCTACAAGTGGAGGCAGGACCCACCTACACCAAGCCACGCCCCTCCACACATGGTAACTGCATATCTACTGGAGCGGGATTGATACTGATGAACCAGACCAGCATGGTTGCATTGCCTGGTTTAATTCTCAGACAATTCTTACTATTTAGATATATTCTTCCTTCCTTTTCTCCTTATTAGCTCTTTCCTATTCCATTAGGTTATCCTGGTTGTTAGTTTGTTTAAGCAGACATATTTAATCCATTCTCTTGATACATGTTCTACAACTCCTTATTTTCCTTTCTCTCTCTCTGGATTAAGTCGTATAGTTTCTCTGTTGGGACAATTTTCCTTTCTTTCCTTTTTCCCCACCTCCTTCTTTATTTCCCTTTCTTAGCTCTGGATTAAGTTGTATAGTTTCTCTGTCTAGTCAACTTTTATTTTTTCTTTTTCCCCACCCCTGTCATTTCTCCCTTTTTATGCGATAAGGCCTCTTCAATCAGCATTGCCTCCACGCTGTAGTTTACTTGTAGCTGGTGTTTCTGGTTTTTTGTTTTGTTTTTTGTTTCCATGTTTTTTTTCTATGTTTTTGTTTGTTTGTTTTCCTCTCCAGAGCTACTTCAACGAACAAATCAAAGCACACTTGGTGAAAGGGCCAAAACTTCATTATGAGTAGGAAGATAAAATAATCAAAGTCACAACAACAGAGAGCAAGTAACACTCTCCTCCTGAAGGGCTAGGCCCTGGCCAGTGTATGACTCCTCTTTAATACAGTAGTGCTCACAGGTGGAGGGTATGTAACAAGTGCTTAAAACACATAAGGGAAGAAAACTAGCCAAAATAATGAAATGGAAGAAATCACTTCAAAAGAATTTCCAGGAAGAAATGACAGCAAAAGAATTAATCAAAACAGATATAAACAATATAACTGAACAAGAATTTAGAATAATAGTCATAAGATTAATTGCTCGGCTTGAAAAAAGCAATGAAGACAGCAGAGAATCTATTGCTGCAGAGATCAAGGAACTAAAAAATAGTCATGATGAATTTAAACATGCTGTAAATGAGGTGCAAAATAAAATAGAGGCAGGACAGTGAGAATTGAAGAGGCAGAGGGGAGAATAGGTGAATTAGAAGATAAAATTATAGAAAAAGATGAAACTTAGAAAAAGATTTTAAAAATCTGGATCAGGGTGCCTGGGTGGCTCAGTTAATTTCTGACTTCAGCTTAGGTCATGATCTCACAGTTCATGGGTTCAAGCCCCATGTCGGGCTCTGTGCTGACAGCTCAGAGCCTAGAGCCTCTTTCAGATTATGTGTCTCCCTCTCTTTCTACCCCTCCCTTGTCTGCACTCTGTCTCTGTCTAAAAATAAATAAACATTAAAAAAATTTTTGAATTGCGGGATCATGAGGGGAGAATTAAAGAACTAAGTGAATCAATGAAACAGAGCAATATCCACATCATAGGAGTTCCAGAAGAAGAAGAGAGAGAAAAGGGCCAAAGGTGTACTTGAACAAATCATAGCTGAGAACTTCCCCAATCTGGGGAAGGAAGCAGTCATGAAATCCAGGAGGCACAGAGAACTTCCTTTAGACATAACTTGAATCAGTCCTCTGCGCAACATATCATAGTGAAACTGGCAAAATACAAAGATAAAGAGAGAATTCTGAAAGCAGCGAGGGATAAACAGGCCTTCACCTACAAGGGTAGACATGTAAGGGTAGTAGCAGACCTATCTACTAAAACCTGGAAGGCCATAAAGGAGCGACAGGAAATTTTCAATGTGATGAACAGGAAAAATATGCATCCAAGAATCCTTTATCCAGCAAGGCTGTCATTCAGAATAGAAGGAGAAATAAAGGTTTTCCCAAACAAAAACTAAAGGAATTCATCACCACTAAACCACTCCTACAAGAGATCCTAAGGGGGAATTCTGTGAGTGGAATGTTGCAAAGACCACAAAGGACCCAGAGACATCACTACAAGCATGAAACTTACAGATAGCACAATGACCCTAAACCCATATCTTTCAATAATAACACTGAATGTAAATGGACTAAATGCTCCAATCAAAAGATATAGAATATCAGAATGGATTAAAAAAAGAAACCAAACAACCTTCTATTTTCTGTCTACTAGAGACCCATTTTAGACCTGAGGACACCTTCAGATTGAAAGTAAGGGGATGTAGAACCATCTATCATGCTACTAGAAGTCAAAAGAAAGCTGGAAGAGCCATACTTACATCAGACAAACTGGATTTTAAACTAAAAGCTGTAAGAAGAGATGAAAAAGGGCATTATATAATAATTATAGAATTCAGCCATCAAGAAGAGCTAAAAACTATAAATGTTTATGCACCGAATTTGATAGCAAATATATAAAACAATTAATCACAAACATAAGAAATCTTATTGGCAAATATGTGGTAATTGCAGGGGACTTTTATACTCCACTTATAGCAATGGACAGATTATCTAGACAGAAAAATTAATAAAGAAACAATGTCACTGAGTGATACACTGGACCAGATGGACTTGACAGATATATTGAGAACTTTTCATCCTAAAGCAGCAGAATACACATTCTTCTCTAGTGCACATGAAACATTCTCCAAGATAGATCACATACTGGATCACAAAACAGCCCTCAATAAATATAAAAAAAATTGAGATCATACCATGCACACTTTCAAATCATAATGCTATGAAACTTGATATTTGTTTTTTGTGTGTGTTTCCATGAAACCACAGGAAAAAGTTTGGAAAACCACCAAATGTATGGAAGTTAAAGAAGATCCTATTAAAGAATGAATGGGTCAATCAGGCAATTAAAGGAGAAATTTAAAAATACATGGAAACAAATGAAAATGAAAATACAATAATCCAAACTCTTTGGGATGTAGCAAAGGCAGTCCTATGAGGAAAATAAATTGCAATCCAAGCCTATCTCAAGAAACAAGAAAAATCCCAAATTACAGTATCTAACAGCACACCTAAAGGAACTAGAAGCAGAAACACAAAGAAACCCCAAACCCAGCAGAAGAAGAGAAAAAACAAAGAGCAGAGCAGAAATAAACAAAATAGATTTTTTTAAAAAAGTAGAACAAATGAATGAAATTAAGAGTTGGTTATTTGAAAAAATAGACAGAATTGAAAAACCCCTAGCCAGACTTCTCAAAAAGAGAAGAGGTACCAAATAAAATCACGAATGAAAATGGATTTATCACAACCAACCCCTCAGAAATACAAGCAATTATCTGAGAATACTATGAAAAATTATATGCCAAAAAAACTGGACAACCTGTATTAAATGGACACATTCTTACACACCCATACACTACCAAAACTCAAATAGGGAGAAATAGAAAATTTGAACAGACCCATAACCATTCAAGAAATTGAATCAGTTATCAAAAATAAGAGTCCCGGACCAGATGGCTTCCCTGGGGAATTCTACAGGACATTTAAAGGAGAATTAATACCTATCCTCCTCAAGCTGTTCCAAAATATAGAAATGGAAGGAAAACTTCCAGACTTATTCTATGAAGCCAGTATTACCTTGATTCCCAAACCAGACGGAGACCCCACAAAAAAAAGAACTACCAGCCAATATCCCTGATTAACATGGATGCAAAAATTCTCAACAAGATTCTAGCAAATCGAATTTAACAGCATATAAAAAGAATTATTCACCATGATCATGTGGGATTAACTCTTGGGCTGCCAGGCTGGTTCAGTATTCACAAATCAATGTGATACATCACATTAATAAAAGAAAGGATAAGAACCATATGATCCTGTCAATAGATGCAGAAAAAGCATTTGACAAAATACAACATCCTTTCTTAATAAAAATCCACAAGAAAGTCAGGATAGAAGGGACATACTTAAACATCTTAAAAGCCATATATGAAAAGCTCCACAGCTAATATCATCCTCAGTGGGGAAAAATGAAGAGCTTTCTCCCTGAGATCAGGAATATGACAGAATGACCACTTTCTTTTTTTTTTAATTTTATTTTTATTTTTATTTTTTTACTTTATAAAGTTTCATATTTTTTTAACATATGCAATTATTTTCCATCATTTACAATACAGTAGTTACAATGACACTCCAAACAGAAAAGCAAAGTAAAAAATCAAGACACCAACTTCTGTTTCAT
>NC_043706.1:23950041-24015795 GCF_006229205.1 Suricata suricatta | reverse complement strand
ATTTCGTTTAGCATGACACCCTCAAGGTCCATCCACTTTCCTACAAATGGCCAGATTTCATTCTTTCTCATTGCCATGTAATACTCCATTGTGTATATATACCACATCTTCTTGATCCACTCATCAGTTGATGGACATTTAGGCTTTTTCCATGTTTTGGCTATTATTGACATTGCTGCTATGAACATTGGGGTACATGTGCTCATATGCCTCAGCATTTCTGTATCTCTTGGGTAAATCCCTAGCAGGGCTATTGCTGGGTCATAGGGGAGTTCTATGGATAGTTTTTTGAGGAACCTCCACACTGTTTTCCAGAGCGGCTGCACCAGTTTACATTCCCACCAACAGTGTAGGAGGGTGCCCATCTCTCCACACCCTCGCCAGCATCCATAGTCTCTTGATTCGTTCATTTTAGCCACTCTGACTGGTGTGAGGTGGTATCTCAGTGTGGTTTTGAATTGTGTTTCCCTGATGATGAGTGATGTTGAGCATCGTTTCATGTGCCTGTAGGCCATTTGGATGTCCTCTTTGGAGAAGTGTCTGTTCATGCAGAATGACCACTTTCACCACTGTTGTTTAACACAGTGCTGGAAGTCCTAGCATCAGCAATCAAACAACAAAAGGAAATAAAAGGAATCCAAATTGGCAAGAAGAAGTCAAACTTTCACTTTTCGCAGACATATGATTCTCTCCATGGAAAACCTGAAAGACTCCACCAAAACACTCCTAGAACTGATACATTAATTCTGCAAAGCCACAGGGTATAAAATTAGACTATAGAAATAGGTTGCATTTTCATACACCAATAATGAAGCAACAAAAAGAGAAATCAAGAAACTGATTTCATTTACAATTGCACGAAGAACCATAACATACCTAGGAATAAACCTAACCAATGTTGTAAAAGATCTGTATGCTGAAAACAATAGAAAACCTATGAAGGGAATTGAAGAAGACACAAAGAAATGGAAAAACATTCCATGCTCATGGATCAGAAATATAAATATTGTTAAAATGTCAATGCTACCCAAAGCATCTACACATTCAATGTAACCTCAATCAAAATTGCACCAGCATTCTTCTCAGAGCTAGAACAAACAATCCTAAAATTTGTATGAAACCATAAAAGACCCCAAATTGCCAAAGTCATATTGAAGAAAAAAACCAAAACGGGAGGCATTGCAATCCCAGACTTTAGCCTCTACTACAAAGCTGTACTCATCAAGACAGTATGGTATTGGCACAAAAACAGACACATAGACCAATGGAATAGAACAGAGAACTCAGAATTGGACCCACAAATGTACGGCCAACTAATCTTTGACAAAGCAGGAAAGAGTATCTAATGGAAAAAAGTCTCTTTAGCAAATGGTGCTTGGAGAACTGGACAGCAACAAACAGAAGAATGAAACTAGACCACTTTCTTACACTATACACAAAAATAAATTCAAAAAGGATGAAGGACCTGAATGTGAGACAGGAAACCATCAAAACCCTAGAGAAGAAAGCAGGCAACAACTTCTTTTATCTCAGCCTCTGCAATTTCTTACTCAACACATCTCCAAAGGCAAGGGAATTAAAAGCAAAAATGAACTATTGGGACCTCATCAACATAAAAAGCTTCTGCACTGCAAAGGAAACAATTAACAAAACTAAAAGGCAACCAATGAAATGAGAAAAGATAGTTGCAAATGACATATCAGATAAAGGGTTAGTATCCAAAATCTATAAAGAACTTGCCAAACTCAACATCCAAAAAACAAATAATTCAGTGAAGACTGGGCAGAAGACATGAATAGACACTTTTCCAAAGAAGATATCCAGATGGCCAACAGATACGTGAAAAGATGCTCAACAACACTAATCATCAAGGAAATACAAATCAAAGCCACACTGAGATACCACCTCATACCAGTCAAGGTGGCCAAAATGAACACATCACGAACTATTGATGCTGGCGAGGATGTGGAGAAACGGGCACCCTCTTGCACTGTTGGTGGGAATGGAAAGTGGTGCAGGTGCTTTGGAAAACAATGTGGAGGTTCTTCAAAAAATTAAAAATAGAACTACCCTATGACCCAGCAATGGCACTACTAGAAATTTACCAAAGGATAGAGGAGTGCTGATGCATAGGGGGACATGTACCCCAGAGTTTATAACAGTGCTTTCAACAATTGCCAAATATGGAAAAAGCCTAAATGTCCATCAACTGATGACTGGATAAAGAAGATGAGGTTCATATATATAATGGAATACTAGTTGGCAATGAGAAAGAATGAAATTATGCCATTTGCAGCAATGTGGACAGAACTGGAAGGTATTATATTGACTGAAATAATTCAGTCAGAGATGGACATATATCATGTTTTCACTCATGTGGATCTTGAGAAACTTAACAGAAGACCATGAGGGAAGGGAAGGGGAAAAAACAGTTACAAACAGAGAGAGAAAGAGGCAAACTACAAGAGACTCTTAAATACAGAGAACAAACTGAGGGTGAACGGGAGGGGGGTTAGGGGAGGGGAAAATTGAGGAGACACTTCTTGCAATGAGCACTGGGTGTTGTATGTAAGCCGATTGGACAATAAATTATATTTAAAACCTTATATGACTTGGAAAGGAAGAAGTAAAAGTTTTTATTTGGAAAACAAGATGATTGTATATAGAAAATCCAAGAGTTCTAAAGTAAAACTACTAGAAATAATGAGTTTAACAAAATTGCAAAATATGCAGTCAACACACAAATATCATTTATATTCTAGATATAGCAATAAAAGGATATTTAACAAATACCATGGCACTAGTAAATGTGAAACATATAAGAATAAACTTAACAAAGTGTGTGTAAGACTTGTATACTGAAAACTAGAAAATACTGGTCAGAGAAATTTTAAAAGACCTAAGACAATGGAAATCTGTATAATGTTTATGGATTAAAAGATTAGCATGTCAATTTTTTCCAAACTGAACTATATATTCAGCACAGTTCCAATCAAAATCATAGCAAGATCTTTTGAAAAATCAACAAGTGCACTTCTGGAGTCTGGTTAGGCATATAAAGTGATTTGAAGTCGTCACTCCCATCCTCGTAAGAGAAAAACCAAACTAAAAATCAATAACTCTTCTTTGCTACATCAGAGAATTGAGATCACAGGGTAAACTGTTGCCCCAACAACTGGAGAACCAGACAGAACAGATAAAAAGAATCACAGCTTACTGGGAACAAAGGTGCAGGAGGAGAAGCTGGTAGCTGGAGCCCATATTAGAAGATTCACTTTAAACTATAACCAATGAATTGCTGGAGGCTCAGTGTGGAGTTAAAATACTGAAAAGGGCCTATTCTTTGGGGGAGAATTCCACATTTATGAGTCTTAACTACAGGAGTCGAATCAATATGAAGGTCAGGGAAAGATTCCCTCATGTTTACAGGAGTGGTCCTGAAATAGGAACCATATAAAAACAGTGCCCAAAGTATTTATTCTTATTAACAAGTTCTGCCCTCAAGGGAAACCATTTTATCAGAGCTGAAGGGACTGGGAAAGGAAGCATGGGGGACCTTAGCTTAATTGACCTAAGGGGAAAAAAATAATTCCATCCTCTTGAAGCTTTTGATGTGGAAGAAGGGAAATACCCAAATCAGGATTACTAAAAGACTGAGACCTAATCATCGGACTATAGAATGCCCTCCCAAATACCTTACCACAGATGGATAGAGCTCCTGTATAATCACAGGAAATTACAGTTAAAATAACTGCAAGTCTCAGGACTTATTTAAGGATACCCAAAAACAACAGGGAACACAGAAACAAAAACACTAAGGGAGATTTTAACTCCTGACACCACCACTATAGCAAATAGTAAACAAAACCTAACTCTTAGCTAGTTAAACATAAAACCTCATAATAAAGGCCAATCAATCTCATTTCAGCACAAATGAGTTGCAATTTGAGCTTTCAAGTCTTCCCCTAGGAAAGAAAAAGGATTAGGCATTACTCTTCCCCCTGGTAAATGTCAGGATTACATGAAATGTACTAGAATTTAAATTTGAATTCATTAATTTAACAATGCAGATCTACTAATAGGAAAAAAAAGAGAAAAGAATGTATGAAAAGGCATTTTAAAAGACTGGTGTTAAATCTTTTTGTCCTCCCATACAAAAGGACTAAAGTTCAATCTTTACTACAAGGCATAAAATTTTTAAAACAATCTATTGTGAATGTGGAGGGAATAATGTTGCAGAAATTAATGACATCTAGTTATCTGTGACTCCACCCACTAACACAATACTCTCCCCATGCACTTATAACATATTGAGGTCACAAATTGCTAGTGGAGTTTTTGAAATAGATTTAGTTACGTACTTATTTATTTAAAATTTTATTTACTTATTTTTAAATATATTTATTTCTTTTTGAGAGAGAGAGAGAGAGAGAGAGAGAGAGAGAGAGAAAGCACAAGCAGAGGAGGGGCAGAGAGAGGGAGACACAGAATTTGAAGTAGGCCCCAGGCTCTGAGCTGTCAGCACAGAGCTGAACGCAGGGCTCAAACTAGTGAACTGTGACATCATGACCTGAGCTGAAGTTGGAAGCTGAACTGACTGAACCACCCAGGCATCCCAAAAGTTTATTTACTTTGGAGAGAGAAAGCGTGAACAGGGGAGGGAGGGCAGAGGATCTGAATTGAGCTCTGCACTTATAGCAGTGAGCCAGATATAGAGCTCGGGCTCACGAATTGTGAGATCATGACCTGAGCTAAGATCAAGGGCAGATGCTCAACTGACTAAGTCAACCAGGTGCCCCAGATTTATTTTTTAGAGCATCTTGGGTTACAGAAAAACTGAGCAGAATGTCATCATATACAGTAGTTCTTCCTTATCCACAGAGAATATGTTCCAAGGCCAACAGTGGAAGCCTGTAACCTCAGATACTACTGAACACTATATATATATATATATATATATATATATATATATATATATACACACTGTTTTTTCCTATACATACATACCTATCTAAAATTTAATTCATAAATTAGACACAGTAAGACATTAACAATAATAAAATAGAACAAGTATAACGATATTCTGTAAGAAAGTTTTGTGAATGTGGTCTCTCTCAAAATATCTTCTTATACTGTACCCATCCTTCTTGTGATGATGGGTTTTTTTTTAGTGTTTTATTTATTTTTGATACAGAGAGAGACAGAGCATGAGAGGGGGAGGGGCAGAGAGAGAAGGAGACACAGAATCCGAAACAGGCTCCAGGCTCTGAGCTAGCTGTCAGCACACAGCCTGATGCGGGGCTTGAACCCACAAACGTGAGATCTGACCTGAGCCAAAGTCAAAGGCTTAACCGACTGAGCCACGCAGGCGCCCCTTGTGATGTTTGATGATAAAATAACTATGGGACGAGATGACATGTGGTGATGGGATAGGCATTGTCATGTCGTGTTAGGCTACTACTGACTTTCTGATAATACATCAGAAGGAGGATCATCTGTTTCTGAATCATGGTTGACCCTAGGAAACTGAAACTTGTAGAAAGTGAAACCAGGGATACGGGCGTAAGGGACTACTGTATTTCCTCTCCCTCACCCTCCATTTCCCCTATTATTAACATCTTGCATTGGTGTGGTACAGTTGTTATGATTAATGAGCCAATATGATGAATTATTACTAACTAAAGTCCATAGTTTACATTGGGCTTCACTCTTAGTATTGTACGTTCTATAGGTACGGACAAATGTATAATGATGCATATCTATCATTACAGTGTCATACTATGCTATGACTTCTTTCATATACTAGGATTTCTTCACTTAGCGATGTGCGCTTAAGATTCCTTCATGTCTTTCCAGGGCTTGATAGCTCATTTCTTTCCATCACTGAATAAGTATTACATTGTATGGATGTACCACAGTTTGTTTATCCATTTACCTACTTAAGAACATAGCCTAATGAAGCAAAAATAAGATACAAACAGAGAGGAAGACAAACCATAAGAGACTCTTAAATACAAAGAACAAACTGAGGGTTGCTAGCGGGGTGTTGGGTGGGGGGATGGGTAAATGGACAATGGGCATTAAGGAGAGCACTTATTGGGATGAGCACTGGGTGTTATATGTAAGTGATGAATCACTAAATTCTATGCCTGAAATCAAAAATATTAATGAAATCAAATCTTAAAAAAATGTTAACGTTTCTTTAATTTTGAGAGACAGAGAGACAGAGGATGAACAGGAGAGGAGGAGACACAGAATCCGAAGTAGGCTCCAGGCTCTGAGCTGTCAGCACAGAGCCCGACGCAGAGCTCAAACTCAGAGACTGCGAGATCATAACCTGAGCTGAAGTCGGTCACTCAACCAACTGAGCCACCCAGGCACCCCAAAATAAAATCTTTTTAAAAAACGTTAAAGTCAGTATAACAAAAGCTATAAATACGTGTACGTATAAATATGTTGCTCTCCTTTCAACTTCTTTAAAAGATACAAAGTGGGGCACCTGGGTGGCTCAGTCGGTTGAGTGTCTGGCTTTGGCTCAGGTCATGATCTCACAGTTCGTGGGTTCAAGCCCCGCATCAGGCTTTGTGCTGACAGCTAGCTCAGAGCTTGGAGCCTGCTTTGGATTCTGTATCTCCCTCTCTCTCTGACCCTCCCCTGCTCATGCTGTCTCTCTCTGTCTCTCAAGAATAAATTTAAAAAAATAAATAAAAGATACAAAGTAATCATAAAAACAATGCCTTACTTATACATTGGTAGCATTTATATATATGTATAGTAATTATATCACAAAAACAGAGAAATGGAATAAAACTATACTTGAGTGAGATTTTTAATCTTATTAGAATTAAGTTAACATAAATCTAAAGCCGAGTCACCCAGCAATTGCACTACTAGGTATTTATCCAAGGGATACAGGTGTGCTGTTTCAAAGGGGAACATGCACCTCAATGTTTATAACAGCACTATCAACAATAGCCAAAGTATGGAAAGAGCCCAAATGTCCATAGATGGATGAAGGGATAAAGAAGATGTGGTGTGTATATATACACACACGCACACACACACACACAATGGAGTGTTACTTGGCAATCAAAAAGAATGAAATCTTGCCATTTGCAACTATGCGGATGGAACTAGAGGGTATTATGCTAAGTGAAATTAGTCAGAGAAAGACAAATATCATATGACTTCATTCATATGAGGACTTTAAGACACAGAACAGATGAACATAAGGGAAGGGAAGCAAAAACAATATAAAAACAGGGAGGGGGACAAAACATAAGAGACTCTTAAATATGGAGAACAAACAGAGGATTACTGGAAGGGTTGTGGGAGGAGGGGACGGGCTAAATGGCTAAGGGGCATTAAGGAATCTCTCCTGAAATCATTGTTGCACTATATGCTAATGAAAAAAATGAAGAAACATAAATCCAAAAGACGAAAAAAAATCTAAAGCTGAGTCTACTAAATTAAGATATATATGGTAAGCCCACTAAAAAACCCCCAAAAAACAAAAAAAACCAACAAAATCCTTTAAGAAAGTGGGGGAAAAAATACCTAGGAAAACTTAACCAAGGAGGTCAAAGACTTGTTCTTTGAAAACTATAAAACATTGATGAAAGAAATTAAAGATGACACAAATATAAAGGTATTCCATGCTCGTGGATTAGAAGAATGACTATTGTTTAAATGTGCATACCCAAAGCAATCTACAGATACAATGCAATCCCTGTCAAAATACCAATAGCATTTTTCATGGAACTAGAACAAATAATACTAAAACTGGTGTGGACACACAAACAATCTCAAGTAGCCAGAGTAGCCTTAAGAAAGAGCAAAGCTCGGGGCATCATAATTCCAGATGTCAAATTATACTACAAAGCTGTAGTGATCAAAAGTAGACACATAGATCAATTGAACAAAATAGAGAGCCCAGGAAAAAAACCTCTTATAGAGTAAATTAATCTATGACAAAAGAGATAAGAAAATACAGTGGGGAAAAGACAATCTCTTCAACAAATGGTATTGGGAAAAGTGGTCAGCCACATGTAAAAGAATGAAACTGGAACACTATATTACATGATACACAAAAATAAACTCAAAATTGATTAATGACCTAAATGTGAGACATGAAGCCAAAACACTCCAGAAGAAAACATAGGCAGTAATTTCTTTGACATCAGCCATCACACAATTTGTCTAGACATCTCTCAGGCAACTAGAAATAAAGCAAAATTAGACTATTGAGATTACATAAAAAGAAACAGCTTTTGCACAGCAAAGGAAACCATCAACAAAATGACAAGACAACCTAATGAATGGGAAACAATATCTGCAAATGATACGTCTGATAAGGAGCTAATATTCAAAATATATAAAGAAACAATACAACTCAACACCAAAAAAAAAAAATTAAAAAAAACAAGTATAATCTGATTTCAAATGGGCAGAGCACCTGAATACACATTAAAAAAAAAAGATATACAGATGGCCAAGAGACACATGAAAAAGATATTTAACATCACTAATCAACAGGGAAATGCAAATCAAAACCACATGAAATATCATCTTACACCTATTAGAATGGCTAGAATTAAAAAGACAAGAAATAGCAAGCATTGGCAAAGATGTAGAAAAAAGAAACCCTTGTACACTGCTGGTGAGAATATAAGTTGGTCCAGCCACTGTAGAAAACATTATGGAGGTTCTTCAAAAGATTAAAAATTAAAAAGAGAATGATCCAGTAACTCCACTACTGAGTATTTACCCAAAGAAACTTAAAACATTAATTAAAAAAAGATATGTGCACCCCTATGTTTATTGCACCATTATTACAATAGCCAAGATATGGAAGCAACCCAACTGCCCATCCATAGATGAATGGGTAAAGACAATGTGGTACATATGTACAATGGAATATTATTCAGTCATACAAAAAGATGTTATTTGCAACAACATGAATGGACCCGAAGGGTATAATGCTAAGTTAATTAAGTTAGACAGACAAACACAAATACCATATGATTTCATTCACATATGAAAATTTAAGAAACAAGACAAAGAAAAAAGAAGACAAACAGTGATAACAATAAAAACCAGACTCTTAAACACGGAGAACAAATTGGTGATTGCTAGAAGGGAGGTGGGTGGACAGATGAAACAGATCAAGGAGATTAGGCGTATACTCACTGTCATGAGCACGGAATAATGTACAGAATTGATGGATCATTATATTGTACACTTGAAACAAATATCACACTGTATGTTAATTATACATCAGATTTTTTAAAAAGGAGGATTTAAGTGAAAGAAAAATCACTAAAGAAAGTAAACTGCTCCATTAGGAAATATTCACCTGATGCAAAATAAAGTAGTAAACCACATTAGACACATTAGGAAAGAAAGTAAAATGGTAGACGTGAATTCAGCTGTTACCAATATACTGAACACAAATGAATTAAGCATTCTAATAAAAAAGCTAAGATCATTAGACAAGACTAAAAAAATAAGATCCACCTATGTGGTGTTTATAGGAGACACACAACAATGGTATACATCATGCAAGCAACAACCAGTGGAAAGCTGAAATTGCTGTAGTAATATAAGACAAAATAAACTTTAAAATTTTTATAAAGTTACTGAAGGGACATTAAGTGTTAATCCCAACAAAATGTCTATAAACATGAATGCATCTAATGACAGAAATGAAAGGAGAAACAACTCAACCCTAATTGAAGTCATTAAGACCCCACTTTCATTTAGACATCTAACAGAATCTTAAGCATAATAAACAGAACCCTTAATTTCCCCCACTTAAAATCTTCTCTTCTTTCAGTCTCTATCTCTATAAGCAGCAACTGCATCCATCTAATTGCTCAAGCCACAAAACTTTAAGTCACTGTCTCTTGCATACCACTTGCAAAGAATCAATGAATTCTATAGCCTGTCCTTTAAAATTGTATCCAGAATCCAGCCACTTTTTGCATTAACCACCCTGGTTGAAACACCACCATCACTCACTAGGATTACTGAATAACACTCCTAACCGGATTCCATCTTTTGTTCTCTGGTGCCCTGCTGTCTATCTCCATACAGCACCCAATCAGGTCTGTATCCTGAACTCAACTCTGTAAATCTGAAATGAAATCTAAATTTTACTTTTTTCCCTCCAGCTTTCCCCTTTACTCCTTTAACCACTGCATTCTCTTGCACTGAACCCTTTGTTTATAATGCAATTCTTAAAAATAACAACATATGTATGTATAAAAAGTGAGAAAGAATAGGACCTACTGGAAAATGTGAATAATAATGATCTATACATTAGTTACAAATAGATTTTTATTGCAAAAAAGTATTTCTTTCTTTTTTTTAAATGTTTTTATTTATTTTTGAGAGACAGAGAGAGACAGCACAAGCAGGGGAGGGTCAGAGAGAGAGAGAGGGAGACACAGAATCTGAAGCAGGCTCCAGGCTCCGAGCTACCTGTCAGCACAGAGACCGACGCGGGGCTGGAACCCACGAACCCCCCGAGATCATGACCTGAGTCCGAAGCCGGACACCTAACCGACTCAGCCACCCAGGCGCCCCGCAAAAAAGTATTTCTAACTTATGTTTTTATGAATAACTTATGTAGTAAAATCTATAAAGAGATGTGTATAAAACCTCTTAGACCCAATATGGTCATAGTATTTAACCATATACAAAATCTGTAAATAAACCATGCATGTCACAAAAAAATTAGAAAAAAAATTTTTAATCAAAAAATGAAATTTTACATGTAGAAATAGTAGCATTTACCAACAGATGATCCAGGCACCTTCACGCATTATTTCAATTAACTCTCATAATAACCCTTTCTGATGAGAACTATTATCCTCACATTACGGATGTGTAAAATGAGGCTCAGAAAGGTTAAATAAGTTGCTGGAAGTGGCAGAGTAGGGAAGCCCAGATTTATGTTCCTTGAATGGTCATGTTCCAAATACTATTGTAAATGTGGCTTCATCATAGGCATATACAAATAGTGCAAAACTGAAATGACATAGACATCCAGTAAGTGGGGGAAAATAAAAGGACATCATGTAAAAATGTTTGCTGAAACTAGAATTATGTAGAATATATGGATATGTTACATGAAAAAAGCAACCATCACATTTACTTATAAGTACAAAAAATTTAATATTTCATACAGAAATAGGTCAAAATAAGCCAATACATTAATATTGCTTCAGTTTGGGCAATATAACTCAGACAGTTTTGTTTTCTTTTGCTACTTGTATTTTCCAGATTTTTGTGAATGCATCAGAATTGCTTTTAATATAACAAGAAAACCCCCAAATTTCATGGAACAAAAGTTTTTGTTTTGTAATAAAAGAAAACCTCAGCCTCCAGTGTCTTCCCAACTACAGTTCCCAAGTCTAGATTTAAACTGGGTAAAACTTATTCTTTAAAAGGTGATCTACATTCTTATAATTGACACCTGGCAACTGGATTATGTTACCTTGATTTTGTTTGTAGCCTACGTTAAAATGAACCTATTTAGAGCTTATCGGGACTGCTGCCCGTGTAGTTTAAATGGGCCAAACATCATAATCTCTCCACAGGAAGAACGTAATTCAAATGCACTTCCGAACTATCTCTGGATTGTGTTTCTTGCACGAAACTAATAATACTTAAAAGAAAGCAAAGACGATTAAAAAAAAAAAGTCAAAGACGCAGGCTTGTTCTCAAAACCTTGTCTCAGGGCCAGTAAACGTTTTTGGTAGTAAGGCGCCCAGCGCTGTGGGTTTTACGCTCTCTTGGCAAAACGAAGTCGCCCTCTGCTTTTTGAAATTGGCCTCCATGAGCCTTAACAAAGTGTTGTCAGGGACGCGGGACAGGGCGAGGCCAGGTCCCTGGGGCCCCAGGACGCGGTTTCTCGGACCTACTCAGTCAGTACAAGCAGGGCCGGACGGGCGCCTCGGGAAAAGCGCCCTGTAGGTAAAAGCCGAAAGAGCGGCGAGGCTGACCGAAGCCAAAAAGCGCAGACTCGGGGCCGTAGGGAGGACCCAGTAGCTAGGCGGCGCGGCGCGAAGGCACCAACCAGAAGTCAGCAGCTCTCACCCTACATCCGCAGCTACCGGGCAGGGTCGGCGTCATACCGCAGACAGCGGCCACCCCAGGAACGCCCGCTCCTTGCCCCTGACGCACGCACACACGCACGGACGCACGCACGCACCTCCCTGGACGCGCCGGCAGAGCGCCCTCAGTCGGGAAGCGCGTGCTCGCGGAAGCCCCGCCTCTTCAGGGACTTCCGGCGGGCGGGTTCAGCTGCAGTGCCGTCCGTTTCGCGCGGGCTAGGTCTAGAGTTGCCTGTGAATCTAAAATGCAGAGCTTCTCGTATTCTGGGAGAAAAAGCCGCAAGAGTGAAAAGTTGGGTTTAAGTTTCTCTTACTAAACGTTTACTGAGTTATTAAAGTAATAAGTAATGTTTGCTTTATTTTTAACTCTGCCTTCCCTAAACCCCGTTCTTCCAAAACTGCAACACAACTTTGGGGGAGTCTTTGACAAATCCCTCCTAGTACGATCTAAACGGTGCAAGTGAATTGGTGAGAAATATCTTAATGAAAATTTGCCATTATCATTTCCTGAAGCTTCCCCCCCCCCTTCTTTTTACTATGCTTTAAAAACCAAACAACAACAACAACAAAAAGGTAAGGGTTTGTCCAAGTCTAAACCTAAGCCAGTCATAATGTGGCTTCAAACCTGAACAATTTAGAGTCTTTTCTGCCTATTACCCACAACTCATAAGGCATGGCTAGCACAGGTAATGTATATTAAATTGTCAAATTACTATGTTTTACGTTTGAAGCTAATGTAACATTGTATGTCAACTATACACACATAGAAATTTTTTAGACTCGTAGAGCAGAGGGGACCACGGAGATATGGTTGAGGAAACTGAAATTAGCTTGTGAGCTCTCTTCTACTCAGCAACAAGGAAGAGACTACAGCCTCTGAACCCAGAGAAAATAAGGTGTATCTGGATGGCAATCCAGTGCTCTTTCCATTACCTTTATTTTTTCTGTTTTAAAGGGACCCCTCCTTCATTTTTCATTTTCACCATTACCTTTAAATCGAAACATTTGAATATCAAAGAGCTGTGTCGGTGGGTATTCCATAAATAGATACTAAAATGACATTTCTGTTGGAAGTAGCAGAGTAAGAAGGATAGAACACAAACTTGCGAGTTAGATTTCATTTCATACCCTGGTTTGGCACTTAGGAACTGAGTCATCATAAGCAAGTTACTTTACCTTCTAGTGCCAGTGTGCTAGGCTTCTTTAGCCTTAAAGTATATTCTACTTTATTTCCAAGAAAAGATTCCTTACAGGTTTGCACTTATTTCCAAGAAGAAATCTAATAGGTTTACACATACATACACTTATTAAAATAAATGAACATAAGTGTATGTATGTGTAACATTTGAGCCTATCTGGATATAATGACACATGGCCTTGCCTTCATGTGGAGTGGGGCAAAGAATAAACCCTAAATATAAGGCTGAATTCATACTAGTTTTGAAAAGACTCTGAAATCCCATAGACCTATGGTTTAAGATAGAAACCATCCTTAACATATTTCTGAAACCTTTTTTGCTCTGAAAGCCTTCCAAGTTATCATACCTGAATGTCATTGTTAGGAACGAGAAAAATCCTTCACAAAGAAAACAGTAAAATTAAGGACCATAAAAAGAAATGCTACAGTGGAGTTGGGGAGGAGAGAGAATCCACAAAAATCAGTAATTACCCAAGGATCAGTGTTCCATATTAATAGAATCCATGAAGGTAAAACACTGAACATTTTAAGCACGTTTAGGAGTCAACCAACGAAGGACTCATTCACGAATGTTTGTGAATCTTCACCTCGAAAACCATGATATATATGTAACAAGCCAGATAGTATGAGCCCAAATTTCTATGGTTAAACCAAATCCAGAAAGAATGAAAGCGATCATCATCTGATTTCAGGTATCAGAGTATACAGATATTTTTGAGAGAGAATATAAAACCTACTTGGTATTAAAAGCTCTCCAAGAGCCAGTACCTATTTTCTCATAAAACATCTTTTAATCCCATTACTGTAGAATTCATTATTACAGAAAGACAAAATCACATTAAGTGATTTGGACCAAAAATATTACTGAACCAGCAAACCTAACGACTCCTGAATCGTTACTCCTGAACTCAGCAAAAGCTGAAAGGAAGTCAGACGTTTCAAATAAATCTAACAATTGATAATTCCATATTAAAAGACATTGCGTTCTAAATACAGCCCTAACTTCCCAGTATTCTCAAAATGTCTTTCTACGAATTCTCCTTTAATACCACTTCAGATTGGGTTATCTACTCAATAAAAAAGTATTTATTATGCCTTCAACGCAGCCCCGCAGCCAAATCATATTGTTTGCCCTAGTTTGAGAATTAACTCAATTTGTGGGCCCCACCGTGAAACCAGTTCTCGGAACCGCACAAAAAATACCGATATCCCACTCACTCTGGTCCCTTCCCTTGCCAATTTCCAGAGCCAAATGCTCGGCGCTAACACTACCTACCAGGAAAGCCCGAGTCACTAGGCACTAAACCCCTAGCAGGTGCTGCCTATACTTCCTCACGCCCAACCCCCGTTCCGGAAGTTGCGTCATGGCGCTCGTGCGCCCTGTCCCCGGATGCACTTTTATATCCGGATTCTTAGA
This sequence comes from Suricata suricatta, assembly GCF_006229205.1. Classification (NCBI taxonomy): domain Eukaryota; kingdom Metazoa; phylum Chordata; class Mammalia; order Carnivora; family Herpestidae; genus Suricata; species Suricata suricatta. Next base: position 24,001,061 of record NC_043706.1, on the reverse strand, counting down.
GCGGACTCAGAGCTCCACGGTTCCCTACGCGGTTAGCACATGCGCGACGGCTCTGCTCCCTCTTCCTCCACTTCCACTAGCTTCCACCGTCCGGGAAGCCGCCGCCACCGCCGCCGAGAAGTCAGGAAGTTCAAGATGGCCGCCGCGGAGACTCTGTCGCTGCGGGAACAGCCCGAGTGAGTAGTCTCTGTGAGCGGTGCGGAAGGCCGGAGCCCAGGAGACTGCCGAGTGGGAAACGGCGGAGACCTGCACAGGCTGGCGGGAAAGTTCAGGCCTAACGGCGAAAGCCAAACTTTGCTTTTCCCCGCGCGATACGTTGTGGGGCGGGAGGCGTGGGGGGCAGACGGGCGGCCTTCGAGCTTCGCTTTCCCGGAGGCCGCGACTCTTGGCTCGGAGGCGACCGCGGCCTGCCGCGCGTCGTTGCCCTGGGAGGCGTACGCGCGAGCGGCCTCTACAGGTCCCGTGCGTGAGGGCGACTGTGCGGTCGCGCCTTCCTATTCCTCCCGCGGGGACCCAGCGGAGTTCCCTGGCTCCAGCACTGAGCGACGTCAGTGTTGGCACCCGGGAAGCAGTGGCGGGAGAGAGGCAAGCCATAAGACTTGTCCTCTGCATGCGGTAACCTGCCGTCGTCCTGCCACTAGTGTCAGGACCTGAACGCAGAGAGGAGGGGATGCTAGGACCACCTTCTCTGACTCTCCCAGATCTATGTAATAGCGGGGTGCTTCGTCTCCCCACCCCTGTGCTCTCAACCTGGCATCACTCGATGTGTGTATGTACACACACACACAAACACACACACATTTCCTTCTGCCAAGTGGCAGCTTATTTGCCAACTTGCAAACTTGAGGCAAAGTAAGATCAAGCCCTTGGTTTTGAGGCCTGACATTTTTGGCCTGAGTTTATAGAGCTTCTTTGGGAGTATGAGTGGAAGAAATAGTTCTTTCCAAACCCAAGCACTTTATGTCTGTAATTAAGGTAACGTAAGAACCGATGCGGCCGAGTGAAAATGTAACTTATATGTGCTGCAAAGTCTGATCGTTGCTTAAAAGCAGTATTTTGTTACCCTGTTCATGCTAAGAAAACTCAAGAACCTAAAAGAAAATAGATTTAAAACGGTATTCATATAGCGACCGTTTTGTGCATCAGCATTATCTGACTTTTTTTTTTTTTTTAATTCATCTTAGGAAAGGGGTAGATACAGTCTCCCAGCAGCTAGAGACTGAGAGGAGAAATTTTTACTACCAGCCAGCCCAACACGTCATTGCCATGCATCCAGTTCTGGACTCCTCAGTCATTTGCTTAATTCAGAATTATACTGAGCTTTGCATTAAGGGCTTTGGAAAGCTGCTTTATTATTTTCACAATTTTGACTTAGAGCAAATGGGTTCTAAGTTTTAACTAGACTTTGTCTCTTTGTTTCTCACAGGGTTCACAGTATGGCACAGTTACAGTATTTATGTCATGATAGTACAAATGACATACAGTTGTTTTTTTTAGCAATCTCTTTAAAGTTCTTTAGTATTATGTCCATTTGTTTGATTTCAGGGAACCATCCAGATTCATTTTGACGAGGGCTTGAGCGGTATTTTCTATGCATATTCAAATACTCGTCTTAATAATATCTATTTAGCCCCTGCAATATGAATGCCACTGAAATAATCCTTAATTCCACATCCCTTCCGCACAGAACTCCTGATATAAATGGAGTATTTGCTCTGTAAGTGTCCCATGTATTTTTAAACGTTTGACAAAGAAAATAAATTTGGCATGAAAGCAAGAACTGTGTATGCTGCTCATAGTGAATGCTGGAATATAACATCTTCATGGTTCTTCAGAGGATACTGAGTAGTTTACAATTGTATGGACTCTATTCAAAGTGGAACATTTGAGAAGAAATAAATGTAAAAAATAGTTTTTAAGTTCCCTGAAGGCTTTTTAATGGCTTTTACGTTTGCCCATCTCTTTAGCTAAGCCTCTTTGATGGTTTTAAACATTTAAATTTTTATCTGCATTCACTTATTTGCACTTACCAAGTACCAGGTACTGTTCAAAGTACTGAACAAATATTTTATCATTATATCAACCCTTTGGAAGTAGATACTGTTTTTTCCTATATTTTGCAGATGATGAAACTAAAGCACAGAGAAATTAAGTTTATTTGGCCAGGGTCACGCTAAGTGACAGACCCAGGATTTAAACCCAGGAAGTCTGATTCTAGAGCCCTGCTTCTAACTATTGTACTGTCTGGTCACGCACTATACGTTTTGGTTCCTTTTAAAAGTATCCTCAGGGTTTGAAATCATTTTTTATTTCCATTGTCCCCAAAAGGTCCATATTTTGCTGTGGCAGTTATAATTGTTTGAAGCTTAATTTTCCACACCCGATTTGGAAAGGGAGAGGCGGAGGAGTTCAATTTAAGACGACTTGGGCTTTCGAATCCATGCTTATTTTTTACGTCTACATTAATAGTGTGTTAAAGTAGTTTTAACTTATCAGAGAACCAGGCTTAAATTACTTTCTTTGTAAAGAAGTAATGGCATTCACTTTGCTCTCCATTCTGTTTCCAAAGCATTAATTGAATGCCTCCCAAATAAGATGTCATTAGGGAAGCATTCTTGTTAAAAAATTTTTGAAAGAAGAAATTAAAATAACCCTAGTGGTTTGTAATTAGTCTTTATTTTAAACTTTAAAGTTGTTTCATTGCTGTGTTCTTTGTGCCAGATGCCTAGAGACCCTTGTTTGAAGGATGAAACTTGTACATTGTATTTAACAAAATAAATGAATAAATACTGTTAAACACTCCCCTATAGTCTTCACTTCAAATTCAGCTTTGTTTCCAAATAATGTGATTTGAAGGATGTTACTCAATTCTGAATGAATATGAGAAATAATTGTAGATTGTGTTGGTTTAAACATATACCTGCTAAATGTGTAAACTGCAAAACGTGAATTAACATATGTGGGAGTTATATACCTGTATTTATTATAAATATAAACTATGCAAAAAGATTATCATTTCTTATCAAGGTAACCTTTCTCTAAAGTTGTAGAAGTTGTTGATGATGAACCTAAATTAGTTGCCTTAGCACAAGCTCGTTATATGTAATATGCCTTTGACTCATTGAGTTCAGGTTTTCCTGATTTACCTAATCAGACTTCAGTTGGTATTTTCTATGGAATTTGCATTGAGAGAGCAACTGAGGAGGGTGTAAAGGTCTGCTAACCCTATTGTAGGGGTGAACTCTAGAATTATTAAGGTCAAATTAGTAGACCGTAAGGTGCTTACCGCATTTTTATCAGTAATGTAGTCATTATTTCTTGAGGTAACAGTCATTAAGTTACATTAGAAACAAGGATCACTCATGGGAGTAATTTTTTTTTTAACTAATAGTTTATTACCAAGTTGGTTTCCATATAACACCCAGTGCTCTTCCCCACAAGTGCCCCCCTCCATGACCATCACCCCCTTTTCCCTCCCCCTTCTTCAGCCCTCAGTTTGTTCTCAGCATTCAGAGGTCTCTCATGATTTGCTTCACTCCCTCTCCCCAACTCTTTCCCCCCGCTCCTCTTCCTGTGGCCCTCTGTTAGGTTTCTCCTGTTAGACCTATGAGTGACATCATACGGTGTCTGTCCCTCTCTGCCTGACTTATTTCGCATAGCATGACTCTCTCTAGGTCCATCCATTTTGCTACAAATGGCCATATTTCGTTCTTTCTCATTGCCATGTAGTACTCCATTGTGTATGTATATCACATCTTGATCCATTCACCAGGTGATGGACATTTAGGCTCTTTCCATGATTTGGCTATTGTTGAAAGTGCTGCTGAGTATTGGGGTATATGTGCCTCATGGGAGTAACTCTTAACAGACATTGGGCATCATAATATAGCTTCCAATTCTCAAAAGCTTTAGAAGCTAGGTTTACTTTGGAAGGAAATTACTTCCTTTGTGGGTAAACTCTTGAGAATTTTGATTTGAAACTACTTGGAAACTTGTAACTCGTAGAAAGCATTTGAAAAGTGTTCAAAAGGTAGATTTTTCCTGGGGAGGGAGATGATTAGATTTAAGTCATTTTGAGTTACTGCATTCACCAGATAGGTTTGTGCACTGTGTGAGGCACTGGAGATCAAACCAAACTGGTTCCTGTTAAGAGATGAGTGTAGTATAGCCACTATAAACTCAACTGTAGTCCAATGAATACAATTTTTATGTTTTATTCTATGTAAATCATTTCATTGACACAAATTACTTACTGAATATATGCTTATATAGGTTAGACAGTTTACTAGGCCTTAGGGATAGTGTAATGAACTAAACAGATTAAAATTCTGCTCTCATAAGACTTGTGTTATGATAGAGACAAAAATTTTGTGGCAGATTTCTTCAGAGGAAAAAATAAGAGGAGAGGAATATGTGTGTGGTAGAGTGAGGGTTGTGATTAAAATGAACTGGTGAGGAAAACTTGACTGAGAAAGGAATTTGAGCAAAGGCCTGAGGTAGGCAAAAGAACCAGCAATGTATGCATCTGGGGAAAGCATTCCAGGTGGAGAAACAGCAAGTACAACAAGTACCAAGGACCCGAGGTAGGGGTGTACCTGTTGTTCAAGGAGAGCAGTGTGGGTGAAGCACAGTGAGTGTGGTAGGAAAGTAGGATCAAAGCGTTGGATTGGTTGGGCACATAGTATGGGGCTTTATAAGCAATTTTGGTTTTTACCCTGAATAAGATAGGAAGCGGTAATCAAGTTTCATACAGAGTAGGGATATGATCTGACATTTTAAAACCATCTTCGATCAATTGGAAGAGCTCTTGACTGACTTGGAATGTAATACCAGCCTTCTCACTAGCTTGTTATATGTGTGACTGAAGGCAAGACCATTAAATTTCCTTGTAACTTAAAATCTCCTCTGTCATGAAGACTGAGACTATATTTTTTCAGTGCTTTGTGTGGTAGCCTTTTATATACAAACTCAGCATTCTTAGTATCAGCCCTGACAGCTCCCCAGTGTCATGGTGAGTAAATAGATTTATCCAGTCTGTAAAGAATAATCTCTTACTTTTGGGGCACTATTAAGATCCTTGATAACATCTGTTAACCCATGCACTCCTCACAGCTTACTTTGAGGTAGGGAATATTTTCTCTGTTTTGTAGATAAGGTGCCTGCAGGCCAGAGAGAACTTAAAATTTGCCTAATGCCACACAACTAGTAGGCATTCAGACCAGGATTTGAACCCAGATAGTCTGGCTCTGGAGACTGGCTCCCAAAGACACCTTAGAGGGTCTTTAGATAGTTTTCAGTTTTAACTTCTTGACTAGAATTTTGTACTTTGGGCACGGAAATTTGGTATACCTGAAAATCATTTGCAATCTTTAAACAGGTTCTCCATACCTTCTCCGTATCTTGATTTAGTCTAATTCAGTTTTTCTAAAATTTGCCCCCCGTAAGTCAAATTTCAGGAAAAAAGACCACTTCTAGGTTGTGCGATGGGAGATTTCAGGGGAAGGGATGTGGTTACCTATATGAGGGTATGGTCTGTACAAGGAACACAGTTGAAATTCTTTGTATCTTCTATTTAAGTTTGTGATTTCCCCCTACCCATAATAGAACCATATTGTTTTTTTAACATAAAGATATTATACTTTCTTTTTCCAAGTCTTTGAGAAAATTTGATGATCCAGAGAACTCTGCTGTATTTATTGTTTTCTCATATCCCGTTAGAGAGTTCAGTCCAAACTAAAACCTCTCAACTCAAAGATAGTTTTCTCTGCAGCTCTCTTCAGCACTTTCTTCTTTCTCACATTCCACAGTACCAAAATGGAGATTGGCAATCTGACAAAAATTTAAAGTTCTTGCTATGTGGTGGTTATATGTTCTTCATGTTCTCTACATCCCCTCATTGTTGTCAACTAGTAACTTTCCCAGCATACTTCTGGTGGGTCCCCTCCCTCCTCTAGCCTTTTCAAGTTTACTGAAGACTGAGACCTGGCTAGAGGACCAGACTTGCATCCCAACTCCTCCCGAATGGCAGTGTCCTTACAGACCACCTGTCTGGCAACCTCCTCTTGCAGTTCCTGGGCCTCTGATCCCAGTTACCTCTAACTGTATCTCACCCACTCACTCCCAGAATCTTGTGTAGTAGCTCTTCATCTCCTGGAATTGGTTCATTGAGATTTTAACCTTTAGACTAGTTTCTTCACAAGTTTTGATGCTTTGGCAACACCCATCTGCTTCTGGTTTGCTATTTATAGTTGTGCTTTTTGTCACCTTTTTTCTTTCTAAAAGACTCTTTTCTCGTGTTAATTTCTTACTCATTATTTAGGATTATGTTACTCAGCTTTTATTTTATAATTCATGTAACTTTTAAATAAACATTCCTTCTCTCCTCTCAAAGTCCTTGCTTAACACATAGCTTGGGTTTTTCTATGATCTGGACCATTTTTAAAGTTGTTTTAGGTGATCCTTCAGCGTTCCCATAATGCCCTTATTTATGTCTTTATCATTGCCTTCTTTCAGTATTTCATGTGACTTTCTTTTCCACCGGACTGTAATTTCCATGAGAGTAGGAGATACTGGTCTTGTACATCTTTGTTTTCCTGCTACCTTTCTTAATGCCTATATCAAGTGTAGTGATTTTTAAAAATACTAAAAGAAATTGAATTCCTTAGTTCTTTGGCATGATAATTTTACTAAAAGTACAGCAGTACATAATATGGAGGATTTGTACAAAATAATTTGTATCTTCCTACAAAAATAGTGTGATGTTCTAAATCCAGATGACTTGATCTTTTGGTATTTGATATTCTGAGGCGTGATGTTTTAGTATGGAATGATTTTAAAGGGAAAGGTAAATAATGCCATTGTGTTTAACCTGGGATTAACAACAGCAAGGATTTCGCAGAATAATTTAGCATCATAAACTAAGCATAGCCCAAACATTTAAACACAAAAGCTACCCCCTTGATGTAATTAAATGTATGTTTGTTCGTTTATTTTTTGCATGGTACCTATCAATATGAGCATGTTTTGGGAAACTAATCTTTCATTTGAAATATAGAGATTAAATAGCCCAGTGAAAAAATATTGGTTGAAACCATAGGCTGTTGCTGTATTGGACTGTCCACCTGTAGAAGACCCTTTGATGTGTTTCAGTCTAATACCACATGGTTGCTCATTGACGACCAGAGACTGAAAGTATTGTTCTCAATTTAAAGTGGAGAAAGAGGGGCACCTGGGTGGCTCAGTCAGTTAAGCGGCTGACTTCGGCTCAGGGCATGGTCTCGTGGTTTGTGAGTTCGAGCCCCGCATTGGTCTCTGTGCTGACATTTCAGAGTCTGGAGCCTGCTTCATTTTCTGTGTCTCCGCCTCTCTCTGCCTTTCCTCTGCTCATGCTCTGTCTCTCAAAAATAAATAAAACATTAAAAAAAAATTTAAAGTGGAGAAAGTGACCAGTCTCCCAATGTATGTCAGTGTTTTATGGAAAAAGAAAATGGGAGGGGTGCCTTTGGTGTTAAGTCTATGTGGAGAATTCTTGTTTAAAAACAAGTTACTAAGTGACTGTTTAAAGCAATATTAACATTTTACTGTACCTGTTTTGGATTTTCTTTTTCTATTCAGTGTAGTTATTTATCCTCCCTCATTGTGTATTTCTTCTATGTATTTGAGTTCAACCATTAGAAATAAAGCTAAACCACTATTTTTGCAATTTATTTTGAAATGTTTGAAGCTGTCGAAAATATTTGATTGACTTTCGGTATCATATTATTATATCATTATTTTGCTGTGACCAAATCGTCATAAATGATAGAATTTTGAAATGTGCTTGGTACATTTATAGGATGGAAGATGCTGATAATTCCGAGAAGAGCGTAAATGAAGAAAATGGGGAAGTATCAGAAGACCAATCTCAAAATAAGCACAGTCGTCACAAAAAAAAGAAGCATAAACACAGAAGTAAACATAAGAAACATAAACATTCCTCAGAAGAAGATAAGGATAAAAAACATAAACATAAGCATAAACATAAGAAACACAAAAGAAAAGAGGTCATTGATGCCTCTGACAAAGAAGGTATGTCTCCAGCAAAAAGAACTAAACTTGATGATTTAGCTTTGTTGGAAGACTTGGAAAAACAGAGAGCCTTGATTAAAGCTGAACTTGATAATGAGTTAATGGAAGGGAAGGTCCAGTCTGGGATGGGGCTCATATTACAAGGTTATGAGTCTGGCTCTGAAGAAGAAGGGGAGATTCATGAAAAGGCAAGAAATGGAAATAGGTCTACTACCAGATCATCAAGTACAAAGGGGAAACTTGAACTTATGGACAATAAAAATAGTACGAAAAAGCGAAGTAAAAGCAGATCCAAAGAACGGACTAGACATAGGTCTGATAAAAAGAAAACTAAGGGAGGTGTTGAAATAGTTAAAGAGAAGACGACTAGGAGCAAATCAAAGGAGAGGAAAAAGTCCAAAAGTCCATCCAAAAGAAGTAAATCTCAAGATCAAGCAAGGAAATCAAAATCCCCAACCCTTAGAAGGCGATCTCAAGAGAAAATTGGGAAGGCCAGATCTCCTGCTGATGACAAGGTTAAAACTGAGGATAAAAGGTCAAAAGACAGGAAAAAATCCCCAATTATAAATGAAAGTAGAAGTCGTGATCGAGGCAAAAAATCCAGATCCCCAGTTGATTTAAGAGGTAAATCCAAAGACAGAAGATCACGATCCAAAGAGAGAAAATCAAAACGGTCTGAAACAGAAAAAGAAAAGAAGCCAATTAAATCTCCATCTAAAGATGCTTCTTCTGGGAAAGAAAACAGGTCACCCAGTAGAAGACCTGGTCGAAGTCCTAAAAGAAGAAGTTTGTCTCCAAAACAGCGTGATAAGTCAAGAAGAAGTAGATCTCCACTGGTAAATGATAGGAGGTCTAAACAGAGCAAATCACCTTCCCGAACTCTGTCTCCTGGTAGAAGAGCCAAGAGCAGATCCTTGGAAAGAAAACGAAGAGAACCAGAAAGGAGACGACTCTCTTCTCCAAGGTAACTTTTTTCAAAATGTTAATGCTTTTTACTGATTCATCAGATTTTTAAAAGGAGAAACTAGAAGTTGTCAACAATAAAAAATGAGGTAGGGTTAATATAGCTTTATGTAGATCTTGTCAACTAATTATATTAATGTTTGTACTTTGGTTAGCAAATATCTTGACTATGGGATTTAAAAATACAGAGCTATTGAATTGTAATATTAAAAATATTGAATTGAAAAATTGGCAGTCCATTTTTTCAAGTTCCTAATTTAATATCTAATTTGCAGAACCACTCCTTTAAATCCAAATAATTTGGCTGATAAATCTGGTGTACCCATTTATGGGAAGTGAGGGGAATTTCTAGAGCAAGGATTATTACTTCGTTAGTATAGGCTTCAAATTTTATTTAAAAAAGGAGGTATCTGTTTAAGCATTATGATGTAGCCATTCTCTTGGGTTGGCATGATTTTGAATTCTGACAGTATAAATTGGAACTACCAAATTTTTTGGCCCCCAATGTAAAATTAAATTGAAAGTGGACATTTTTTCTCTTACTAATTCATATACTTATAATTTCAATGTTTAAATAATAGTACCTTTTAATTTAAGGAAGAATAGCGTAAGAAATTTTTTTTTTCTTAATAATAATGAAAATAATTCATATTTGTATAGTACTTTCGGCCCATCAGATTTTTTCTCATAAATCGTCATGATTATCTCTTCTCATAAAGTGGAGTAACTCTTAATACTCCATTTCTAAATGAGACTGTACATTGCGAGATTATTTAATTTACCTAGGATCATAGACCTAACAGGTAATTTAGGCACCTGAAAGATTTTGGCAGAGTGGATGGGGGTTGTTTAGACTAGTCTAAACTACTTCAGAAACTTTTTTAGTATCTTTAATAATTAAGTTATCAACCAAGTTTAGATTAAAAGAATGTTGGACAAGCTGATTTTGAAGTTTAAATGGTTTTCTGAAAAATTTTTAAAATGCTGTTTTCAAAGTGCTGTATCTTAGGAAATAAATACTCTTGATTTTTCTAAGTGACATTGTAATTAAGTGGCCCCCTTCTTTAGCTTTCTAAATTGAGATAGCTGTTAGTGTTGCTGATTATGCCTTCTAAAGTGTTTCCAAATGATCCTTGTCTCTTTCCATTTGAAAAAAAATTCTGAGCAGTTGATAAAGGACTAGAGTTGAATATTTGAAACAAAATTTTCTTTTAATTACAGAAAAGATACTAATTCAAGAGAAATTTAGATATCTGTAAATTCTCCCTTTACAGGAGAATGTCCTTCTAGCCCTTTTTTTATGCACACAGAATTCTGTGAATGTTCTTTCTTACAAAAGTGGAGTCCTCCATTGATGTGAGCGGTGATTCTTTTCATGAAACATTTTTATGACAATAAAGATCTTTTTTAAGTCTTTATATAACAGAATATTTCACTGCATAGATATGCCATAATGCAATTGACCCTGGATCAACACTGGGTTAGAGGCGCCAATCCCACACAGAGTCAGAAATGCGCATGTAACTTTTGACTCTCACAAACTTATTACTAATAGCCTACTGATAACTGGAAGCCTTTCCAATAATTGAAGCCAATTGACATATTTTGTATGTTTTATGTATTGTATATTGTGTTCTTAAAGTAAGTTAGAGGTAAAATCATAAGGATGAGTAAGTACACTAATAGTACTGTGCTGTAAAAAATCTACGCATAAGTGGACCTGTGGAGTTCAAACCCATGTTCGAGGGTCACCGCTAATAATCCCCTTACTGAAACATGGAAATTTTGGTTGGCTTTAGTTTTTCACGATTGTATGCAACGATGTCTGTTTATGTGTGAAGGTTCTTTGTAGAATAGATTTATAGAAACGGAGTTGCAAAGTCTAAGGTAATGTACATTTACATTTTAGGAAGTTACTGCCAAATGTCTTCCCAGGAAAGTTATACCAATATGTATTTCCGTTACTAGTTGGACTGTCCCTTTCTCTAAACTCTTACTTATATTTCCTCTGTTTGAAAGTTAACATTGATTGTGAGATGCTATTATATGTAATATATTTTTAAAAAGATTCTATGTTGAAAAAGTGTCAAAATTTAGAAACTGTCTTCAAACTAAGGAAATGGAATACTGATAACTCACTTTGGCAAGTTGTATTTGAGTTGTTTATTTGGAATTAGAATCAGTGACTTTAATAATGTGAATAATCATAATTCTTTAAGTTGTGAGGCCACAGGAAGTAGACTATTTTTACTGTGTGCCTACCGTAACATCAGATTGTCACTGAATTTGTTTTGTTACCAAAACCTGTTAATCTTTGTTTACTGTCTTTTATTTTAGTGCACTCATTCTTAAGATGTTCTTTACGTGCAAAACAAGTTAATTAATTTGATGTATTTTCTGTAACTTGGATTTGGTCCCTTAAGAACACGACCTCGAGATGATATCCTCAGTAGACGTGAAAGATCAAAAGATGCCAGCCCAATCAATAGGTGGTCTCCAACCCGAAGAAGAGCAAGTAGATCTCCCATTAGAAGGCGGTCTCGTTCCCCACTCAGACGAAGTAGGTCACCCAGGAGAAGAAGCAGGTCTCCTCGGAGAAGGTAAAATGTTACATATATTGTCCTTTTGATTTATTAAACTGTGCATCTGAAGCTTCATATTAGCTCAGTTGGTGGGTTTTCTTAGAGACCATTTTTCTCTGTGAAAAATTGTAGCTGTGATCCCATTAGTTCCCATTTTCTCAACATGTGATATTTCACAACACTGATTTTTAATATAGCTTTTTTCCAAATTTAAGTAAGTCAGTGTTCATTAAAAACTCAATCTTTTAAAGAGAAAGCTTTTTTCTTCGTTTCTAAGATAATACTATGTGAGTTATGCTTACTGAGTTCGTTTTGTTTTGTTTGAACAGGATCATAAGGTAATAAGTAATTAGCCTGGTTTCTGGTTCATTATATGATTGCATTTCTCTATTTTTCTATTAACTTGTGTTTGGTCCCCTTAGAACGTGACTTTAAGATGATAACCTCAGTAGATGTGAAAGACAATCTGGGCAAACACTTGTTTGATTCACAATAATAGATACCATCTTATGTGTAAAGCACATGTAGTGAATTGTTTGATCAAAATGTTTACAAATCCGGAATCCTATTTAAAATACATGCGTTAAATATTTTAAACATAAGTAGACTTTCATTTGCCAATTTTTTAACAGTTTTAAAAGACAGCATACCAAAGGCTTATATTGCAACTAGTGGATATATCTTTACGTTATCTCTGAATAGTTTTGTATACTGGATTCCCTGAAATAGAGTGCTTTGTCCAAGGTTGTGTATGTTAAAATTTTTTAAAGTTATTACCATATTAACTATTGATTTCTTATTTTGGGCAATTACTGTTTTTTAATCCCCGCCCCCTGGCTTCCCACTTTGCTACCTAATTGTATTATGTTTCTCTTTGCTTCCTGTTATAATCATTATGATCATGTGCCTGTTGCTCATTGCTGAGCAGACGAGCTGGGGGAGGGGACAAGAAGAGACCTTCCTTCTAATGCTTCTGGGCTTTTAGCTCCAAACTAATAGGCCTGCTTAAACAGTTATCATTGTAGGAATTGTTTTCCCTTTTCTGTCGTCTTGGCAGTCCCTTGCTTCTCTCTTATTTTGTGATTTCCTTTTCTGTATCCAGCATCTTCATGTTTTACTTCCTTGCTTTGTTAATGCCTTTACAATAGCTTCCTAAGGAAAGTGCATGGAAAGGACATTTAGGGGGACTTTTGTCTCTTTAAAAAAGAAAAGGCTTTTGTCTTCACTGCTGATTTGTTAAGGGATAGAATTCCAAGTTGAAATTATTTTTCCCTTAAGAATTTTGAAATTGTTATTCCACTGATTTCTAGTTTCCAGTATTGAGAAGTTGAGAAGTCCTATTCTGATGCCTGGGTGGTCCTTATAGGACTTGCTTTTTTTTCTCTCCCTCTCTTTTTATAATGTCCTGTATTCTGGAATTCCATCATAATGTACCTTGGTACATGGCTTTTTTCTTTCAGTTTCCTGGGCACTAAATAGACCCTCCTTTTTTTTAAGTTTATTTTTTGAGAGAAAGTGTGGGGGGTGGGGCAGAGAAAGAGGGAAAGAGAATCCCTAGCAGACTCCATGCTATCTGTGGGAGCCCGACTGGGGCCTCGGACCAAATGGTGAGATCATGAATCTGATGCTTGACCACTGAGCCACCCAGGTGCCCCTTAAATAGGCCCTTTAAAGCAGGAAGATTATGGCTACCTATCCAGGGAAATTTTTGTTTTTGTTTTCTTTCTTGCCCGTCGTGTTCTTCCATCCCTGTGTTGGATCTTCTATATTGTTCCACTGATTTCCCCCTCTACACACACTCATCTTTTATGTTTGTCCTTTTGTTCTACTTTTAGTCTAGGAGATTTTCTTGTTCTACCTTTTTACCTTTCTATATTTTTTCCTGTGCTAATATATATTTATTTTTATTTCCATGACTCGTTGAAGGTTTAATTTTTTTCTGCCATTTTACTTGTTTTATAGAAATAGCCTCTCTTACATCAAAAATGATACTGAGTTTATTTTGTGGAGTTTTTGTTCTTAATGGTTTTCTTTTCTTACCTATACTTTGTTTCTTCCCAGAATCCTTTTGCTGCTTATTTACATACTTTTCCATTTGAGGACATAACTCAAACAGCTGGATCCTTCTTTTGCCTATTCTCATTTAAAACTTAGCCACTGAGAAAGCTGAATGGACGCTTTCTTCCATTCTGAGAATGTAGAATTTGTGAATTAGTGGGTATCCCTTCATTGTGATCTCCTTAGCATATCATTGACTCTATAGCTCTTTTGGGCTAGCAATTTTCCAGAATTCTCTCATCTGCTGGAGAATATAGGCATGGCTGCCAGTAGAGTTCTGGTTCTTCATAATGTTAGACTTTCCCCTAATCCTTCCATTTTCACTAATGTGCCTCCCTGCTACCTTGGGTCAGCTTTGATAATAACCAGCACCTCGTAAAATTTACGTCTTCTGCCAGAACGTGAAGGGGAATGGTTGGCATTTTCTACTGAGTCAGGAAGGAGGTGGAATATACAGAGGCCAGCTATTCCTAAAGGCTTTCAACAGTTTTTAGCTTTTAGCTCACACCACATCCATCCGGCAGGCTGTGGTGTCTCCCAATTCTTGAGGCTTTCTGGAGTTTTGTGGCCTGCATTTACTTGTTTGTTTACTGTGTCTGTTCTTCTTAGGCTTATGTTTAGATTTGATCTGTTATTACTCGTTTGTCTAATGTGCACATCAAGATTTTGTTGACATTTCTGTTGTCCTAATAGCTCTTCGCATTCTTTAATTGTTCCTTTCATGTCATTTTTAGTAAGATTTCTTAAGAAATACGACATAAGCGTGGTAGTCAGATGTGACATTAACAGGGAGTTTGCCAATTCTTTGTAGACTTAGCAGCCTTTTCTCTTTGGAGTTCTATAGCACCTTTCTAACATAAACTTCACCTTTAATGCTCGAACCACAGTATCAATTTTGTTAAACATGAGGCAAGACTTTTAGGCGTGCATTTACAAAGATGTCTGAGGGCCATATTAATTAGACTTAGAATTCTTGTCACATTTATATTTTCTGTGCCTTATTAACAGTGATCTCTTTTTAAATCTCGTTTACTGAAACATATTTACATAAGGTAAATTATCTTTGTTGGTGTAAAGTTAAGAGTTTTGACAAACACATCGTCATGTAATCACCTTTTCCATAGCCCCCCAAGTTCTTTTTGTGTCCTTTTGCAGTCCAGTAAGAATAATAACTGTGTTTTAGTTATCTTCAATTAAACTGATTAACCCAGTCTTTCTGGTGTGTTATCTTACTCTAAGTTTTTAATTAGCACCTTCTTAGAAGATTTTATTTTTAGAACAGTTTTAGGTTCACAGCAAAATTGAACTTTTGAAAAGTACAGAAAGTTCCTGTATACTCCTGCCTAACACACCCACAGCTTCCCCATCTTTAATTGACCTTTAAAGTGTGTGTGTGTGTGTGTGTGTGTGTGTGTGATTTATTTATTTATTTATTTATTCCCCCAACCCACCCAAATAGGGACAGAGGCCGAAGGAGCAGGTCACGCTTGAGAAGGCGGTCTCGATCACGAGGTGGTCGTAGACGTAGGAGCAGAAGCAAAGTAAAAGAAGATAAATTTAAAGGAAGTCTTTCTGAAGGAATGAAAGTTGAACAAGAATCTTCATCTGATGATAAGTAAGAATGGAATTTCCCATAATTTCCTTTTTTCAGTTTAGACAAGTACTATTTGACCTGGAAATCTTTCCTTTCCACCTGGATATTGCAAGTGAATCCATTCATTAGGTCCTGAACTTAAAATTTAATCTTCTGTGCATATTTTATAGGTTATGTGGCAGAGGTCATGGTTTTCTGAATTTAGAGGCTTCAGTTTGGGCTGAAAATGAATATTGGGGCATCACTTTATCATGAGTCTTCCCTGTATTTTTATTAGAGACAAGAGATGTATTAGATAGTCCTACCAATCTTGATTACTAGTTTTACAGTGGTGTGGAGGTGGGGGGTGTACTGGTATTTAAACTTTTCAGTTTGTGTCAAATGATACCTACTTTTATGGTTGAGGCTATCTGATGGTGGATAGATATGCCTATGGCCATGTGGAAAATGCTAAAGTGTCTAATGGAGGAATTTTTTTAATGTGAATTTAGTTGTATAATGGAACATCTCAAAAAAAAATGAGACTAATTTAGAGCAGTAGTTTGCAGCTGGGGGTAATTTGCCTTTCCGGGGACATGTTGGTAATATTTAAAGGAAGCTATTTTTGATTGTCAGCTTGTGGCTAGAGATCAGAGATACTGTTCATCATCTGCCAGTGCATAGGACAGTGCCTCTTCCATAATGAAGAACTGTCAGAATGTCAGTAGGGCCAAGGTCAAGAAAGCCCGATGAGAGCTTGGTGATATGAAACTTAAATGAAGGTTAAGTAAAGGTTAAGTGAACATCCTGATAACCTTGAGAATGCATTTTGCTAACTCGTCTGCAGTGAGCATTCAGCAAATCATAGAAAAGGCTATGCTGGGAGAGATTATAAAGATCGTGGAGTTCTTTGGGAGGAAATTGGGAACAGTCAGGGCAGGGTCAGGGGATAGAGCCACATTCCCCTTCAGACTGTATGTGGGTATTTACATGTGCATTTTTTATAGGAGCAGATCCATAGTTTTCTGTGACCCAGAAAAGGTTTAGTTTGCTGATGTGGCTCACCCTCTTGTTCTGTAAAGATTAAAACACGCTAGGTAGGTGAAATGACTTTAGTAATACTGAGGTCATGATAGAGCCAGGGGTGACTTTTTTGAACTTAAGGATCTTTCATTTTTTCCCCTAGTTTGGTGCCATGAAACAAGTGAGGAGAAAAATGAGACACAAGAAAGTTAAATTACTTTGTAGGATTCCAAACCAGGCAACTAAGAGTTTAGAAACAAGAGAGTAGATGGCTTAAGACTTCGGTGGAATTAGCTGATTACTTACATTTTCCAGCTTTTACTTTTAATTTGTATAACAGTTACTATGTGTGAATCTCTAAGGATTTTCAAAGTTAATTATGTGTATATATGTGTAATTTTTTTTAAGCCTTGAAGACTTCGATGTAGAGGAAGAAGATGAAGAAGCCCTAATAGAACAGAGAAGAATACAGAGGCAGGCAATTGTTCAGGTATGTGATTATTGGTAAAATTTTGAGCAGTCCTTCTGAAATAATTACCCTTTTAGTAAAACGGTTTTTATTTCTAAAGAAGTGATGGTAACAGCAATTGAGTAAATCTTAAGAGTATCTGTGAAATCTTCGTGAGATTTGGAAAGATGATAGTTTTTTAATAAAATTGAAATGGTTGTCCTGTTTTGTTATAGATAGGATTCTGATATAAACCTTTTATAAGGCATAAAATTTGAAATTTGCTTTCTATTAAAAAATACTTTATTTTTATTATTTTTTTAAATTTTATTTATTTATTTTTATTTATTTTTGAGAGACAGAGAGAGACAGCTCAAGTAGGGGAGGGTCAGAGAGAGGGAGATACAGAATGAGAAGCAGGCTCCAGGATCTGAGCTGTCAGCACAGAGCCCGATGCGGGGCTCGAACCCACAAACTGTGAGATCATGACCTGAGCCGAAGCCAGACGCTTAACTGACTGAGCCACCCAGGTGCCCCCCAAAATATTTATTTTTAAAGTTTATTTATTTTGAGAGAGCATGAACAGGGAAGGGACAGAGCGAGAGAATCATCACAACGTGGGGCTGAAAATCACAAACTGTGAGATCATGACCTGAGCCAAAATCAAGAGTCAGATGCTTAACCAGCTGAGCCACCCAGGCACCCTTCTTTTTTGTTTGTTTTTAAGAAAACCCTCACAAGTGAGTATAGAATAAATTGGAGGAATTTCATTTAGCAAAAAAAGTGCCCTTTTCACTGAGTGAGGGGTGTGTGTGTGTGTGTGTGTGTATTTTAATGTCTAAAAAAATAGCACATTTTTAATGCAAATGTGATTATTTATGTGGAGCATCTCAAAATAAGTTTAAGAGTAGTTTAGAGCTAGGTGATTAAGAAAGTGGGGTGGGGAAAGGGTGTTATACATAGGTCTTTATATAGTCATTTAATGATATGGTCCCATGCCTTGGAAGATTGTCAGTTACGCCTTGGCCATCCTGACTTAAAGCCATGGCCACTAGATCCTTTGTGGATGGCAGTCCCTGTAAAGTGTGAAGTTTTCTCCTAGTAATGGGAAGAGGAGCAATGAAGTTCAGAATACATCCTGGAGGAAGTGAAAAATGTTTAGGTGCTATAAGGAGAGCAGGCAAAAGGCAGGGACAGTCCTGCCCGCTCATTTACACATACATAGCAAATTATAAGTCATGCACTGGTGTGTCAAAGCAAAGGGAAAAACTTGAATCATCAGAGGATGTAGGGCAAAACTGGAATTTTAGAGAAACTTACTTTCTGGGGCACTGATGAAATTGTTGTTATTAAACTCATAATGGCTAAAGACTTGGTTGAATCTTTTTTTGTTCTTGCCCAGGTCCACAATCCCTTATCTCCAGCCCTTGGGGCCAGATGTGCTTCAGAACTCAGAACTATTTGAATTTTAGAAAGGTAATATGGTGCATCTGTGTATATTACTTAGCCCCATCAGTGGGCTTTAGGAACAGCACCCCATTATCAAACACAGTAGTATTTTCTGCAGTGAGACATATTCTTTTCACACTGGGATGATAAAAATAAGACTGCAAATAGCATCACATCTGTTCATGGCAGGTTTTGTCACCTCATGAATGTGCACCAAACATAGAACATCTTTTTCAGAGTTTTGTGGATTATGGCATTCTATGTAAGGGATTGTGGATCTGATTCAATCAAGACATCAATGCCCTTTAAACATGTTTAACATTATTTAATACTCTTTTCATTGCAATACCTCTTTAACAAATATGCATCAGATTTTATGAAAATAATATGTTGTGTTGTTGTTACAGAAATATAAATATCTTGCTGAAGATAGCAATATGTCTGTGCCATCTGAACCCAGCAGCCCCCAGAGCAGTACCTGTACGCGGTCACCTTCTCCAGACGACATTCTAGAAAGGGTAGCTGCTGATGTTAAGGAGTATGAACGGGAAAATGTTGATACGTTTGAGGCCTCAGTAAAAGCCAAGCATAATCTAATGACAGTTGAACAGAATAATGGTGAGTTCGATTTTTATTTTGACCATGCTTTTCTCTGAATTTTTAACTCTGTAAATAATGAAAAGTTGTTTTGGAGTGGGGAAAAGTGAAAGTGATTAGAAATGTTGCCCTGTTAACTGCTATTAAATCTTATGGTAATACAGTGTTAAATGTGTCCCAGTGAACGTTCTTTGTCTTTTATTAGTTCACATAACCTAAACAGTATACTGAATCCCACATGGTTCCTTACCTCCTGTGTGGGGCACCTGGCTGGCTCAGTTGGTAGGGCATGCCACCCTTGATCTCAGGGTCATGTGTTCAAGCCCCTTGTTGGGCATGGAGCTTATTTAAAATACATATATATGTACATACATATATACATATATTTTTAAATGTCATCTGTTTTGCTTGCTTGAGTATTCTAAAGCAAATTCCAGCCAAGATTTCATTTCATCTATAAATTCTTCATTTTGTATCTCTGCTATATAAGAACTTTAAAAAAAAAAAAAACACTGCTTGTACTTAAAAAGTTGATCCTTTTTAAATATCTAATGTCTAATTACAGTTGGCTGGTTTGATTCAGAATCCAAATAAGATGCACCTATCTCTGTTAATGTCTCAGAGTCTTGAATAGTTATTCTCATCCTTCCCTCCTCCCCCTTTCCATCTACTTGTGAAGATACTGGGGCCATGTGTCCTATATACTTTTCTTTCCACTCTGATTTTGCCACATTCTTGTGTCTTTTATTTTCCTCCTCCTCAGTGTTTCTTGAAAACTAATGTGTTGGAGACTTGAGTAGATTTAATTTTTTTTGGCAAGAATACTTCATTAGTAGTGGTGTGCACGTGCATCCCATCAGGTGGTGTGTGGTGTGTGCTTGTCCCGTTTTCATTAACCTGGAGAGTGTGTGTTTCGCTGGGGTGATCCACAGCTGTCCATTGGGAAGTTTCCCTTCAGCCGCTCGCCCAGCAGTCTCAGCCATTGATGATCATTACTCCGATCCACTCTTTTCATGAGGGGCAGGGGTGGGTGGGTTTGGGCACACCCAAAGCCATCATTATTAAATTACAATTCCTTCTGAATCCTTAGCCATGATTCCATAAAAGAAGAGGCTTCCTTACTTTGGTTACCCTGAAACATAGTTTGTCCAGGAGAGTTGGGATAAATACTTATTTTCTTTTATTGACTAATTTTTAGTGTAGAATAGAGTTTGGTGCATTAGCAACCTCCAGAGAAAACCAGTGAAACTTTGGTTGTTTTTATTATTTTGTATCATTATGTACTTAAATTCTCTCCAACTGAGGTGTGGAGGAGCCTTTTTAAGTTGGTTTCTAATGTCTTTTTGACCCAAACCCTACAGGATTGATTGCTATTAATATATTAATATGTTTCTTTCTAGGACAGGGGTTTGCAAACTGTAAAAGGTCAGATACTATGTATTTTAGGCTTTTGTCACTTTAGACTTTTTTTCTCTGTTCCGACTACTGAACTCCGCTGTTAATAGTGCAGAAGCAGCTGCCTTGCCCCTAAAAAAAACCTGTGTGGACACCAAAATCTAGATTTGACATAATTTTCACACATTACAAAATATTCCATTTTCCCTCCAAATCTTTAAAAACATTAAAGTGGACCATATGAAAACAAGGGGCCAAATTTGCTTCACTCTAGTTTGCAAAATTAGTTTTGCCAGTGTGACATCTCACAGTCTTACCTCGTGTGTGTCTTGTCCCAGAACAGAAACAGCTGTTGCTCTAAGGGACCTTGGTGCCATTTAATAGGAAACGCTGCTCCGAGATCACAGGGCACGTAGGGATGCCCGTTGTACATGGGACTTTCCAGTGGACAAAGCTAGGACTTATATACCTTTTTGGAAAGGGGAGGTTCATACTGAAAAAGTGCCAATTGAAATACGAACTTATATAGGGCTTTTAATAACTTATTTGATTTTATATTTCTACTTTAGTGAGAAACGTGCCTCCTAATAACATGATTATTTAGGTTATTTTGAAGCTTTCATTTACATAGTTATCAGTATGATCAATATTTTTATCCTTGGGATACATTCCAAAGGGAAAAGTCATTTGAAATACTTCTTTGTATGCTTATACCACCCATTTAATAGATTTAGATGTAGTTTTTTTGCTTTTGATTTTAGGAATTTTCTATTTTGTTACTAAAATGGTCTTTTGGGGACGCCTGAGTGGCCCAGTCGTTGGGCATCTGACTTTGGCTCAGGTCATGATCTCATGGCTCAAGAGTTCGAGCCTCAGGTTGGGCTCTGTGCTGACAGCCTGGAGCCTGCTTTGAATTCTGTGTCTCCCCCTCTCTCTGCCTCTTCCCTGCTTGCTCAGTTTCTTTTTCTCTCTGTCAAAAATAAACATTTAAAATGGTCTTTCATACATGTGTGTATTTTATCCTATCTAAACAAGGAAACACAAAAATATAACACACTCCTTGGTGTGGAAAAATTTTTATTCCTACTATTCCAATGTAATGAATGCGCCAAAGTTTATTCATTTTGTCTTCTAATGGTAGATGTTTGGGTTCTCTCCAGCTGTTGGGTATTCATTGGACGATTAATTATAATAGCATTGAGCATTCTCAGTCTCATTTTTTTTTAATGTTTACTGCTCTATGTTTGAAGTGATTTTGTAGAAGTGGAGTTGCTGGGTGTAAAGAGTACAGTTGTGCTGTGTTTTCAAACTTTATTCTGTAAGGCTTGTACAATTTTGCTCCCCCAAGTAATGTCTGAGTTTTTGTTTATCAGGGCCTTGTTTTCTGGAGATTCTTTTGAGGGTTTTGGGGTTTTTTTTGTTTTATTTTGAGAGAGTGTGCCCCTGAGTATGAGTGGGGGAGGGGCAGAGAGAGAGTTCCAAGTGGGCTCCACACCAGCAATGCAGAGCCAGACACAGGACTCAAACTCTTGAAACTGTGAGATCATGACCTGAGCTGAAATCAAGAGTCGATCGCTCAACTGACTGAGCCAACCAGGCACCACTAGAATTTTATTTTATATTTTCAGTTTATTTTTGAGAGAGGGGAAAGTACAGTAGGGGAGGGGCAGAGAGAGAGTGAGATCGAGGATCTGAAGGCAGTTGACAGCAGTGAGCTGACTATGGAGCTGGAACTCACAAACTGGGAGATCATAACTGAAGTTGGGAGCTTAACTGATTGTGCCACCCAGGCACTGCTAGATATAGAATTTTTGAAGAGAAAGTTTGATTTTAATACATAATCATTGAGCTATTAGCATGTTAATATAACTAACATTGGAGAAAGTACTGATACTGGGTCTTTCAACTTCCTGAAATGAATTCTTTTAGTAAAGAATGGATAGCTTTATATATCTTACGTGTTAACATAGTGACTTTAAGATGGGTATTAATGAAAAACTGATGTACAGGAGGAAAGGAAGTTTGAATTGCTAGTGATTTTACATTGGTGACTTATTTGGGTTTTAATTTGTATCCCTTCATTTTTCAAATATTACTGTTCATTTCCATTTAGGTTCATCTCAGAAGAAGCTGTTGGCACCTGATATGTTTACAGAATCTGATGATATGTTTGCTGCCTATTTTGATGTAAGTAATTTTACTTTCTTAACTTTAAATGAAATATATGTAAATAATATATAAAATATAAAGTAAAATATATATAACAAATGTGCTTGTGTTATACATGGAGAGAAAAGATAAAGCAAATAATATGCTAACATTTTGAGTGAAGGTTATCCGGAAACTGTACTAGTATTGCAGCATTTCTCTAAGTCTGAAATTAGGTCAAAATTTTAAAAACAAGCACAGCAGAATAATTTGAGATCTTCAGAAAAGTTAAATACCAAATGACTTAAGTATGTAGTTATTTTTCTTCAGCAGCTTTTTCGTGGATTTAAAAACGTGTATGTGGTTGGGCATAGTTAACTGAGACAAGATGATATCAATTTTGGCTTTTTTAGGTGTTTTATCAGTTTTCTTGGAAAAGTCTGAAAAACATATTAAAAAATATGAGACTACTTTCGTTATAAATTCAAGAGAATATGAGAAATAAGATGGCTTTGGCAAGAAGAAGTAGGGGGATAAAATAGGGAAATTAAAAATGGAGTAGGTCCTGTGTCTAGGACCCTGAAGACATTGATATTGGCTCAAGTGTCTGTGTCTGTGTTTTGCACAGAACTCTAAACAATACTAGGTTAAGGGAAAATGAAATGGTGATTGAGCCAGTGTAAGTACCAGCTCCCGTCATTTGTTTGGGTGATAGTGAGGGGTCTTCTTGGTATCATGGAGAGTGATGTGTAATCTTCTTAATTTCCCATAAAAACTGTTAGAGGAGCCAAGGGGCGGTAAGTGGACAAGGCAGTAAATGTAAAATTGGCAGAAGAGAGTGTTAAGAGTGTGGGGTACTTGTTAACTGAATGCCCATCTGATTTTTGTCCCCCTTTGTCTATTAATAGCTATCAAAAACCAGACCTGGTTTTTGGTCTTATTTTCATTTATAATGCCCTAGTCATATTCCTAAGATTTTTTGAGACCACTTTAAGTTTTTTTCCTGAGCATTATTGTGATACAAGAGACTCTGGTAATCACGTTTCCAGGTTATGATAAGAGTTTACTTTAATTTGGCATAAAATGTTTTTGTTAAATTACAGCTGGTGTTGCCCATTTTTGTTTTAAATGAAGTGTTTTAAATGTTGTGGGGAGCGGCAAAGATCTCAGCTCCTTGGCCACTTGCTAGCCGGGATTTGTCACTCCCCGAGGGGAGTTGCAAAATAGGCAGGGGCCCCTCCCTGCCAGAGGAGAAGCCAGAAGATCAAAGATCAACCGCCTGCAGGCAGGGTAGCTTCAGCCCCTCAGGCGCTGTGCTAGGACACTTTAGTCCGGTTCCTTTTTTACTCCAGTCTGAATCCCTTGACCCTGTTTCCTAGCAACCGACCTGGGTCAGCCGCCTTGTTTTCCCCGCCTTGAAGGCTTTATAAGGAACAGTTTTCTCAATAAACTCTCTCTCTTTCGCCTGCTCGGAAACCGTGAGTTGTGTCTTTACTCTCTGTGCGTCCCTTTTCCTGCCCTTTCTCTCCCTCCCTCAGGAAAAGAACCCACGAGGACTCTCCGCCCTGCCGTCGGGGCGGTCGGGGCGGACAAAACAGGTACCGAGGTACCGCCGATCGCCGGGTCGAGCGGCCCCGGCCTTCGGGTTACGACAAAATGTCTGCCTGATTAGTAAGTAAATGGCTCTCTTGTTGCCTCCTTCCTTTCAGAGTGCTCGTCTTCGGGCTGCTGGCATTGGGAAAGATTTCAAAGAAAATCCCAACCTCAGGGATAACTGGACAGATGCAGAAGGCTATTATCGTAAGTTCACAGTTCTGGTTAATTTTAGAGTTCGTTGCAATATTTTGTAGAGTGCAGTCACAGGTTGGAGAACTCGGAAAGTCCCATCACAGTGCCAGCACTTACAGAGTATGGCGCATCGATAGCTGCATGAGCCTATTTGTGTTCTAGTATGCAGCCCACGAGCTTCATGAATAGAAGTGAGGTACAGACTTGATGTGCAACTTAAATCTATTCAAAGTTGTTTTCAGCCATGAGATAATCCTCCAGGAGGAAGGGGGAACGTCACTTGCTCGTCTTGATCTGAAACCAAGAAAAACGACATACAAGGAACTTGGGATGCAGTATTTGTCATACAGGACTACAGTTGGAAACACTTCAGTGAGCACATTTCTTCCCTACTCAATGTTGAACTCGTCAGCAGTGGATAGGAAGTGGGCGTGCAGCTTGAACCACATTATGAAAGCGTGATCGATGGAGGCTTGGCTTTGATTCTCCCTGGTGCCTAGGACACCAAGCACAGAGTAGAGACTTGACACATTTAAGTGACTGCACTGTGTTTCTTTTTATTATGTGTATCTCATAGTTTTCTTAAGTAATTATTTATTGTGGTCAAAATTCCCATTTCTTAATTTGCTTTCCTAGGCGTGAACATAGGTGAAGTCCTAGATAAGCGTTACAATGTGTATGGTTACACTGGCCAAGGTGTATTCAGTAATGTTGTACGAGCCAGAGATAATGCAAGAGCAAACCAAGAGGTGGCTGTAAAAATCATCAGAAACAATGAGCTCATGTAAGTTCAGAAGACATATGTAATGAAACTTAAAAACGCAGGTATTCACATACGAACATTTTAAAAAAGTGTAACAGTCTGTAAAAGCATTGGAGTTAAGTGACAGAATAATGGTATTGAATCTGTTGCCTTTTTTCTTTTATATAATAGAGGTATTTGCCATACCCACATGTTTTAATAAGCACAGTTCATACCACACAATTGATGCTAAAGGCCGTTTGCCATTATTTTTATTTATCTGTTTTTAAATTTACATCCAAGTTAGCATGTCGCACAACAGTGATTTCAGGAGTGGAGTCCGGTGATTGAACCCCTGCATGTAACAGGCCGGCACTCACCCCAGCAGGTGTTTGTCCCCCTTAATGCCCGGTGCCACCTTAACCCCTCCCCCATCCACAGCCCCTCTGGCAGCCCTCAGTCTGTTCTCCATATTTAGGTTTCTTATGTTTTGTCCCCCTCCCTATTTGTATATAATTTTTTCTTCCCTTCCCTTACGTTTATGTGTTTTGTACTTTATTTTTTTTGTTGGGGTTTTTTGTTTTTTTTTTTTTATACTTATTTTTGATAGGGAGAGACAGAGCATGAGAGGGGGAGGGGCAGAGAGAGAAGGAGACACAGAACAGGAAGCAGGCTCCAGGCTCTGAGCTAGTCGTCAGCACAGAGCCTGACGCGGGGCTCGAACCCACGAACGAGAGATCTGACCTGAGCTGAAGCCGGAGGTTTAACCGACTGAGCCACCCAGGCGCCCCCTGTTTTGTACTTTAAATTCCACATATGAGTGAAGTCATGTGATATTTGTTTTCCTCTGACTGGCTAATTTTGCTTAGCATAATACACTTTAGTTCCATCCATGTTGTTTCAGGTGGCAAGATTTCATTCTTTTTTTTGTTGAGTAATACTGCATTAAATGATAACTAGAATTTTAGAGGAAAATGAAATATTAATACTTGGTAAGACATCCATTATTAGACTCTTAACACCAGAACGTGTACAGTGTGGTTCCGTTTTTGTTAAATAACATTTACATCAGGATGTTTTTAAGATAAAATATGTGCAAGATTGAATTCCTTTCAAGCAATGTGGGTTTGTTCCTCAGTTTTTCTTTCTGTTAATTATTGGTGGAAATTAACTGCATGAGAATAAGTATTTGGCTCAGTATAAAGTATTGCATGAGTGACATACAGAGTTGTCATTCCTCTATAGATTTATTATTAGTATTTTAAAAAATTATAAACTAATTGCCTATAATACATCAGATTGGAACTAGTAAATATTTATTTTTTTATCTGTCTTGTATTCACTTTTTATTTTCTTTTACTTTTCAGGCAAAAAACTGGCTTAAAAGAACTAGAATTCTTGAAAAAACTTAATGATGCTGATCCTGATGACAAATTTCATTGTTTGCGACTCTTTAGACACTTCTATCACAAGCAACATCTCTGTCTAGTATTTGAGCCTCTAAGGTACACTGCCAAATCTGTACGTTATGAAACATTTAGATCCGTGCGAGACAGCGTTTCTGCGTGTTTTATGTTTTCCAGTTAGCTCTGGTTTTGTCTTTTATTTTTGGCTAAGAACTGGTTTCTTGACGGTTGTTAATGTATAAACATTAATTGACTGCATACCATGTGCCAAACTCCGGTCTCCTGTAGCCATCAGCACAGCAAGATCTTCCGAAAGTTAAGTACTTTCACACCATGATAAAAAGAAATGGAAGTAGTAGAATAGAAATACAGTTTTGATTGTCAAAAGTATGGCTTTAGTTTTGGGCTTTCAGATGTAAACCCAGTCTAAAATCAATAGGAATTTTACCATTGTATGTCTTCCTATTTATTTTGAAAGTTGAGTTTTTTTGGAAAATTGTGTTTTATACACACAGATTCATGTGCTGTCTTGAGGGTAGAACAATTTATTAAACATCTGGGGGGCTCTTGAACAGGTACTTTCATTAGAATCCAGATTGCAGATTTGGTTTTACTTTATGCTTGGACATGATTTTGCCATTTTTATTTCCATTTTGCATTTTAACTCTTAATTTTGTGTTGTTTTTCTCTCCTAAAAGTATGAATTTACGAGAGGTGTTAAAAAAATATGGTAAGGATGTTGGTCTTCATATTAAAGCCGTGAGATCGTATAGTCAGCAGCTGTTCTTGGCATTAAAACTCCTTAAAAGATGCAATATCCTACATGCAGATATCAAGCCAGACAATATCCTGGTAAGTCCAGCAGGTTGCCTTGTACATCCGTATAGCTTCTTACCCGTGATGTGATTGCCACTGTATTACTCTAGAAAGGTGTCTTAGAAGAAGAGCTCTGTGTGTTAATCACCCGTTACAAGGGACTCACCCAGTGTTTACTTTTATAGAAATCGGTCCCGTGAAACTGCATAGTCAAATGTGAGGAAAGAGGAAACAAGCTATTGTCCCCAACTTTTTCCATTTGGTTGACGGATTTAGAGTACACATAAATCCCAGGCGTGCTTCCGTGCAGTAATGAGGGGTTTCCAAAGAAAAAATGCTCATGTGTTGCTGTTTTGAAATTAGGAATGGTCACAGCTCTTTATTGTCTAATTTGTGGTCTGATAGGGTTAGGAGACATGGGGAAGTATACCTTAAGTCTGCAGAGTAGAATTATTGTCTGTAGGTGCCCAGGAGGGAGTCCAAACACAATAACTGTGATTAGGTGTTACATTGAAAGGCATCCCTTTCACAGTCTTCACCTCCTAACTAAGGACTTTTGGTGTGGTAAACTACAGCTTTCACAAAGTTCATGTTTTTGAAATTTAGAAGTAATAAGATCCTTATAGGGGAGTGATGAATGCACACTTACCTCTCCCTTCTCTGGCCCCATTTCTTCACGCTGTTCTGAGGTTTTCAGAGTTGGGGGTATGTTCACAACTTGAGGAATTCCTAACTTGTCTGCTAATAAAATGTTCTACACTTCTAAAAGATTACAATCCCATTAAAGTGTGTTAAGGACTTAGCTGTTCAGATTCTTCTTTTTCTTCTTTTTACATCTTAAAATAAAATCTTTCTTTCCAGACAAGCACATAAATAAGACATTCCATCATAGCGTGTTTTGTCTGACTTTACAATGTATTGGATATCTAATATAACTTGGGGTTAGAAGAGCTGAGTGATTACAGTGAAATCATTGAATTGTAGACTTGCCCAGTCAACTCCATAGTTAGTGTTTACTTCAGTTTTCTCTTTCTTAAATTTTGAAATATACCATTCATATCAAAGAATGTGTAAGAGCTGTAGAACTTAAAGGTAACTATGCAGTGAACGTCTGTTTAACCACCATAGAAGTTAATACGACCTTTGCCAGTATTTCGGAGCTCTTATTTTTAAAACTTCATTTTCTTTGAGTTAATGCTACTCTAGTAAGGTTTTCACATGGACTTCACTGAATGTTGTCTCTCCTTCCCAAGAAAGGAGGAAATAGACCTCAGAGACCACAGGGAGCTGTTTGTGAACGAAAATTCGAAACTTCTAGCCCAAGATTTCAACCATCTATGTGGTAGGAGTACCACAATCCTCGTGGGAGGATAGAAATTGTGTAGCCAAAGTGCAGTGCGCATAAGTATGGCTCTCCTGCTATCACTTACGGCATTTTAGCCAGCCCAAGAGTGAATCTCTAGCAGTGGAACTGGTATATTCTAATTTTAAAATTGTCCTGGGTTTTCTCTTCGTTTTAAACTGCATTGTTAAATGGCTGATGCAGTTTATACTTCTTTAAAAGCTTCACAAGGACTTTTCCATTTGAAGGTCCCTATCTTCCTAAGACCCCCAGATGAAGAGAATGGTTATGGATATGGCAGTTAAAAATAAGCATTTTCATTATTAGCTTAATTCTGTGGATATCATCTGTAATGGGCCAATCTGTAACACTGACCAGACTTCGATATCCCAGTAGAAAATGCCCAGGGGTATTTACTTAAAGTGTTATGTTTCTTTGGGGTGGGAACTATAGGCCAAGTTCAAGTCCCAACTCGGAATTTGTGTGTGTCTCTTTTGAAGGGGGGAAGGGACTCTGGAATATGAATTATCTTCACTTGTTAATCCTGAACATGCTTCTGACTCATGAGTGGCAGCAGCCATGGGAGCAGCTCCAGCCTTTCTCAGCAGATGTCACTGTTACTGTGTATGTTGAAGTATTTACAAAGGAAAAAAGAAACAAATGACTAATATAGAGTTCATATTTATCAGTTGTGCCAAATATATTTAACATTTTCTTGACTAATACCTTTTTTATATTTAGGGGATTTAGTATTTTTTTAGACTTGAAGTGATTGCTAAATTTGGGATGGTCTAGCAGCTTCCGGTGAAGAATGTTTTTATTCTGTTTTTGTCCAGATTTAATCTGAATCATCCTCTGCTTTCATTGCTATCCTAATTTTCTGGCAACTGAAAGTTAACCTCAGTTAATTGAAAGTTAGAATCTAAGTGTGATCCCTTCTTAATGAACGTCTTCATGTTCCTTTAAATAGTAACTTGACTTCATTCAGGTATTCTGGGGATTTTTAGAAGACGCTTTGCTTCAATGAGATTTTTGTTACCCCTCCCTTTTCTAAGTAGCATAGGTTACAATTAAATGTACTTGGTATTATTCCATATTTCCTCCCTGAAAAAAGTTCTTAACTAATTGTAATCAAATATTTGATAGCTCTTAATTTTTTATAATTAGGAAATTGAATTCTAAGATAATTAGAAAAGGAATTTTTAAATGGGTAACTTTCACTATTGGAAATAACTTCTCAAAGCCAATTGTTTTTATCTGATTATTTGTCTTAATTATTTCTGGCATGAATTAAACTTCCATGATAAAATGTTTTGCAGGTTAATGAATCAAAAACTATTTTAAAGCTCTGCGATTTTGGGTCGGCTTCACATGTTGCGGATAATGACATAACACCTTATCTTGTCAGTAGATTTTATCGTGCTCCTGAAATCAGTAAGTCCTTCAGCTGTTCTTTGACCTGGGCCATCATATGCAGTGGAAACAGCGTATTTAATGTCTAAGTACTGTTTTCCATCGCACTTCAGCAGCTGCTCGAGGTCATTCATGAGGAAGGGAACCGTAGCAAGTTCATCCTCCTCAGGTGGAATGGTGGTAGTTGTGACAGGAGTCTTGATCATGTCTGGCAAGAGTAGCAAAACAGTTCTGGAAAATCCTCGGCTTTAGAAGACTGCTCTTGATTACTCAAGGTCTGATTATCAAATTTATGGATTATATGGGACCTTTGTTTTTTCTCCTCCTGTTGCTTTGGTTGAGGCTGATTAGTACCTCCACCAAAGGTGAAATGAAAACAGAAATACATGCTTTCTTATGCACCCCCCTTCAGTTCCTTCCCCATTTTGTCATGTTTTAAGATTTTTTAATTTAAGAGTCTGTTAAGAATTAGTGGGGAAAAAACATGAAGCTAATGCCAAAGTGAGGCACTAAGATTGCAGTTATGGAGGCCGAACTAAATTAATCCCTTATTAATGAAAATAAGTTGTAGTTGATTGTTTTTATCTGCATGTATTAAAACTCCCATTTTGTTTTCAGTTATAGGTAAAAGCTATGACTATGGTATAGACATGTGGTCTGTAGGTTGTACCTTATATGAACTCTACACTGGAAAAATTTTGTTTCCTGGCAAAACCAATAACCATATGTTGAAGCTCGCCATGGATCTCAAAGGAAAGATGCCCAATAAGGTAGGACATTAGTGTAAGCTGTTTTGTTTTCAAGGCCTTAGCAGTGGTTTATTGTAGACCAGTGGGTTGCTGACACTTCCTCATAGCGGTTAGAACACAATTTCAGAAAGGCAGGCGTATGACTGCTGTGATTCCTTAGCTCTTTTTCATTTCTGCTGTTTACATTAGTGGTGCTGATCAACCAAGAGCTGTCAAATTAAGAGGACTCCATTTTCCTCTTCCCCTCTAATACCTCTCTTTGCTTTTCTTTACTCTGTTAAATTAAGCAGGAGGGTAGGGCCTAGAGTTTGGAGTAGAATTGGAACTGAGGAAAAGAGATTGCTGAGCATAAATTTGTTCAGCACCATACATGTGTAAATATGTGACTGTTTCATATCTTTGTTCTTCCCTTGTTCATTTATTGTCCTTTAATGATGGGCAGAGAAGCAGCCTCGGGAATATACTGTTTATTGATAACAGCATCAAACATGTTTGGAGGTGGAATGAAAAATGATGCAGGTCAGATTAGTTCCGATGTGAAGAAGGGCTCAGTTGTCAGAGAATGATGGGGGCCTGCTGGAAAAGGAACTGGGCGGCGTTTAGTTTATTCAGACTGGAAGCTATTTGGGAAAGCAAGTTACCAAGAAAACTCCCTTGAAATTGACATCTTTATAACCTGAAATTCACCCTTAATGCTTCAGCTACAATAATTGTTTCAGAAATGAAGCAGAAACTTGAGGTATTTATAAACCTGAGGGGCCATACCTTAGACTTTGATTTCGGCGTATTTGCTAAATTTCTGAGAGCTTACAGATTTTTTTCACATATAGGTCAGAAGCCACTGTGTTTTTCAGGTACTGTCCAAATTCTATTTTGTTGAACTTGGTTAGAAGTTACACAGATATTATCTATGTTGGTATTTGTTTTAATGAAGTTTGACCCATAGCCTCTTGGGACTGTTGGAACATAATTTGTGAAATGTCATTGGGTTTCTTAAACTGCCGAGAGAAAAAGGTCCAAACGTGTGATATTTTTTTTTTCTAAGCACAAATTATTTTGTCTTTGATCCTCAATTTTGAATATCCAAAGCACAATGTGACACTATAATTGGTACTGTAATAGAATTTCATGGTATTAAGTAGTTTTAGGCACAGCATTTCTGCGCTCTTTCACAGGTGCTAAACTCTCCAGAGCACGGAATCTAAGAGATTCCTAAATGAGGAGACAAACCTAGAGAGACTAAATTATTACTATTTGTGACTTGTTCTGTATTAAATTATTAGTAGGCCAGACTGTTCCATAATAGTTGAAAATCCAAGTTTTGTTTTGCTTTATTGCCAGATGATTCGGAAAGGCGTATTCAAAGACCAACATTTTGATCAAAACCTCAACTTCATGTATATAGAAGTTGATAAAGTAACGGAGAGGGTAAGTCTGTTTCAGCTGTGCTACATTAAATGATGATCTTACTGTGAACGAACGAACTGAATGCTGGGTGGACTAGGAGCTATGAAGATTTAAAAGACTAAAAATAATTCCTTTTTCGGTTGGCCAGTTCCCGAGTAAAACACAATCAGGTTATGGGAAAGAGGGACTTAAAAATGTTTGTCTAGTATAAAGAGTCTATTTCTAATATAGGTCATATTTAGGCCTTCTTCCTCTGTTCTTTGGGTCATTTTCGTTCTCTGGACTCCCGTTCCAGCTTCTGTCCTGCTTGCCAGAGTGACCTTTTGACAACGAACCTGATCGTGTTATTCTCCCTGCTTAACATCCCTCCTTTGGGCTTCCCCCTGGCAAACTCTGCCATCTTGGTTCCCACCCCTTCGCAGTCCTCTGGAAGCCCCACCAGACCACCCTCGGCAGTGCGCCTGCAGGCGGGCTGTGCCACCCCTCTGTGCCTTTGTTCACAGACCATCCTGACCTTGTGCCTCCTGTACTTCCTCATCCCCTAAAAATAATTTGTCCAACTTCAAGCCTCAGGGGACAAACACGTTCTATATGAGTCCCTTTAAAACCTCCAGATTAAAGTAAGCACTTCTTTATTTTTGCCCCATCATATCGGTTCCTAACTTCGTCAGAGCACTTAACTACAAACACGTTTTGGTATGGGCTTGTTTCCATGTCCGTCTGTTACTGCTTCAGGGTAGGGAAAAGTATAGTTCTAACTCACATGTTTACTGCTAATTGTTATTAAACTGTTTTTTGGATTTTCATAGACTTCCTTTCTTTTGACATTTTCTATCTTTTTACAAAGTTAAATTACAGTATATTTTTAAAAACTGTCATCACTAACTTAGGGTTGATTTTTTTTTTATTCCATATTTTTGAAAAAGATGTAGAGAATAGAGGAAGCGATGTTAAAGTCTTCCATGAGTAGATGATGAGTAGATGATAATACACATATTAGAAGTTTTGATAGACCAAGGAGTCTGATTTAAGTTACATATGTTTAGTAACTTATTTAGACATACACATTTTAAAAATTATTTTTAGGAGAAGGTTACTGTCATGAGCACCATTAATCCAACCAAGGACCTGTTGGCTGACTTGATTGGGTGCCAGCGACTTCCTGAAGACCAACGTAAAAAAGTACACCAGCTAAAGGACTTGTTGGACCAGATCCTGATGTTGGACCCAGCTAAACGAATTAGCATCAATCAGGCCCTACAGCATGCCTTCATCCAGGAAAAAATTTAAATGAGATGAAGAAGCTCCAAGGGTTTGAGTAATTAAATACAAAGACTGAAGAAATTTCACAGCAGTTTATTAATGTATATAAACTTATAAATATTTCTCCAGCAAATTTGAGGAAGCATGATATATTTGAATTAACACCAAGGGTGATATTTCTTTTAGAAATGTTAGTTAATCTGTTTTGTGTCTTACATGAAATTTCACTGTAGAACTGTTTTAATTGCCAAGACTGCACAGAATTACAGTGCAAATGTATATGGTTGCAGTTCACATAAAAGACAAAAGCATCTGTTATCAAATGAGTAGTAATACTGGGTGGTTGATTTATTTTTAGCAAACTTGGCTTCATATTGGTCTTCAGATAAAATGGCCAGCATAAATGCTGTTTATATTCACGTTTTCCTAGGTGTGTGTGTGCAGGCCACAGCAGCATGCCCTTGGTGTAGTCAGTGCCGAAGGGGGTCTGTTCCTTCTTGAGCCTGCCTGCAGGGATGGTCTCCTCTTTTAAAGCAGGTTGTGTACAACATTCAGTACACTGAAGGTAAGCTAACCCATCAACATCACTGGTGTTTTAAGATGTTATTTTATTGGAACAGTTGACAAATGAGGGATATTAGCTTTGTGGCAGAATTCCCTGCATGTGTGCTAACTGATCTCGTTTTCTTTTTTGGCATCGCGACTGTGGCATAGTTACAATTTCTGTTCTGTTCATCACATTTGAAATTTGAAGAGTGTGCGCTTGATGGATAGAGCGCCTTCAGTGTACTGTTTCTTATTAACTTTAATTTTTTAATCAACTTGCTATAGACTTTATATACATTTTGTTAAATACAGTTCGTAGTGACATAGAAACAATGCGTAGTTTTCATTTACTAATTACAAATGTTGAGGCCTAATTCTGAGAGTCCTCATATTTAAAAGTTAGATAACATAATGAAATTTTTAACTATTTGTATGTCATTTTGAAAGTGTACTGCTTTATGGTAAAAGTGTTTTTTCATTTGTTCATTGTTTTCATTATTTGTGATCATGTTGTCTTTCAATACAGGCATAAACCTTCCACTCTTGAACAAAGCAGCTGCTTTTTAAAAGCGGTAATTGCTTCTTTACCTTTTATTTCTTTTGTAAATGAAGCTTTTCTTTAAGAATGTGACTTTAAAGTGTTGTCTATTGCATAAAACAGTTGACACTCACTTATTGTAAAGTGAAGATTGTTCTACTGCATGTGAAGTGGACCATGCAGATTTCTGTATGTTCTCAGTATGCATCACTAGATAATAAAGTCTTTTGTGAACAAGGCATTTGTAGCCATTTTTAAAAGTTTTTGTCTTCAGTGCTGGTAAGTCAGGTAAACCATAAATAGTTAAAAGCAACCTTTCGTTTCTTCCTTTAAGTCTTTGAAAAAATTATTTGTTAAAGATGTAAAGCCTAGCCACAAGTTTATCATTTTATTAATAATCAGGATCCTAATTATTGCATCAAAAAAAATCCTGCAAATATTGTCAGCTTTCAGTGTAGTGAGATAATTCCTGTAGGTTATGGGGTGTAATTCAGGATTTAACTAATGTTTCTGCTATTTTCTCACTTTTCCTTCTGATGGTGCGGAAAGAAAAAAGGAAAACGGGGCACAGGCCATTCACCGCCTTCTCCAAGGGGTCTGATTTGCTGAGACACCAGCTCCACCTTCTTAAAAGGTTATTTCTGACAGCATGTGTAGATAAACATTTAGCCACGATTTAAAACAAAATCATGTAAATCAGCTTGGTTTTGCAACACAAAGGAATTCATATTTTTAAACCTGGCAGGGGAGCTTTTTCAGAAATGCATAGGAGTCTTTTTTCTTTTTGGGTGGTAAAAGTAATGCCTGTCTTCCTAAGCAGTGTGGAAAATAATCAGAATTTTGGGGTTTAAATAGTATTTTTAAATTGTAAATGGGATTTTTTTATTCACCCAGGCACCTAATTACAACAAGCATGCACGTTTTGGTGCATTCAAGAATGGAAAATCAGAATAGCAGCATTCTTCTGGTGGGTTTTGCTCCATTTAAAGACATGAAATGAACTACAGCCAGGAAGGTGATAGATGATATAATAAGCCAACTGTGAATCTACACCCCGTCTCTTCGTGGTTTAGACTTTACTAAAATAAACGCAAGGTGGTTTCCGTCTTCAGGGAGAGGGGAGCCTTTTACAAAAGGCTTCACAGGTGCAGCTTTGCTACCTTAACAGAATGGGTAGTGATTTTCCCACCATGATTTACTTTATTTTGGTGATAATATGCTGCATATTCGAGTCTTTTGTAGTTATTTTCACTAATTCAAAATAGTTAGCATTTTGATGCTTCTGGTGATTTTCATGGCTTCATTTTATAGAATTATTTAAGTAAGTTAACTTCCACTAGAGACAGTTCATCTTATGCCTTCAGAACTATTACCTATTCTTTAAAAAACAAAGTTGCTTGTTACTTGTTCTTTGTGTTTTAGGTGCAGTTCAGTGGAAGATGATGACAGCCAGAAGACATGAGCTAAGGTTTCTGTCCTATAAAAGATTAAAACAAACAAACAGAAAAGAATCCTCCATTTAATTTTTGTCTAATTTTTTAGTTTTCAGCCTTATAATTTGGGTTTCGTTAATGTTTGGCTCTTAGAGTAGTAGTGCAGTTGTGGTGTCCGTCTGTACCTGCTTGTTTGATTGTGCTTCCTGCCTCTCCCCTCTCCTCCCCTGCAATAAAAACAGTCATCATCGAGTGGTAGGAGAGACTCCTGAGTAGCGAGATTCCACGTAAACGTATGGCCATCAGAATTGGTCCCGAAGGGTTATTGGGAAACTTAGAAACCACCAAAATCGTGTACATCAAAGAGCAGTCTTTAGCCTCAGGTATCTAAGGTCCTTGGCACATTCAAAAGAATAGCAGCCAGTATTTTAAGAGCGCTGCTATTCACCTCTCTTAATCCTCTAGTGCCCAGCTTTCCTTTTAGTCTCTTTGTTTTTACAAGTGCTCCAGTCATGGTCTTAAAATAGACACAATATTTAGAGCCACCGTCAGTTTTTCTTCTTAAGGGAAATGAGGTCGATCTTGGTTCCCAAATTTAGCATTCCTAGATTTTTGTCTATTTGAAGGGAATGCTGTAAACATTCTTTATATACGTACACGATTTGATTAGAATTGATAATTTTGCTGACGCAGAAATTTGGAGCTTTGTAAGACCTCTGTTTGATTATGGTCATCTAGTGAATTATCTTTAACCTACATTCGTATTTCATAGTAGCTGTATAGTTTTCAAATCAGTTCATCTCTGATATAAGGTTTTTTATTTTAGTACAATTCACATTGTACTAAATCTGTATGTGTCAGATTTCAAGGCTCCTAAGTCTTAGGACACAACCCTTAAAAAGGTCCTACCTCTTTCTGTAGTGAGGGGGTAGGTGAGATCCAGAAAGCACATACATTGTAGAGCCCGTTCTCTAGGTGGACCTTATTCTCAGAGGTCTTAGAACTATCAGGTTGGAATATCCAGGTTTTGAAAGAAAGGAGCATCTTGTCATAAATTTTAAAGATCTTCCCAGTACTCACGGTCACCCTTAAGTCCTTATCTAGCGTCCTGTTTATTCAAACCCAGTGTATATATAACTCATTCTCCACTTCAAAAATAATCTTGTGATTTTAAAATACTGTAATTTCCCCCTTCTCCCCCCCCTGCCCCCCCAATTATGATAACCACCTTTTTTCTCTAAAACAAATACTCAGGGCATTTCTACAATACACAAAAAAATGTATATGTTTTATGGTATGTGATAGAGCAGAGAAGTGTAATGTTCTCAAATTTGTTTCATAGTTGCATCCCTCCTACTGTGCTTTACTTGTACATGATGATCATTTGGTAACTGGAGCTGGCTCGGTAGAAATAAAATCTCTGAAATGAAACGGGATTCACATACCTTCAAACGTAGGCCAGGCAGTTAAGGAATGCTCTTTTTAAATGTCGGAGCTAGGAAAGCAGTGGGTGTTGAAACAAGTCATTTCCTTTCTTTAGTTATAATGATATCAGTAGAAATTGGGCTTCATCAAGTGTTTCTTTCCTTGTAGTATCCTAGTTCAAGCAAATACTATTCAACACAAGTTTTATCATTCTACATGGAATGTCTTCCTTATGGAAATGTTCACTACAGATTCATTTGTGTTTTTTTTTTTTTTTTACATGTCAATAATGTACACTAAATTGACTTAAAATGTTTTCCAGTTATTTAGTAGATATCATCATGGCATCTTTAATTTTTTTTTTTTTCTCCTTCTGTATGTAGGGTAAGGGACTGTTCTGAAGAATCTTTCCATTTAGTGATCAAGATATGGAAGCTGGTCTCTGAAAATACTCAATGTGTATCCCAGTGACTCATGGTATCATTTGAATTGTAATTTGGCATTTTAAAGATAAGCAATGTTTCCACTTACTTGGAAAACTTAATAAAATATGCCTCTTGTTACCATATTGTTTCCTGATTTCTCCTTTGCTCAAGTTTAGTATTTTGTGTTTAGTTTTAAATTAAAACACCCATTTCCTACCTAAAGTTTCTTAGATGCTATTTCACTGATGTTCATAGATATGCCTTGGAAGGTATTCTGTCCTCCAATATGATTGGCAAATGCCAAATTAAATTAAAGTTTGCTATTTACAGGTTCTCAGACTTCTGATATGCATGGCGAATCCCAGTGAAGGGGAAGGTGTAGACAGGTTTACCCAAACCACTTGGCAGAATCTGCTCTTTCACAGGACCTGCCATTGGGAAACGGCCAAATTAGTACAATCTTCCTTACAGACATCAACGTACTTCCTAGCAGCACGACACACACCAGAGGGTGTCGGATTCCTGTTCTTGTTACACATATTTCTGGTTTGGTTTTCCTAATAATAGAAATATTGTAAGTAATGAGAGAACTCCCTCTTCTGCAATGATTTACGTCTGTTGGTTCATTGCAGATGGGGAAGGCTGGCAGATATACTGGACTCTATCCTTAGTCTATCCACTCATTTTCATTTAAGGAAATATCCTCAGCTTTAAAACAAAAACCATGTAAAATGCTTAAGAGGGACAGGGAGATTGGCTCTTTAACAACACACAGCAGGATCGAAGGATGGAAAACTGGCCAGTGTGTGGCTGTGTGAGTACACCCGACCTAGCTGGCGCTCCCTTCTCTCCGCGGTCGAGTCCTGGTTTGGGGAAGAAATGGTCCAAACGGCGGTGGCTCTGAATAGCGCCTTCTCCCCCTGCCCTGGCAGAGGCCCCAGTTGTTTTCTGCTTGGGCTAGCAGAGGGTTAATGACCACATGCTACCCCTCTAGTGACTGAGTCTGGAGATCTTTTATCAGAGAAGGTAGTATGCAGAGAGAGGGTGTTGGGTTTGGGAGGAGGTTGCTGCAGACTTTCAAGAGAAATAGGTGCTTTCTCTCATTGGTGGGACCCAAAGATCCAAGAAGGAGCTAAGAAACGGGGTCAGTACTAGAGAGCTAAACATGGGGAATTTATGAGCAAGCCACAAAGCCGAAATCAACTGAAATTTCCTGGACAGAATTAACATTCAATGTAAACTTGTCTGTTACAAACTGTCAGATGTTTCTTCAAAATTAGTGTTAGAAGTTGGCTTTCGCAGAGTTTGAAAAATCGCCAAATCTTTCGACTTTGTTGTTAACTACAGTGCCCCCACCCCTCCGTGGCCAGTTTTCCTCTTAGGGGTAAAATAGGGAATGTTTGGCTATCATTCTACAAGATGAACTTAAGATGGCTACATCTACTTCCTGTGTACATTACACCTCTTCCAGCCTCATTTTCAGGACCCCATTTAAACAAAATATTTCAGCAACTATTTTTACTAATGATCATGACATATTAAAATTAGTACTTTTGCCTCATATTTGAAATCTGCACTGCTGCAAATGCGGTTTTTACCTCGTTACACTGAAAGCAGTTAGGGACTGGAGCACCTGGGTGGCTCGGTCAGTTGCGCAATTGACTTCAGCTCAAGTCATGGTCTCAAGGGTTGTGAGGTCAAGCCCAACCCCCACTTTGGGCTCACTGTTGTCAGCACAGCGCCTGCTTTGGATCCTCTGTTTCCTCTGTCCCCCTCCCCTGCTGGTGCTCTCTCTCAAATAAACTAAAAAAAGTAATAAGCAATTTGGGACTAATTGAAAACTCTGATCCGTGTTTCAGTAGCTAGCTTCTTTTTTTAGGTCTAATGGCATCCTAAATAAAGTGGCCTGGTTGTGTTTGGAGTAAGAAGTTTGCCTGCCTCTAAGACCGGAAAGCTGAGCATTGTCTCCGCCCACCCCCTCGAAGCTCTCTCTTTTCCTGAACTGCTGACAGTGATCTTTTACCTCTCCCTCGAAAACAGCCCCTACCTCCTGTTGCCCATGTCCCATTCCCACTCCTTTCCTGATCTTACAACCAGGGGCAGTGTCTGCGTCACCCCATACAATGTCCCTGATGTCTGGCACATGCCTTGCAAGACGCAGGACATTCATAATCTTGAGTTGTTACTCCAGTGACCGTTAATTCAGTGCAGAGGTAGTTCATTCCATTCAGTGTGCCCTCCTGTGTCATTCCTATCTTCCCTCATCTAGTTTGTAATTTCCCAGGCACTTTACTCAATCCTCACATGATCATATGAGACAAAAGATAACTCTACCCACCTTACCAATTAGGAAAGTTGAAGAAGAACTGAAGTTAAGGAACCTGCCTGAAGTGTATGGCTGTTAAATGGCAGAGCCGGGTTCAAACTCAGTCGCCGTGGAGCCAGCACCTGTAACTGCTGTGTCACCGAACAGTCCTCAAGGCTGGGCAAAGTCCTTTTCTTAAATACTTTGAAGGGCATCTACATGCCAGGCAATGATTGTTCGGACAGTGGTGAACAGAACAGGCACGACCCTTTCCTGAAGCTTTCACAGATAAAAATTACATCATTACAACCCTAAAGGTGAAGGGATACAAATCCAAGCAAGTAAAGAAGGTAGAAATGAGAATGGATACAAGGGCTGGCAAGTAAGGCCAGGCTTAAGACTCAAGTCAGAACTGTAAGAATGAGATGGCGCGCCTGGGTGGCTCAGTCAGTTAAGCGGCCAACTTCAGCTCAAGTCATGATGTCACAGTTTGTGGGTTCAAGCCCCGCATCGGGCTCTGTGCTGACCACTCAGAGCCGGGAGCCTGTTTTGATTCTGTGTCTCCCTCTCTCTTACCCTGCCCTGCCCATGCTCTGTCTCTCTCTCTCTCTCTCTCTCTCAGAAATAAACAAAAAACAAAAAAAACTGTAAGAAAGAGTAGAGGTGAGGCACCTGGGCCTTTCAGTCGGTTGAGGATCCGACTCCGGTTCAGGTCATGATCTCATCCTCTGTGGGCTCAAGCC
The DNA here is from genome assembly GCF_006229205.1 of Suricata suricatta. Taxonomy (NCBI): domain Eukaryota; kingdom Metazoa; phylum Chordata; class Mammalia; order Carnivora; family Herpestidae; genus Suricata; species Suricata suricatta. The sequence goes on along the minus strand of NC_043706.1, from coordinate 23,960,417 downwards.
CGCATCAGGCTCTCTACTGACGGTTCAGAGCCTGCAGGCTGCTCCAGATTCTTTATCTCCCTCTGCCTCCCTCTGCCTCCCTCTGCCCCTCCTCTTATCACACTCTTTCTCTCATAACATTAAAAAAAAAATTTTTTTAAATAATGAGAGTAAGTGTGGTTGAGAGGAGAAACAAGAAAGATCATTGCAAACTGGAACAGAGTGAAAGCAGGAGTCCATTTTTGTATTCTATCAAAGGCATGTTCTACCACTTTGGATAATGACACCAGCTGTGTGGGATTTAGGCAAGAGTCTGTTCTATGACCAGGGATCCTGAACAGTTAACTTTCTGTTGCTGTGTTGATACAGTTCCAGAAAATTCTTGGAAATTCATCTAAAAACCAAGCATACCCTTTTTGACCTCTGTTTCTAAGCAAACTCCTTGAGCCTTATTCTTTGACTACAAATAATACAGCGGAAACTGAAGCTGCAGCTGCTGTCTTCAGCAGGTATTTGAATTGTCCTGAAAATTCACCTCCCCGTCTGGATCTCAGATGTTATTTCATCTTACTGGCGGGAGATGCTACACAAAAAAGTAATTATCAACTGCCTTGGCAGGGGGTTGAGAGCAGGGACAGGCCTTTTACTTCTTGTTTTCCTTTGCATAACTTTTAAAGTTTTAATCCTGTGTTACTTTTTTAAATGTTTAAGATAAGTCTAATTACATGAAATAGAAGTTGGTGTTTTGATTTTTTTACTTTGCTTTTCTGTTTGGAGTGTCATTGTAACTACTGTATTGTAATTGATGGAAAATAATTGCATATGTTAAAAAAATAGTGTTATATTAAAAAATATATATAGCATGTGGATACTGAACAAACCTGAAGTCCTGTTAATTAAAAGAAAGGATAGGATATTTATGGAATGGCTAACAATTTCTGTCACTGTACATTTACACTAGAATAAAACTAAAGAATGTAAAACATAGTAGCCTGCATATCTGTAAGGCACTAAAGAAGTGCAAAAAGAGCTTTGAATTGGTTTCTATGATAATATTGTTGATGGTAAGATTAGTACATCAGGCAACTGGGGTTTTTGTGGTGGCGAAAAAAGGGAAACAGGTGTAAGACCACTGAGGTTATGTAATAACCTTGTAGGAATGAATTTGAATGGGAATTACAGTTACAGGGGTGAACTCATGATGGTTTAATCTTAAAAAATACAGATGTTTTAACTCTGTTCACTGAAAAAGTCTAGAAATAAAGACAATTCAATAGTAATAAACATACTTAGTGCTCAAAAAAAAAAAACTCATTTGAACTCACCTATCAACTGAAAACCAAAGTACATGATCCCCCCCAAAGGAACCAACCCTGCGCTATGAATTTTGCATTTTTGCATCCGTTTTTTCCTTTACAACGTTCTTCAAACTGGGATCCAAGAACCACCTGCATTAAAATCACCTGGGAAGTTTGTTTATCAGGCAGGCCTCTGGCCCCACTCTCAGAGACTCTGTGTTCGTGTGCCTGCAGTAGAACCCAGGACTCAGCACTTTTGTTTCCCTGATTCTTAAGTGCAGTAAGGTATGTCGATCAAAGAGTCCCCCCACCTCCAATCCCCACACACACGCTTTTTAACATAAGAAACTTTAGCTGTTTGAGTTTCAAGTAACCAGGATCAAGACTTCCAGCAACAAAAACTTTGGGGAAAAGTTCCATTAACATGAGATTTTGGCTGTTCTTGTGGACGGCAACCTTTTCTTATTTCCTTTGACATTTTAAAACTACTTAGTCTGAGAGGAAGAGGGTTGTTTTGTGCCTACAACTGTTTTTACGTTCTTCGAAGGGAACTGATCTTGCTTTCATGTATATGACAATGGACCTGGGAAAGGAATGTTTTTTAAGATTCGAAGGAGGACCCAGGCGCTCTCCCATATTAACAAAATAGCAAGTATTTTAGCTTTTAAAGGCCAAGCAAATACTCAAAAGACAGGTCAAAATGATAGAGAAAGGAGATTTGTAGAGATGATAAAGGAAAGAAAACAGGAACCATAGGGGGAAGAACTAAAAAGAAGTAACTACACTCTTCAGACTATTATCGAATACAAAATATACCAGCAATAAGTTGATTTAGCATTTATTGATGATGGAATTACACTGGGAAACAATCACAGCAAAAGAGAATAGTCTTTTGACTAGAACAGTTTACGAAGTGAAACATTCCTCTGAAACATAACATGCAAAAGACTGTCAAATATGTCAGCATGGAAGCCCTTGGATTTATATTTACACATCTCAGTAGTGATTTTTACAAATTCCACTCCACATCACATCAAGTTACTCATGCATGTGTGTAATACCTGTATCTCGGAATGATGAACCACATTTTAGCCAAGCTTCTTGGAAACAGATTTGCTCACATTGAGATGTGTGAAAGAAAAGTTATTTTTGGTCTATGGGTGAACACTTATCCTTAGCTGTAAAGGAAGGTGATTAACAGTTTAGCTTCTGGATATAGAATGGTCTGTTCAGTGCTATGGTTTTTTGATAAAGTTTCCTTTTTGTCCTTGGTGCCTTAATTTCTTCCCTCTGATTTTCGGGAAAAGACAGAGGGATACATGAGCCTGGTATTGGAGACTTTGATGGCAGACATCTTGTTGAGACCATTTTAACCAATGACTGAGTTGTTTGGGAAGTAGGAGGCTTGGCTGAGAGTTCTTGGCATGGACTTAAAATACAGCTTGTGAGATTCCTCAAGTCATCACAAGTTGCATTCAACTGTTTGGTGGTAGATGGGCTTTTTAGAGACGTTGGTCTAGGATTCCATTTATATTTGCCAGCATCTTTCCAATTCCATTTTGAGGCATTTTGTTCGAGCTTACAAGATCCAGAATTGCTTTTTCTTTTTTCACGACTTTTATCTACGCAAGTCGTCTGAAGACTCAAAGGATCCGAAAGTTTGGGCTGTCTCACTTTGGTCATAGCTTTGGAGGAAGAGGGTCGTTCAGTAGCTGCTGGAGTACAGAAGGTAGTTTGTAGTCGAGGCCTCTCTTTTTGGATAGTCATGTGTTGTAATCTTTCCATTTCTAGTAAACGAGTTATCAGACGTTCAACAGAGCTTTCTGGAAGTTCCACTGTTGCTTTCCAATTTTCAGATTTTGAGAGGGCTAATTTGTGCAAGTCCAGAGTATTGAAAGGAGAAGGGAGAAAATCAGGATATGGAAATACTTCACTTGGTTCCTCTGTGAAAGATTCCTCAACGTTTACTATTGTTTCTGGCTTTAAGTTCAGGTCCATCTTCTTGAAATAGCTGAGCAAACTATCACTTGCTTTTTCATTTTCTGATAAATCACTTTCATCTGTTAAGTTTTCTTCCACCCTGCTGTTTCCATATTTCAAGTTCCAAGTTGGAGCAGGTAAAGTTTCACCACTGTTGTTTTCTGTAGTCGAACATAAATTAACATAAGGCTCATTTCTGTCCTTGAAAAAGTCTCCATCAGCATAGGGCCAGCAGAGACCTGATGGTATCTGCAGTCCAGGAGAAGAACCAACTTGTTTCTCAACTGAAGCACTTGTCACAAGTGAGTGGTTCAGAGTGAAGAGCCTTATGGGATTATTGGTTACATTAAAGCCAGTTTCCACTGAAGATTTTTTGAAATCCCTTTAAAAAATGACTTGGTTAATTAATGGTTTGTTGACTAGAAGTAAAATGCTATTAAAATGATAAGAAGTAAAATTATCAAAATCTGGTTAATGTTTAGTTTCCAATGGCTTATGTGTGTCTATCTGTAATTGACAGATGTCAATTTCCAAATATGCTCAATTACATAAAACTGTATACACTTTTAAACGTATAGATTAGAATATTAACTGGACATCCCTGCATGCACACACAGGCAACTAGACCATTATATCCACACATGACTGTGTCTTGAATGGCCACTGTGTTGAAAGTGGCTAATTATATCGATTTGCCTATGAAGATACTGTATGTGCACTGTTGATGTCTGACAAGGGGGCTATCCAACTCAAACTGAAATTGCATCGAAATGTCTATGACCCAGGATTAAATAAAAGGAAGCTCAAAGAATGTAATTAGGTTACTCAATACAGCCTTCTGCATTAGCCATTTTGGCTTAAAAAAAAATTATGCTCATAAAAAGGAAGCAGAACAATGTTTTTCAGAAATTATCCCCGGGCCTCTGGGTGGCTCAGTCAGTTGAGCCTCCAATTCAGGTCATGATCTCACAGCTTGTGAGTTCGAGCCCCACATCGGGCTCTGTGCTGACCACTCAGAGCCTGGAGCCTGCTTCAGATTCTGTGTTCTCCTTCTCTTTCTGCCCCTCCCCTGCTCACACTCTGTCTCTCAAAATGAATAAATGTAAAAAAAATTTAAAAAAAGAAACCATACAGTTTTTAAAAAATTATCCAATAGTAATTTTCACCTAGAAATGCTCTTTTTATTTTATGACTAATCCTTCTAGGTATTATATTATAATGAAAACTGCAAAAGAGCCAGGCTATACAACACTGAGTTTATAATAGTTTGTTTTTTTAGAAAAAGCTTATTGGAAGTACTGACATTGAAAGAGTTGAAGCATGAATTGACATTATCTTCTCGCTTCTTTTAATGTCAGTATATATTAAAGACAGCAAAGTATTCTAGAAGGATTTTAAAAATACTTTTAGTTCTATGGAAAACAGTAAAAATTTATTCCTTTAGCTAAATATTAGTCATACTGACTTGCCTTTGTAAAACCACAGGAAAGTCACCCGAAATCTAGGATTGATGTCAGACACGTTGTTCAGTGAAGAGAGTATGGAATCTGGGAGTGAGGACCTAGGTCTGGATCCCTTTGCCACCAGTGAGCAGAATGTCTGAGGTGGTCTGAGAGGCCAATTACGTGAACGTACTTTGCAAAATGTTAAACCCTAAATGAAAGATATTCCTTTATTCTCGTCTTGATGGCATATTGAGGAGAAAAATCTCAGTATTATGAGTAAGGAAACCAGGCAGAGTGGTTAATGTCATACGTGTGGTCAGTGGCAGAGCTGGGATTTAAACCTGAGTGGCGGGACCCATGTCTGGAGTCATACTCACCGCCGCCCTCTACTGACTCCGTTTACGTTTGCTCTGTGTTAGTAGATACAATTCCGTTCATTTGACCTCTTACCTTGAAATCCTTGTTCTCAGTTGAGCTCTTTCTAGTAAAGGCAGCCTTTCTATCCCCCTCAGTACTCACATTCCCTTAGGGCGTTAGTCACTAGGGTCCCTTTAACACCTCTTGGATTCACGCCTCAAATTTCAGCTTAGACAGAGTTTTATCCTGAGCCTCACAGAGGTAAAGTGCTCCGACTAGGAGACTATTAAGCGAGCCACCCCGTTGTCAAAACTGGGCACAAAACTGAGGAACAGAACTCAGGATCTCCACAAAACAGTACACTATCTGCAAAAGTGACCCAGGGTTCAAGAAATGTAATCTCCACATAGTAGTAACTTGTGTTTGTCAGAAGCTTTCTAGCTGGTTCTGATTCATGTAAAAGTTTAAGAACCAAAAAAATAAGTAAGGTCCGAGAAGTGATGCACTGTAGTGCTTATGAGCATGAGCCAAGTCCTTCCCACTACCTGTTTCTATCATCCCATTCATTGTGTGACTTTGGGCAAGTTACATACCTTGTCCCCCTGACTCAATGTTCTCATCTGTAAAATAGGGATGCTGACAACAGTACTTCATACATAAGGGATGGAAATCATTCCTGCCCCATGGACTATTATTTTCCTATGACAGTTCCTTTTCCCTTCGATAAGAAGCCCTACCTCTATCCATATAAACTCTCATTTAAGGGCACAGAAACTCTTAATTGCCCATACACTGATTACCTCTGTGGTGTAAGCCAGCCACTTCCTACGTTCGGGTGAGTTTCTATAATTCCCCAGTATTTGCACACAATACTTTTTCTTCAGGTTGTTTTTCTTCTTAAGTATATTTTGCTAGTTTAGGGGTTTATAAAAATAAATATTCTCTCACCTCTTCTCCATGGTACTTCCTTCATTAAGAGGATAACTCCATAATTGAAATATCCCCTGCTTGCTATTCTGATAACAGAAAACCACGGACATTTTAGTAACTGCAGGCATTAAAAAATACTTTATGAGTATGACGAATAAAATCTCACCTGTGTTCTTTTGTGAGCATGCTCTGACAAATTAAGTTCTAGCATTAGTTGCTCTATTGGAATTTCCAAATGGATCTATAAGGCAGCAGAAGACTTTTAAACACAAGACACCTCTGTTCTCTGCTACTCTAAGAATGTGTAACTCTTGTTCTAACCAAGAAATCATTTGTTTTTACTGACTTCAGCAGGAACTAGTACCAACTAATAAGCCTTGAATATCATTAAGATTATCTTTACTAACTGTTAAGCCTTTTATATTCTGATAAAAAAAAGTAAGTAAAAGATTAATTTCCTCACTACGTCAACCACCTAGTTGAAATTAACCATTTAAACTGCTTCAATAAATTTCAAGGGCTGAGACTACTTCTCTTTTCGCAATGACAAGGAAACACTATAGTCACTACAATGTTACCTTCCATATACGGTATTATTGTACTGAAAAAATATATAATAAAATATTAAGTTAATGACCAGTTTGCAGTCCTGTAGAACATAAAAGGCTGACTTGTTTGAAGAACTCTATAGAAATGAAATTTGTATTTTTAAAGAAAGAAATTTTTTAATGAGTACACATATAATTTTAAAATAATGTTTTGTGAATTATTTAAAGCCAAACCTTTATCCTTACCTTGTTAACTGAACCTGAAAGAATGTGTATGGAAAAAATGACAGTTAATAGTTACATAAAACTGGTTGTATTAAAAACAAACCCCCTTTAATATGTGTTTATTTATATTATAAGTATGTACATAAATTTTCAATGTTTATAAGTATAAATACACACATCTAGGATTTCTTACCACGTGCTGCACTATCCTTTCCAGCTGGGAGATTTTTATTTTCAGGAACAGGTACTTCTGAATCCAAATTCCAGTGAGACAAGTTCTAAAACAATATTTATTTTAGGATAAACTTAATGTTAAGAGCACTTTAATAAAAGCTCAAATACATACTTTTTCATGTCTGTGGATAAAGTCTGACAAAAAGCATAACGTTTCTTGACCCACTGTCCCTCCTATAAGGACACTACCAGCACTTCTGAGAAGTGTGCAGCATTCTCTTATCAAACTGTCAACAGCCTGATGACCTCGATTAGGAAATAGAAAGGCTTATACCATAATTTATGGCTTCATTCCCAATTTGTTAAAAATAATGACACACAAGTTTTCAAAATTGATTTTAAAAATGCAATCAAATATCCAGTTCCGTGTGTCCCTGGTACACAATGCCGCATTGGCCAAATTTTCCATATCCAAACATCAGATCTGATACTCTATAAAATCTTTCCATCAACCAAAGAAAACTCTCTAATCCTCACATTGTGGTCAACACTGACCAGCCCACCAATCATTCTAGACTCCAGACACTGAAAAAACACTCAAGAAATATTCAAAAGCAAGCCAAGAAATGAACAGGGAAAGATACTAATATGTACTATTTATGTTTCAGACATTATGCTATGCCAGGGAGGGGGGATACGTGCGGGGGCTGTAGGACAGGGTTGTACAATTTATCTCGGAATAGGAAACACGAGGAGGTGAGGAATTTATTTTAAAAAAGTAATTTTTTAGGAGCGAACTCAGTTGTTTCCTATCTCAAAATGAGAAAACCCTTTGTAAATTAAACTCTCAGCAATACACAAAGAAAACGTTAGGTGTCGTCCCCAAACTAAAAGAGGAACAGGGAGAGTAAGCTTCAATACAGGATTTAACTGGCCCACAGGAAAATGGCCTCCTGACAGGAAGGGGAGTTGGACCCTGGGAAGGTAGCCCGCGGATGACCTTTCCTTGGAGGTTAAATCCCTGCTCCCTGAGACAACATGTGATTAGGTCTAGTATTTACCTGAGACTCACCTAGGGGCCTTTTTAAAAATAATGCTTGGAAAAAAATTACCACAAGTTCTGAATCAGCAGGATGAAGGTAAGGCTCAGTTATTGGTATTTTTAAAACCTCCCTGACAGATTACCAGGCTTCTTTTAGCTCTGTGATTCGGGTCCACTAATGCACAAGAGAACATGTGACAGAAATATCCTTACAGTGACACCTTCAGGGAAGCTGTTAACTGTGGTTGAGGTCATCCAGTACGATTAATATAGGAGCGCCTGCGTGGCTCGCTGGCGTAAGCGTGGGACTCTTGATTTGGGCTCAGGTCATGATCTCAGGGTTAGAGCCCGGCAATGGTGAGTTAGCGCCCTGGGATGTGCTCTGTGCCGACAACGTGGAGCCTGCTTTGGATCCTCTGTCTTCCCCCCTCTCTGTCCCTCCCCTGCTCACGCTTGCACTCTATCTCTCTCAAAAATAAATAAAATTCATATATAAAAAAAGATTAACCCAATTTGTCAACTGGTAAGGAAGGCTATTAACACCCGCACGACGTCAGCAGGATTGCAAACTCCTGACAGGTTGGGAACTGATTATGTTTTTTGATGTCCCACCTGCCTTACCAACATTTCTCAAATTTTATGTGTGAGAAGATTTTGCAAGGTGAGCACGGCCAGATGGATCAAGACGGCATCTTGCACGAAGCCAAAATGCAACAGGAAGCGTGTTGAGGTTTGGAGGGAAGCTGGTGGATTTCTCCTTCATTAATAGAAATAACAGTTTTCCCTTTGCTATTATTGCAAGGCCCCAGGAGGAACACCCGGCACAAACCCCTCCCAAGGAGAAAGCAGCAGGGGCCGTAGCAGCGGCCTCAGCGGGAGCTCCATCTAAGCAAAGTGAGCTGCCCCAAGGCTCCGGTCACCGCCACAGGCCATACCTCGTGTGAGATGCTGGACGCACGCAGGGTGATGCTGCTGTTCTCTCCATTTCTTCTTCCCACTTTGCATCTCTGTTTCCTTAAAATCCTACACAGGTCATGGGACAGGCACAATAGATGGGTAAGGTACAACAGCGATTTTTTTTAATGCTTGTGTTTTGGCTCCTCGGCTAAAGGAGGTTACAAAAATGTTTAGAATGCAGGGCAAAGGGACTATGAGGACAGGGGAGAGGTAACGATAGGAAATCAACCAGAAACAAGGGGCAAGCCAGACACCCCCCCCCAAAAAAAAAGCACAGACAAAGCAAATTCTTAGATCTGACATAAGATTAGGAAATTAAGGTCTTAGGTGAGAAAGGAAACATATCAGATAGAAAGATAAAACACAAATTAGAGGGTTGCCTGGATGACTCAGTTGGTTAAGCATCTGACTCTTAGAGCTCAGGTCATGATCCCACGCTTAGTGGGATCGAGCCCAGTGTCAGGCTTAGCGCTTACAGCTCAAAATCTGCTTGAGATTCTCTCTTTCTCTCTGCCCCCCTCTCACTTGAACTCTCTCTCTGTCTCTCACACACACACTCTCTCTCAAAAGAATACACTTAAAAAATACAAATTAGAAAAAATATGATCAATTATCTGGAACTCGTAAAACAGGGCCAGGAACTCTTTGGCTATTCATTAGGCAAAACAGGTGCCACGTCTGAAAGGATGAACCTTATGGCACCGCCCCCTCCCCACCTGGCATGCATATTTCGGGGACATTAGAAGGCCCACAGGAGCAAACACTATATTCCATACCCAACTATCATGGCATCTAAGCCCACTACTGTCTAAGGTAGAAGTATCGGAGAACTAGAAGATAACAGACAAAACAGTCATTGGGTTAAAGTATGACTATGTGGAAAGAATCACAAATTAAAGCCACCGCAGTAATCAGTATATTTGCTAATCATTTACAATTTATTGTCTCCTGGAAGGAAAGGCAATCCTGAAGAAACAGAAACTGTGGTTCAGGTAAGCAGAGATCCACCTGCTCTATGGAACAATGAAGGAAGAGGAAGGAGTTTGCTGAATAGGTCGCGCAGCCTGGGGACACCCGTGTGTGTGTGTGTGTGTGTGTGTGTGTGTGTGTGCCTGGAAAACGCCGCACCTGGAGAGGGGTCCAAAGGCTGGGGGGAAGGGGACTCAGGACAGGAGAGTAGGGAGAGAGGTGCAGGTGGGAGGCACAAAGCCTGCGCGTGAGCTACCCCTCCAGACCCTTCCTTCCCGGGCCCGGGGGCGGCTCCGTCGGGGGCGCGGAGCAGGGGGACAGCAGGTGGCGGCTCGCGGGGGCGCCCAGGGCCGCGGCCTCTTACCCCACGGCGCCGCAGGCCCACGTGTTGTCGTCAGCGTCGTCTCCGAAGGCGCTGCTGCCCCGAGGCCCGGGCCCCTCGGCGTGCGGGGCGAACGGCTTGATGGGCGCC